>NW_006300372.1:4978121-4979096 GCF_000327345.1 Myotis davidii | reverse complement strand
TTCCTTTAAAACATATTATTTTGTTAATATTTTAAAATTCAGAAAAACAGTTGGTATTAGCTGACACGGTACCTACCCCTCGCAGCCCTCTGTGAGTGGGTTGCTTAACATTTTCTGATTCCTATTCTCTTGGTCTCAGGATAACAGCGGCCCGGACAGGCTGCACCAAGTCTGGCCAGTCCTGGGCTTTTCAAGGGTTTGTACCGGCTGTTTACACACCCAGCGACCAGCAGAGGCAGCGCCCAGCGCTTGGCTGTAACAAAGGCGGCGGCCACCCCCTCCAGCCCGCGAGGTGGATGGAGGGGGAGGGCAGGTTCTGGCAGGGACACCAGAGCTGTCACCTTTCAGAAATGCGGGTGGGGACGGGGAGAAATCCGACGGCGAGCTAGTGGGAGGCGCTGGCGCGTTCCGGAGCTGGGCCCTCGAGGCCAGGAGGGCGACAGCAGAGCTCCCTTCCTTCCCCGGGACTGCAGCATCCCGGCCCGGAAAAGTCCCTCGCGCCCCCTGGTGGCTGTGGAGCGGCCTGGCTCCGCCGCACAAGCAAGTCACCAAAAAAAAAAAAAAAAGGAAGAAAAAGAAAAAGTGGGTGAGGCAGATGCAAAGAGGAAAATCAATAGGGATAAGAGAGAAGAGGGAGGAGTCGCGGATCAGCCATTCCCATTCTTGTCTTACGGGGTCCTGATCTCGGGGCGCTGTGCGCGGAGGAAGGCGCGGGCGGGCAGGAGCCGAAGCAGGAGGGAGGGACGCCGCTGCTCAGCCACCGCCGCCACCATGTCCTACCAAGGCAAGAAGAACATCCCGAGGATCACGGTGAGTCCGGGCGCCGCCGCCTCCCTCCCTCTCTCGCCGGGTCCGCTGCGCTAAAAAAAAACGCCCGGGCGTGAACGCGAGTGGAGGAGGTTGTGTGCGGGGGGGCCGAGGGTGAAAGGGGGACCAGGGAGATTTACTTTTGTCTCTGGCAGCCGCCGCGGGAGC
>NW_006300372.1:4976217-4977970 GCF_000327345.1 Myotis davidii | reverse complement strand
CGGGGGTCAGCCCAGCCGGCGCGGCGGGCGCCACCCAGACGGAGCGACCCTGGGGCTTGGGGAAAACAAAACAAAGAGGAAACCCAAACACTGGCGCGGAGAATTTAGGACCATGTAGCCTCCTTTCCCACCGCCCGTAGTTCCCCAAGAACGGTGGGCTCACGGCTCTCCCCGGACCCCCGCTCCTCCTGGGGTGTCGGTGTGCGCCGCGCCAGGCCAGGGGTGCTTTTTGTCTAAGGTTGCTTTTGGCGGGGCGGGGTGTAGGGAGATGACACCTTTCCCCAGGGCACTGGGCGGCCCGACCGCGCCCCTCTCCCCGCTCCAGCCCCGTGGCGCTGCCCGCCGGGGCGCTAGGGTGTTGGGGTGTCTGGACCGTCCGTCCTCACGCTGTCCCCTTCTTGCCTGCATTCACCCGATTCACATTTCAGTGCGTCATATTCGGGACCGGACAGCTAACGTGGCTGTAGCGGGCATGATAACTGTTGTGTGTCTTTTTTTTTTTTTTTTGCCCTCGATGTATTTTACATTTTTCGTGCCATTTCTCCTCCCCAGCCCACGAAAAGGCTGAGTTTTTAGAGCAGATTTTAGTTTGCAATCGCAAGCGCACGCTGTGTGCATGCGGTGTCCAACTGCCATTGTGTGCGAGACAGAGCCACCCTGGGCCTGCGGGTGTCAGATGCGCTGGGCGAGCCCTAGGCAGGGGTGGGGAGGGGAGGTGCCAGGATCAGGTACGGAAGCACACTTATACCAGCGACCAGCAAGATGCTTTCAGGGCAAAATACCGCGCCCTGGGCTGGGATGCCTCCAAAATACCCTGAAATGATGCCCCCCCTCCCCCCCCAATGGAAGGGACATACCACAAGCTAGGATGGGCATTAAAAAAATAAAATAAAAGCAAAACAAAAAAAGAGTGTGTCCTGACATTCGGTAGTTTAGCGCGGAGCAGGGCAGTTGTGCTTTGTCTATAGTGAATGAGGTGTGTGTGTAGTGCGTGTGGTGTGTAGTAAGGGAATGGGTGGCTACTCCATCTTTGCAGGGCAAACAAAGGAAGTGATCAGCTGGCCCCTGGGAGGCTCTGCAGCTGCCCTAGGGCAGAGCTGTACCTGCTGCTGCACTTAATTGGCCTCAATTCATTAGGTTTTGCTGTGGGCATGGGTCTGTTTGCACTTGTTCTCTTAGGCTTGGAACATCCTGTGCGTTTGTGATTGCCCTGCAGGACCTTCCCCTCTGTCGGCAGCAGGAGGCTGTTCTTGCCTTGCGTGCACTTGGCTAGGTGCTTTATTTCTGTTGCAGCATCCTTCATTTTTCATGCACTTGGGCTTCATGCCACACAAGTGTGCCCCACCCCTACCTGCTGTTTACCTGGTCCCAGGGAAGAAACACTCCCCCCGGGAAAGCGTTGGGATGCGTAGGGATCCTTTTGTCAGGTAGAGGGGATGGGTTGAAACCCATCCTTCTTTACCATCATTACCTGATACCATGAACTTCACATTATCGAAGAAACATTGTAGGTCATTTACAATGCACGGTATTTTCTCAGTGCCGGTTGCTTTTGCAAAGAGCTGTGGAGGGTATAGTAAAAAAAGAAAAGGCTGATTAGGACAAAAGCTCACTGTTTATACTTATTTCCCTAACTCAGAAGAGGTGCGCCCAGCTGTCATGCTATATGCAGGAGGTATGGTGCATATATGCCACTTGCTATACATCCAGTATGCATTTGCCAGTTCTCCTGTTTGGGATAAGAACAGACCCC
>NW_006300372.1:4962386-4976199 GCF_000327345.1 Myotis davidii | reverse complement strand
ACCCCCCCCCCCCCCCTCCCCAGTCTGAAGATTGCAATGGTTCTTATGGACTTAGCCTGTGATATGGCATTGAGGGCCACGCCCATTCTTCTAGGCATCGTTTAAGCCACCCTTAAGGAAAGATGCAGAAATTTAGCCCTGATAACTTACCTGCCTTAGAAGCCACCATGGGTGTGGCTGTGTCCTAATCTCAGGGCCAGGTTTGCAAGGGGTTCCCTTTTGTTCCTGTCTGGATGCTCTTCCCTGGGGTGCATCCTTCGTTTTCAGTGCGGCTTCCATCCTTTCTCTCTGTGCGTGGGGCGTGGTGCTGCATAGCAGCCTCTGCTTGAGGCTGGGGCTGTGTCTCCAGCAGCTGTGACAGGAATGTACAATGGCTGATTTCTTCAACCCAGGCTGCCTGATATTCATTGTTGAAAGGGGACGGGGGCAAGAGGGATAAGGCAGGAGTGAGGGGGATGCTGGTCTTTGGGAGCAAGAAATCCATTTGTAGATTTTTTTTATGCTTTGTGCTGTATTTCCATGAACAAGGATTCTATTTTAGAATAAAATAGTTTTCTAATTTTGCATGTCCAGAGATAATTATGGTTATCCACATATACAAGGGTTGAGATATTTATCTCCACAGTTAACATAAAAGCATGGAGATATATATATATATATGAAATATGATTAAAGATTTAAACATAACATATATCTCCTACTGTCAATTCTAGTACTTTTTAATGGTAAGATTGTGGAATTTGAATTAAGTTTATTATCCTCTCCATATTCCTTCCTGTGAAGGCTGCCCCACCCAGTAGCTGAAATGTCACTTTAATCTGAGGATGGGTGGGGACAATCTTTCTTGGCCCTGCACCCTCTATCTTCCCAGGCACCACCCGCTGCCACAGTCTGGGGGCCTCAGTAAGGTTTTGTTGGTTGTCTTTCCTCCCACCTATTTGTGCTGCCCTCCTGAGATGAAGGAATGAATTAAAACGTGTTCCTAATGAGAATAGCTCATGCCCATTGAGTGTTTATTACGTGCATTGTCTCACTTCATCCCTGAATTGACACAGAGGTATTACAGTTATCCTGATTCAAGGAATGAATTAAAACGTGTTCCTAATGAGAAAAGCTCACGCCCATTGAGTGTTTATTACATGCATTGTCTCACTTCATCCCTGAATTGACACTGAGAGGTATTACAGTTATCCTGATGGTGCAGATTTAAACAAACTACCTGAAAATCCAATGCATTTGGCCCAGGTCAGAGCTGCAGTGTTAGAGGCAGGACGCACACCTACACACCTAGCTGAAATCAAAGTACATGTCTCTGTTTCTGCCATCACCCTTGCTTGGGGTTGCGGGGGCAGATGGTTTAGAAGAAAGACTAGACAGTCTTTACTCCTGGTAGGACTTGTGAAGCATAGTTTCCTGCCATTGTCAACCAATTGTGTTACATGGTCCCTCTTACTTTTTATAGTCACTAAATATAAATGCCAATTTTAGGGAGGTAGCTACCATATCAATGCTGCAGGCAGAATATTTGGATAATCACAGTCATTGTTCTCCTCTTCCAGTGCTTTCCATGTATTCTCTTGCAGAGTTTCCACACACAAAAAAACCCATTTCACGGTTAAGGAAGTTGAAACATAGATAACTAGGTGAAGTCCCTTATCCAGTGTTACACAGTGAGACTTTGGGGGCAAAGCTGGAAATGAAATCCATGTCCTGTCTGACTGCGCAACCTCAGCCGCCCTGGTACAGCCACAGCCTCCCATAGGCACCTGAAAGGTGTAGCTAGAACTCCTGAATTTCCTCTGGGGGACCAATCCCAGAGAGCTGGCTTTTTGCAAATACTAATTGGATTTCTGTAAATACATTCTGGCAGATAATTAATGCATTTCCCCTGCCACGGAGGTTGGGCCATTCGTGTGTGATGTTTGGGAATTGCCGGATCACATCCTCAGTTGGAACGGGACCTAGAGAGTTCTGTCTAGGGCACCTAGTCTGAGCGCTGGCGGTGTTGTGAGCGCTGTGGGGGCCCTGAGAATTGTTTTGGAGGGGAAGTGAGGGGTGATGCTTAGGGACTTGGGGGAATACCCAGGTCTCTGTAACAGTGGAGCAGGGGAAAGTACAGCCCTGCCCCTGGATCTATGTCTTCCTCTTCCTCCCACTTCGGATTGGGAGCAGATATGAGGAGATGGAGGACTAGCATTTGGGAGACTGAAGGAAGAGAGGTCATCCAAAGTCAGCTCTGTCATGTCAGGCATCTTGGAAGGCCAATTCCAGCGTAAAAGACAGAGGAAAACAATCAAAGATGTAGGAATGGAAAACATCTTAGGTATCTGATCATGGAAATCTCAGCCCAGGCCCTGCCTGGGGTGCTCATTGTATTTTATATTTTGAGCAGGTCTGATTCTTAGCCAGGTTATTTCTCTTTCTCAAATAGCAGCAAAACACCTCAGGTGAATAAAAAGCTATTAGTAACTGAGGGAGCCAGCTGGGCACTTGGGTGAATTCTAAGGAAATAGGTTTCCTGGGAATATTCAAGTCTCTGTGGTAGGACTGTCAGTTTATAAATAAAAATCCATCTTGCTTATCTCACTGGGCTGTTGAAAGGCTCAAATGAGGAGTGCCCATGAAAGTGGTCTGTGAGCCCCGGATGTAGTAAGGAGAGTAAACACTGATTTATTTATACAATCTCAACCACTCTGGAATGTGGAAATGAATAAAGGAAGACTTGACAACGTGTAGAGTAGAAAGAGACTACTTAGGAAACTTTTAAAAAACACAACTTTCAAGAACAGACAAAAATGAGCACAATGTTACATAAAAACCATGATTTTTTTTCCTGCTCTGGTTATGTTACAATGTTCCTCAGAATTATGCTTGGCATTCATTTGTGACGATCTAAGAGAGGTCATTAGACCGCCTCTGGACTTGGAGACAGAGACGCTCCCTCAACCCAAATAAAGGGCACTTTCTTAGTGGAACTGGATTGTTTTCCGTCCCAATTAGCTTCTAGCCTGGAGCGACACAGGTTACAAATCCCCTTTCTAGCAATTTCTTCACAATTTCCTGTCCAGTGGCTTTTTCTCTAACCTTTCTCCTCAGTTGGAAAAAAAAATAAAATTGAGTTTGAAAAAGAACAAAAATCTCTTCAGACCCTCACAGGCTCTCTGTTCTTTATGTATTGACATCTTTCATAGAACTATTTATGCCTGCTTATTGCATTTGAGAAAATGACAATATGTTTACCGTCGTGGGCCTGTCTCCCTGGGATGGAATTGTGCACATCTTTGATGAAATCAGCGCTTCTAATCATAAGGGGGCTGGAGGTTTGAATATGTCATCGCCTCTGGGGATGGACGTTAACAGGAGACCTGGACTGCTCCCTGGTTACTCCCTCCTTAAATCAGTGCTCCTCTCTGCCTTTTCTCCCATTTTCTGTAGGCCAGTGCGGAACAAATGGGAAAGACCCCGGACAGCCCAGGCAAACAGGCTCCTCTATCTTCCAACTCCTCTGCTGTGAAACCCCTCTCTCATCAGACTCAGTATGTGTCTATCTCAGTATGTGAAATAGACCAAAAAATAGTTTAGTGGGATAGGAAGATTCTCCACCTGACCTCTTCTGTTGGCCCTAGTCTAGATTGTGGGGAACTCGGTGGTTAGAAAGACGGGACAAAGCATAGTGGAGTTATTATTAAATACTGACTGTTTATTCAGTGCCTTAGCACACACTGCATGGGTTATCGCACTTAACTCATGACAACTCCTGTAGCTACAATTATTCACCATCATTTTGTGGTCTGGGTCGAGGCTCAGAGAGATTGAGTAACTTGACTCAAGGCACACAGCTGGAAAAGCAAGATCTTGGGATGGATCCCTCCAGAGGTGAGTTAGTTTCACAGGCAAGAAAGCAGTAACTCCGTACCCACAGGTGACTATCCCCGCCTCCCGTCACCTCCAGCTGTCCACACCTGTTAGCTCACCAATGTTGGTCAGCGCTCATAGGATGGAAGGAGTGGGGATGGCCCGGCCAGACCTATCACATCACCATTGGAACAACAACTGAGTGCACGGCTTCCTGACAGTGGTCCATGCGTTGCTCTGCCAGCTGTCTGAGTTCGCTTCTGGCTGTTGCCCAGGAGCATGCATGAGTGGATAAGGATGGAAAAACAGATGCTGTTTTTCTCCCCTGCCTAAGTGCAGATCTGGGCCCAAGGCCCCTTTTCACTCCGTGTCCCAGTCCTCTTCCTGGACATAGACAGAGCCAGGCTCCCTGTTCCCATCCAGCCAGGCAGAGCGACAGACCCTGGACACACCCAGATCGGGAAGCTCCGCTCTCTGGTGGCCCGGGAACCTAACCGGGACATCTGGAATTCAAAGACACGTTTCTTATGGCTTCATCAATCTCTTTTTCTTTCCTATGGAAGCACTGGACAGCGAGATTTGAAGGATAAAGTGAGATTTTATCTTTTAACAGAGGACTTCCTTTGGCTAGTAGAGCAAAGGAGCCCTCTTGTTTTGGGATGCAGGGGAAGGAAGAGAACCCCGGATGGAGTGTCAGCACCTTGTGGTTCAGCCTGTCCTTGCCTCTCGTTGACCTGTGACTTTGGGCCAACCCTTATTATCCTTCTCAGATTCTGTACCAGTCAAGCGAGGGCACCGAACTAGATGATCCCTAAAGTCCCTGGCAGTGCAAATGACTCCATGAGCTTTTATTTTGTCTTCTATTTTCTCATGAGATCATGGTCAGCCCCTCTCCACTTCGTTCCAGATTCACAGAGAGGAGTTCTAAGCCCTCCCCACCAGGGAAGGGAGAGCAGTGAGAAAGTGGATGAGAGAACAGTTGTTGGCTTAAACTCAGCAAGACCAGCCAACATCTGTGTTGGATATAAGGGTCTTTGGTTGCTTTTTTACCCTTAAAATCCCAGCCTTTTTCTCATTCAGACAGAGGACTTGCTTAACAGACTCTGTGCAGGAGAGAAATAGAATAATGATGATTGGTAGGTTCTTTCCTTAGCAGAGTGTTAGAATTAATTCAAATGAGTGTTATAAAGTGATACCATGATCTACTTGCTGGCACATATAGTCTCTCTTGTGGATAAGGCTACCATTGATAAGGGCACAAAGCCAACAATTGCCCCAAATCTAGATCGGTCAAACAAACAAGCATAACCAACAGAAAACAACTTCCGGTCTGTATATACTCACCAAGCTCTGTTCAGTTGCCCTGGCCAATATCTTAAATGTGATAGCTGACACCCAATAGAAGGAACCCTCCCAAAGGCCAAGTAATGCCATGGATGCTTCATGATGGATGGTTTCTGTTTTGTTACCACTGCATCTCCAGGATTTCGTTTTTGGCACGTATTAAGCCTTCTGTACATATTTGTTGAATGCATGGATACCTTTAACACTTATTTTGCAGGAATAATTACAAGGGAGAAAATGATCAGAATGTGCATGTGTTTGCGCTTGTACACCATCCTCCCTGTCACTGAAAACTTTAGAATAAGATCACTGGCCAAGAGAAGCGTGACATTCCTTTAGTAGAAAACACAGAGCTCACTGTCGCCAGGGACCTGACAGGCAAATGTGCCAGGGAGGCATCCATCAGTGGATCTTCACTTTTCTGGCCTCCATCCATTCTTCTCCTTCTCCCACATTCTGCATCGGGTCTCATTCTCAGCCTGTTTCAGGGGCCTGCCTGGGTACTTCTTGCTTGCATCCTTTCTCTTACTGCAAATGATTTAAAATAATTAATGGGGACCTTTAGGTCTTTGTCCAAATGGAGAAAATTGTCACCATGACTTTTTGAAACAGGACCTGACACAGATTTTAACTTAAGCTGCTTCTGCCTCGGCGCAGAAAGCACGGTCATTAGAGTGATCAGCTGCGATTCCGTAGGCCAGTCGGCATGTGCACAGCCCACTCTGCCATTCACAAAGCTCGGTCAAGGAGCGGCCCATAGTTCTCTTGTGTTTTCCTGTCAGGGCTGGCCATTTCAATGGAATGCTTGTTTGCTTGTACGTTTGTTTTCTTAAAGATTTTTAGGCCCTCACCTTACCACATCTGTCAGCTTTCTCTGGGCTTCTATTTGGAGCTTTTCCTGTTACTGGCTTTTATTCTAACATCCATTCTTTGTTTTGAGGGGAGGGCACAGTGGGATACATTTTAGCAAGTTCATCTCTGTTTGTAAACTTGTACAGTTCATGGACTCAACAATATGTTCACTAATAATTACTGGATCCTTTTAAAAGGAGTATCTATGATGGCTGGCAAAATGAAGATTTAAAGTATATTCATGGAACCTAAACCGTTTGATTAGAAAGCATTTGAAGTACTATATGTATTAGAGTGTATCATTAATAATAATAATAATAATAATAATAAAATGGTAGTATGCTAATTAGACCATCCAGACATCTTCTGGACATCATTCTGGACGTCCTTCCTGATGAAGCCTGGCCAGAGGGAAGGCAACCCGGGCCCCAGGTGCCGGAGGGAAGTCGGTGCCGGCAGCTGTGGGAAGGAAGATCTACTCTTACACGAATTTTCTTGTATCGGGCCTCTAGTATATAATATAATCAGCTGTAATAATAATATTTTGCTATTTTTTGATTGAATGAATAGTTATTGACCATCGACTCTGGGCCTAGCCATGTAATGCTTTTCACAGGAGCATCTAATCTAGAACATAACAACAATAAGAATTAGCATTTCTTGTATCCTGTAGAAAGTGCTTCTCATCCATTATCTCATGCACAACTCAATTTGGTCGATGGATTTCCAAATAGGCTTCCCATTTTATTGATGAGAAAACGTAGAACATCAGGAAGTTTGCCTAAGATCACACAAGCCTTAACTGGTGGAACCAAAATTCCAACTGATTCAGAGCCCACATTTTTAACTCCACTATATGGTGCTACCTTAAGTCCTAACTTCTCTTATCTTCTCCCACCTCCGGGGGCAGGAGATGTTGGTTCAGACAGGACTTCACTTACTGCAAGTCCAGGGTTAAGTCCTTCCCTTTCCGTGTTTTCCCTGAGGCATGAGTGAGGAGTTCTGGCTACGGAGTCACAAAGAACACCAGGGGTGCCCTCCTCTGCATGGGGCTCCACACAGGAGCACTGGCTGGTGCTGGGAGCTCTTCAGCCTTCCCATGAGGAACAGCCTTGCTTCTGGGCAGCTCCACACTGTTGCATTACCCAGTCAACTTGCCAGGGATGTGCCCCCACTCTCAGCACTGAAAGCTCTTTTGCTTGAATTGGCAAAATGACCAATGAGGGATTCTTCTTAACATGGATTTGAATGCCACTTTCACATCCCACATCCCATGCTGCACTCCTCAGCTTACTTTTTAAAAAATATATTCTTACTGATTTCAGAGAGGAAAAGAGGGAGGGAGAGAGACAGAAATATCAATGATGAGAGAGAGAGAATCATTGATATGCTGCCTCCTGCACAGCCCTTACTGGGGATGGAGCCCGCAACCTGGGCAGGTGCCCTGACTGGGAATCGAACTGTGACTTCCTGGTTAATAGGTCGATGCTCAACCACTGAGCCCTCCCCAGCTTCTTGGTAAATCCTAAGCAATCGGTGCTCAACCACTGAGCCATGCCAGTTGGGCCTCCCCAGCTTCTTGGTAAATCCTAAGCATGATTCCATGGAGGTTTAGACTTAACCTGGCTCTGTGAAATTCATTGTCAGAGCCTCCTTAGAGATGATTTTAATTCAGCTTTCCCTTTCAGATGAGGAAACCAAGACCCAAATAGGGCTGAAGGAATTAGGGCCTTTTCTGGTATCTGGTTTACTGTGGGGCACTGAGATTTTACAGCTGAGTAGGAAAAAAACTTTTTTCAATTACAAAAAAAGTATGAGTAGTTATAGAAATATGTACAAAAAAACCCCACAAGAAAACAAAATGAGGACAATAAAAATAAGCTAACATGAAATGAATCAGAGCTAGACATTGTAAACTTTATGAACATACCCATCTAGGATTTTTTTCTTATGACTATACATGTCATTTATTAAAATGGTGCCATATATTACTCATGTTGTTGTACATCCTGCTTTTCATTCCACAATATGTTATGACATTTTTCTGTGTTTTAAATAGTCTCCCTTAACATAATTTTAAAAACCTACATATTATCCCTGTGCTTGGGGATCTGGTTAAATTAATCCCATTTTGTTTAGGTGTGTTTTTTTGTTTTGTTTTTTGATGGTGGTTTCCAAGGTCTTGGCATTAACAACAACAATGAAATTCTGGATTCATTTTCAGATGCTGTTCTTTAGTTGAAGTTAAATTCAAAGCTACCCCGGGATGAAAGGTTGAATAACTTGCCCAAAGTTGCTCACCTCATGGGTATCAGACTATAGATCTGAATCCCAGTATCTTTAGACTTAGTCTTATCCTCTTGTTATCGCCCGATTGCTTCAGCAGTTGTGCCATTTTCCAAGGAAATCTGTGTTCCCTCTCAAATGAGCATATTTGTTTCCTCGCCACCACCCATGCTTGCCTCCCCGTCCTGTTGAGGCTGTTGATGTTGTAGAGGTACACAGTGTCTTAGGACCTGAAGCTACACAGCTGGAAGGAAAACATGCCCACTCCTTTCCCCCGTCTCCCTAATGGCTTAACCTATACGCTGGGAAGCTGGTTTTAATTTGACATTTACTGTGTGTGTGTTTGTTTTTAACCCCACCCCTTAATTCTTTCAAGGTGACCTTTGTTTGAAATTATACACCCTTGCCCCTCAAAGCCAATCCGTGCCCCAAAGCCTGATGAGATTACTTTGTTTGGGGATATTGATAAACTCAGAGTGGGGTTTCTGGCTTATCCAACTAAATTGCTTTAAATTATGGCCTTGGAGTAAGGGCTTTAAACAACTTGGAGTAAGGGCTTTAGAAGGTTTGAAAGCCATTGAATAGAATCCTCTGCTTCCAGAGGCTTCATCCTGAGTTTATTCCTCAAAGAAGGTATGTTTTCGTTTTGTTTAGTTTTATTTCAATTACTTCATTGCCTGCTCTTTCTCAGACCCCTTTTTGCTGGGAAAAATTGTGGGAAACGCTTAGCCTTGCTCGGTTAAGGGCAGGAAGAGGAATAAGGAATCCGTTATTCTCAACCCTCTCATTTTAATGATTAAGAAAATATGGGCCAAAGAGGGAAAATAATTTGCCAAAGGTCACACAGCAAAATAGTTCTATTTTTTAAAAAAGGGAAAAAAATGAAATAAAAAAACAACAACAACAAAGCTTAGGATTCATTTCTCTTGCTTTGACTCAGTGCTTTTCTTACACTCTTTTTGATGGGGATGGGGAATGTGAGAGGCTGTTGTGTGAGGGGCTGTTGTGATCTGAATTTGTCCCCTCAGAATTCATGTGTTGAAGTCTTAATCCCTAGTATCTCAGAATGCGACTGCGTTGGAGATAGGGTCTTCAAAGAGGTAATTAACTTAAATGAGGTCATCGGGGTGGGCCCTGATCCAGTAGGACTGGTGTCCTTATGAGGAGAGGTTAGCACACAGGCACACACAGGACAAGACCCTGTGAAGACGGAAAGCAGAAGAGGGCCGTTTATAAGCCAAGGAGAGAGGCCTCAGAAGAAACCAGCTGCCCACACACAGCTTGATCTTGGTCTTCTAGCCTCCAGAATTTCGAGAAAATAAATTTCTGGTGTTTACATTTAAGGCACTCAGCGTTTGATACTTTGTATGGCAGCCCTGGCAAACTAATACAGGGGGCAAGTTAAGAACAAAGACACATAAAAACTCAAAACTTAAGCCCAGACCGGTGGCTCAGTTGGTTGGAGCATCATCCCATACATCAAAGGGTTTGATCCCAGGTTAGGGCGGAGTATGGGAGGCAACCAATCTGCCTTCCTCTCTATAAAATCCTTGGGTGAGAATAAACAAAAACAGCCTGGCCTGTGTTGCTCATTGGTTGAGCATTGACCTATGTACCAGGAGGTCATGGTTCAATTCCCAGTTGGGGCACATGCCCAGGTTGCAGACTCGATCCCCCATAAGGTGCATGCAGAAGGCAGCCAATCCATGATTCTCTCTCATCATTGATGTTTCTTTTTTTTTTTTTTTAAATATATTTTATTGATTTTCCACAGAGAGGAAAGGAGAGAGACAGAGATAGAGAGTTAGAAACATCGATGAGAGAGAAACATCGACCAGCTGCCTCCTGCACATCCCCCGCTGGGGAAGTGCGCATAACCCAGGCACATGCCCTTGACCGGAATCGAACCTGGGACCCTTCAGTCCGCAGGCCGACGCCCCATCCACTGAGCCAAACCGGCTTCGGCATCATTGATGTTTCTATCTCTGTCTCCCCCTCCCTTCCTCTCTGAAAATAATAAAAATTATTAAGAAACACAAAACTAACATCAAAGGTGGGAAGTTCTCAACAAACAGGAAAGGGAAACCCAGATAATTAATATTTATAAGGAATTATGCCATACCAGAGCCCATGCTAACTGATTTTCAGGCATGATTTTATATACGGCGTCTCATTCCATCCATATAACATGCCTGGGTTATAGTTATCAGACTCACTTTACAGATGCAGAAATTGAGGCTCAGAAAGTTACATGGTTATTAACTAACCGGTGGAATTAGCTCCAAATTCACCCCATTGACTGACTTTAAAATCTTCACTGAGAACACTCTGCTCCTTCCCAATGAGGAAGTTAATCCAAACGGTTTAGTAAACATCGCTATTAAGTTTTTTAAAGTTAATATTTTTTTCTTATTGTTAACTTTAAAAAATGACCTGTAATCCGCTTACTTGATTGGACAGGAAATTTTGGGTCCCTGCTTTTTAGAATGGAAACAGGGATTGGGGAAACTTAAAAAGATAACCAAAGTATTTGAGTTTCACAACTAAGTCTTCCCAGTGGCTTACACCTTTGCATGTTAAAACAGACAGCTACACATAATAAAGAATTAATGTTGGTAGTGATGGACCCTAGGCCCCAAAGACATCTAACCCAGCAAAGGAGTATCTATTACCAGCATTGGGTCATATTTGCTAAAGCAGGAAACCAGATCCATACATCTGTAATATGAGCAGATGTGGAAACTGTCTATGCCAGAATTTTACAGTGACATCTTTTAGAAGTATTTTTAAGAATAAGACCTGAGAAATATGCAATTACCAAAGAAACAAATTCCAATGAACTTGAGCTGCTGGTAAACCCAGTTATGATAGGAGAAATATGGGCTGCTTTAAATATTGAATGTAGATGGCTCTCTCACAACTGTGTCCTCTCTGATTCAAAGTTGTGTGGTCTGTCAATGCTTAAATGCATAGGTTTAAACACACTTGGACTTTATTAGTAAGAAGACACAATCAAGTTAAGAGTTCATTGGGCTTTGTTTTCAGCATATCCTGGGGTTAAGCCCCAGTTAAGCCGGTCTTATGCTAGCTGTGCAATTTTGTTGCCTCTACCTTTAGACTAGAATATTAATTCAACCACTTCCCACCATTTTCATCACCCTAGCTCAAGCCTTTGTCATCTGATTGCAAGGCCCCCCTAATTAAATCACCCCATGTGATCCTTTAAAAATATAAATCAGATCCAATCACACTTCTGCTAATACATCTATTGCGCTTGGAATGGCTCTCAGGGTTCCACGTGGGCTGGCTCCGACTCCATCTCTCCGGACTCCAATCCTGCCAGTGCCCCTCAGTGACTTGGCAGGAGCTCTCCTCCCCTCTCACTGCCCCTTGGACCTGTATGTCCATCTCCAGCTCGGAGCTTCTGTACTGGCCGCTCCCGCTAACTGGGGAGCAGTGCATTACTTGACTTCTCCTTCAGATCATTCAGAGCTCTGTCCAGCGGACAGCTTCTCAGACATGCCTTTGAAACCTCATTAGAGGCAGACCCAGATTCTCTTCCAAGCCTCCATCATCCCCTGACCCTCTTTCTGAATTTCACTTGAGACGGTTGAAATTACACTCATTTCCTAGCTTATGTGTTCTTTGCCCTTTCAACCACACAATACAATGGCAGGGAATTTCTTTTGCTCATTGTTGTATTCCTAGTCCTGTGAATAGGAGGCATTTACAATCATTAAAGGAAGGAAGGAATGGATAAATAAATAAGTAGATATATAAGGAACGAAAGGCACACTACACCTTTATTGTAAACTAACATGGTTTCTTTGGGTTAAGTGGTTTGGGGAGGATGGTGTCAAGGAAACAGTATTATCAGAAGCTACGATACTGCTCCCTGGTGATAGGGACCATCTCTGTGTTGTTCTTCACTCTATCGCCAAGGCCTAGCTCAGGCTAACCTTGAATGAATGGAGTGATGAATGAAAGATGAAAAGACTTGGGATAACAGGGACAAAATGATAAAACACATGAACACGGCTGTGTCTGAGATGACTTGGAGGGACTTGCAAGAGTTGTAACTTGTTTGCTGTTTTTTAGACAGTTTAATACATGCCACGTCTTGCTTTGATATGCACAGGACAACGTCAGCTGTACACTTCAGTAATCACAACACTTTTTGGAACAGTTCTGAGCAGAGAAACCAAAAGAGCACACATTTTGGAACTTTTGCAAAAGAAGGTTATTCTGCTGGTGTTAGAATCATACAGTGTTAAATGGTGATTATTGGAAAGAGCATAGCTTCCTGGCTTTGCAGGTAGGGGTGAAGGCTGCAGGCCTCTGGGTGCAGGGCACATAGTCCTGTAATGTCAGTGTGATATTTGCAAATAAAAGCAGTCTTGAGTACATTCCAGGAGGTGCCTGTTGTGTACAGTCTTCGATCTTTGCTGAAGGTGAAGAAACATCTCCCTATAGGAGTAACTGCTGACTCTGATCATTTCTAAGTGGAGCCTCAGTTGTATTTATTTTAAGGGTTCATATCCTTCAAAGCTGGCCTGACCTCTTGAAGTCCTTGTTCTCAGAGCATCTGTAGTTTTCTCTGTCACTGTAACTTGGAGAAGTTTGGGGCACAAGAGTAAAATAACCACCTATCTAGCAAATGAAAGTGGAGCTGTGGGTATGCAGGTTTCTAGGCAGATAGATGGCTGTGACCAAGAGAATCAGTCATCACCATCGTCTGCTTCTTGTGTCAAGAAAGAGGCAGAAAGCCCTGGCCAGTGTTGCTAAGTGGTTAGAGCATCGGCCTGCGCACGGAAGGGTCACGGGTTCAATTCCAGGTCAAGGGCATGTACTTGGGTTTTGGGTTTGCTCCCTGGCCCCAGTAGGAGCATCCTGTATAGATGGGGAAATGGGTGCTCTTTCACACACTCTAACTGTCCTCCATAGGAGCAATCATGGGCAAAGAAGATCTCTGTTGGCTCTGAGCTGTGCTGCTTTGGGGATGGGGATGCAGCTAAAGTCAAAGTGCAGCTCTTACCTTCTCCAATGCACGCAAACTCTCCCCTCCCCTCCCCTTCCCTCTCCTCCCTTTTCATCCCCTCCCCACCCTCTCAATGGAAAAAATATCCTCAGGTGAGGATTAACAACAACAGAAAGTGCCAGAAAAAATAGTCATCTCCTTCATTCCCTCTTCTGCCCAAACTCCATCTTAGGAAGTGTTCACCATCGTCTGCTTCTTGTGTCAAGAAAGAGCCAGAAAGCCCTGGCCAGTGTTGGTAAGTGGTTAGAGCATCGGCCTGCGCAGGGAAGGGTCACGGGTTCAATTCCAGGTCAAGGGCATGTACTTGGGTTTTGGGTTTGCTCCCTCGCCCCAGTAGGGGTGTGTGCAGGAGACAACCAATTAATGTGTCTCCCTCACATCGATGTCCCTCTTCTCTCCCCTTCCCTCCCCTTCCCTCCTCTTCCCTTCCCTCTCCTC
>NW_006300372.1:4959001-4962326 GCF_000327345.1 Myotis davidii | reverse complement strand
ATATATATTAAAAAAAAAAAACTAAAAAGAAATGCAAAGCCAAGTTACTTTGGGGGGATGGAGGAGAGAGAGCAGGTAGGCATCCAGGTGAATCTTTGAAGATTTGGGTCCAGTTTTTTTTTTTTGCATGTGAAAATTTATTACTATGTTTTTGCCACCAGAACTTAGGATCTTGGCCTTTCCTCCTTGCCTTTGTCTAAGGCCAAAAAGAAAAAAAAAAACTAAAAAGAAATGCAAAGCCAAGTTACTTTGGGGGGATGGAGGAGAGAGAGCAGGTAGGCATCCAGGTGAATCTTTGAAGATTTGGGTCCAGTTTTTTTTTTTTGCATGTGAAAATTTATTACTATGTTTTTGCCACCAGAACTTAGGATCTTGGCCTTTCCTCCTTGCCTTTGTCTAAGGCCAAAAAGAGAGACATTGGCTACTTTGACAGCCTTAAAGCAGACTCCAGGAATGTCACCAACAGCGTGACCTTTGTGACCAAATTTAGCAACCAGAACTTCATCATTTGCCTCAATAAAACTCGAACAACCGTCACTGGGTACAAAGACTGTGATTTTGGGGGGAGGTGATTCGTGATCAGCCGGATGCTGACACACTTCCTGATGGCAGAATTGGCTGTTTGTCTTCAACCCCCTACTTTTTCCCTTTGCATGGGAGGCACCTCAAAAAGCGTTGGCCTTCAGGGCTGTGCCCAGATGGGCCTTTCTGTACTGTTTATCATGCCACTCGGACCTCGTCAGTGGCTCTAAAGCTTCCTGGCAGCACAGAGACCGAGAGAGTCACTTGCCCATCCGGCCGGTGTCACGGGCCCGAACAAAAGAAATGTGCAACTATTGCTCACTTACTATGCACCAGAACCTAGGCTTAATACTCACCTCAGGCCTCTGAGGCCGATCAAACTTTTCTCGTTTTGCAGCCAGACTGTGGCTCCAAAGCCCACTGTTGTCACCATTTCATCAGGCTGCTCTGGCACTTGGGATCGTTAGCTGCAAAGTGAGTGCTGAGGCCTGGATAGACCGGCCCCGTCTCCTGTACAGACCCAGTCTCTGTGACGTCCGGACTTCAGAGCAGAGCAAACCGGGGAACATCTCTGGCCTTTGAAACAGTACCTTCCTCCCACATTGTCACTCCAAGTGCTCTTTCCACCACAGAGTGGTGTGAGTTGCAACATTGCAGCTGTATGTTCTCTTAAATGCACCCACCACGGGACAGTTTTAGGAAGTTGCATAAGCCAGTGGTTTGTGTGCCCATAACCACAATCCCCAGGCAGCCCCCGCCAATTTTCAAAGTATAAGGTCAGGCTGGGAGAAGAATCCCCATGGCCACCACAACTAGATGGGGAGTCATTGCCTGTCATTTGAAGGTGCCGCTCACACATTCCAAGCCTGGAGCCCGCGTTTCTCCTCTGGGAATTGCATTTTGGCTGGCTTTCAGCTTTAGTGAAAGAGTTCCTTGTTTCTGAGAAGCAGCCGGGTGGGAATTCACTAGACTTCCCTGTCATTCTAAAGGCTCAGGCAAAGCCAGCTGCCAGTCAGAAGTGATCAAAGCGGAGAAACGCTTCTAAAAGAGGGAAGTGGGTACCCCGCATTGGCCCGCAGCCCAGGAAGGCTAAGTGCCTTCCTTGCTCGGGGTCGCAGTTGGCTATCTGCTGCATGGCTGTTGGGTTGGCCATCAAGTCTAAAGTAGTATTCATAGTCTTGTGCCGCCACTTTGTTACTCTCCCTCCTGTTCTCCATTTTTATTATTGGGTCCTTCCTGCTGTCCTGACTCGAAACTTCAATTTTTTTAATGTGTGTGAAGATTTTTTTTTGAGTGTATGTGTTTTTTTTTTTTTTCTTTTTCAGAGAGAGGAAGGACCTGGCTATCTGCTGCATGGCTGTTGGGTTGGCCAGCATGTGTACAGTAGTATTCATAGTCTGTGCCACCACTTTGTTACTTTCCCTCCTGTTCTCCATTTTTATGATTGGGTCCTTCCTGCTGTCCTGACTCGAAACTTCAATTTTTTTTAATGTGTGTGAAGTTTTTTGTGTTTTGGTGTTTTGTTTTCAGAGAGAGGAAGGATGAAGGAGAGAGAGAAACATCAGGGATGAGAGAGATTCATTGATCATCTGCTTCCTGCATGTCCCCTACTGGGGATCTAGCCCACAACCCAGGTGTGTACCCTGATGGGAATCGAACCCGTGACCTCCTGGTTCATAGGTTAGCCAGCCAGACCCAGTCGATTTTGACACATCACTTTCCATTCCCTTTCAGTTGCTAAGTGGATCCCTGCTTTTTCTGCAGTATGCCATGCATTTTCTGACCCATAGTCTTGCTGTCACAGTAGACCATAGCAATCAACTTAGTCTGTTTTCTTTTTATGATTTTCTTTATTAAACCTCTTTGAAAAGTAATGAAATGTCATACACATTGTGCAACTGGTGAAATTATATAAATAAATAGAGGAGAAGGGGGGGGATTAAGTTCTGAGTACCCCCTCCCTCTGCTTTCCTTCTCCTTACCATACCCAGTGTTAATAACTTGGTGGACATCCTTCAAGACCTTTCTCTTGCTCACACAAAAACATAAACATATTTACCTAGAGTATTTTTTTGTTTGCTTTTGCAAGAACAGAATCATATTTTGCACTTATTTTAGATCTCCAGTTCAGGATGCCCATTTAACCTGTTTACAAAATAGCTGTGTAATAATCCATAGTGTGGCTGTGTTGCAGTTTATGAAATCATGTTCCATGGCTGGATGCTCAGAGCCTGGGCTGGACAGTTCCTGCTTGCCTCTGGATATCCTCTGCACCTTTCTCTGCCCTGCCCCATGCCTGGACCTGCCTTTGCCCTTGGGTGTCTGGGGGGATTCAGGTCACGTAGTACCACTGGGAGATGGAGAATGGGTACTTCCCGAGTCCCTCCTGCTGGATCGCTGTGAAGCGGCTGCATGCCTCCACTGAAGGGCACAGACCGCTCTGCACACCTGCCCTCTTCACTGCCCATAACCAGGCCTGCCTGCACCTCTTTCAGGCCTGGGATGGCGATGACTCTCTACTGTTGGTCCTGGGGTGCTGCACATCTATTTAATTTCCCTAAACTCTGTCCACACTTTGTTAAATGATCCCTTTGCTAACCTCTCTTTCATATTCCATATGTTTGAGTATTCCTTATGTTTCCTGGCAACCTAAGTGATAAAGGTTCTTTTTTTTTTGCCACTTGCTATTACTTTCTAACTAGTTCCTTTCTTAATCTCCATCTTGGCCATTCTGGTAGCTTCATTTTTCCTTTCACTCATATTCTCAAAATCCTTTCGGAGCTCCCCAGGATTCACAAAAAAG
>NW_006300372.1:4916433-4958747 GCF_000327345.1 Myotis davidii | reverse complement strand
ATATTGGCGTGGTTCATGTGTTATGATTGATGAACCAATATTGATGCATTATTAACAGCAGTCCATAGTTTTATATTAAAGTTCACTCTCTTTGTTGTGCAGTCCTGTGGGTTTGGACAAATCCATAGTCATGCATCCTCCATTAAAGTGTCTTAGGGAATAGTTTCACTGCCCTGAAAATCCTCAATGCTCCAACTGTTCCCCTCACTGCCCTTCCCACCTCTCTCCTCACCTCCCCAAACCACTGATCATTTTACTGTGTCTATCATCTCACCCTTTCTCTTCTGATTTCACATTATTTTTTTTGGTTTTGACAAATCCATACTGTCATGCACCCTCCGTTAAAGTGTCTTAGGGAATAGTTTCACTGCCCTGAAAATCCTCAGTGCTCCAACTGCTCCCCTCACTACCCTTCCCACCTCTCTCCTTACCTCCCCAAACCACTGATCATTTCACTGTGTCTATCGTCTCACCCTTTCTCTTCTGATTTCACATTATTACGCTCTATCCACTGAGCGAAACCGGTTTCGGCCTGATTTCATATTATTGCTTGTGTTCATGGCTTCCTTTTCCTACTGCTTCATCTTTGCTTCTCCGTAAACCTAACATGCAGCTTCACAGCCAGTAGTCACACCAGTGTGTGTTTCAAGGATGAATTATTAAACCTGGTTATCCCTGGGATCAAGGGTTGAAATTTCAGGCCCTCCTGCCTGATGTTGCAGGCATTTGGCTTTGGCACAGGCCCTGGGACTCATGGACATAGGATCCTGTTGGAACGAAGCTGGAGCCCAGTTTTCTCATCTGCACAGAGAGGTCTCACCCATCGCACGTGGATTGGAGGCCTAAAAAGGAGCAGGGCAAGACAAAACAAAAGAGTAAGGAAACACAAAAGTATCAGATAAACCCAGACCAAAGATGGCCATGGATTCGTTCTCCAAAGCACTGACTTTTCTTTAGTCTGTGTTCTACTTTGCACTTGGGTCCTGAGCCACGCATTTCTCAGGCAGTTTATTAGTAATGACTCACTTCTATTTGTACTGCAATTTGGATTTGCCTTTAATTGTGCATCTATATAATAAGAGCAATAAAATAGAAATGGTAGCATGGTGGTAGGGTTATTATATTAATACTTAAAATGCTTACCACTTATGGCCCAACCCTGCAGTGTGACATTTAATTCTCACAGTAACTCCTTGAGGTCGGCATAATGATCTGTACCTTATAAATACATAAGCAGGCCTTTTTGGAGAACTACACCTTCACTCAGCAGAGGAAACTGAGGCCCAGAGACAGATCAACTCACTTGCCTAAAAAAATCACACAAATAAGTAGGTGGCAGAGACGCCAGTGTAGCTCTAGCTTCCACTCTCCCTAAGAGCTCTGCAAAATGGTTTTCATCCTGGGCAGCATCCTTTCTATTTTCCCTCCCAAAAGCTCAGCTAAAAATGTGCCACATTTCTTATTTGACTCACATCTGATACATACATACTCTTTTCTGATAAGGCATGTTTGTTCCCACATTTGACCTTCCCCTCCCTGCCTTTCCCTCGTCACCCCAACCTTATGATTCCTATAATCTCCTCCCTCTGCTGCACCGCCTGGGGCCTGGCAGGTCCCTGTGATGCTGCTTTGGGCCCTGCTTTTGCTTCTGACAGGCCCAGGTCCGTGTCCAACCTGTGACTTTTCGGTGCGCAGAACAACCCTCAACCCACTGAGCCACTCTGGCCCTGCGGTAACCTTCCTTTTAAACAACAGTAGCAGATCTGAGATCAGCTGCCGGAGTCCATTCATTGTCTTCACTAGCTGAGTTTAGACAGAGACCCCCCAAAAGCTAGTAGTCATTGAAAGTCCTGGCAAAGGTCAGAACTGTGCACCACCCTTCCTGGAAATTGTTTGCTGATCTGTGTGTCACTGAAACTTCCTTACCCTAAGGGCTACTCCAGATCAATAAAAGATTGGAGCGGCCTGAGCATTGGAGGAAGTCCTTTGGGACTTGGCCGCCTGGTCCCCCAATATTGCAAAATTATCTCGTGTCTTTTTCTCTCATTTGCTGTGCGGCTCCTCTTTCAGATACCGAACCCTACTCCACACAGAACGTGGAGGGAGTCTTACTCAACAATCAGCCTTTAGAACCTTTCTGGAGGCAGCAAAATGTAGCCAAAACTTAGCAATGTTTTTATTCCTACTTTTAACGTCTATTTTTGGTGATACTGGCTTAGAATTTATGGGAGGTAGCGAGTGTTTCCTGTAATAACATTTATTTGAGCATGATACTAAGTCAATAATAACAGCACAGTTTGTACCAGGATATGCCAAATCTCATGAAAACAGTGTATAAGTGACCAAGGTTTGGGCTTGCCAGGTCCAGGAGACCTTCCTGCTTGGGACTGGAATGGCTTGGTGGCTCCTCCTCTGCAGGGCTGGTTGCCCCTCCCCTCCCCATCCTCTCGTTCCTGGCCTGGTTACCCACTTGTGCTTATCCATGTCTGGAAACCTGCTGAAGATGGAGAGACTGTTATCAGGGGGCTGGGATGAAGGAGCCGTCACGGCCATCCCCCCCTGGACTCTGACCGAGGGCTGGCCACATCACTTGGCTGGCCCTTTGAGAGATGCATCTTTAGAACGGTTCACGTGACGTTCTGGGGAGGGGAGAATGCCCGTAGCTGACTTTGATGTTCTGGTCGAGAAGACTGAGCAACCTCCTGTCCTGGTTAATATTGCCCGCGGCTACTGCTTCCTCTGCTGGCTGCTTCGCCTACCCTGCAATCTAATCTGTCCCTGCAGGGCCCAGCCAAGCGTGAGCCCGTGCACACAGTGCTTCTCCCTTGGTATGCATTTGGCTTGGTGGGCTGTGCTTTGAAGGGGGTGCCCCAGGTTAACCTCCATCTAGCACACCTTTGATGGTCGTAGTGTGTTGGGATGATGAGAGGAAGGAGGAATGTTTTTGAGATTCCTCTGGAGCAGTTCAGAAGCTTGGAAGAGCCAACCCTGCCAAATTATGCCAGTTTCAATGAAGACTCAGAGCCAGGGCACTGCATTGCTCTTCAAGACGTGTGTTTTCTCCCGATGTTTTCTGTCTCTCTGTCTCAATGGCACGTTTGTCATTGGGGGGTCCTAGAAACAGACCCATGCCTGGGGCGGGGAGTGTGGGTTGGGGGCAGGTTGAAGACCTTCCCACCCACTCTCCATTCCTCCCGGAAGAGAGCAAGCAGATTGTTATCTCCTCATGGAGGCTTATTTCCAAAGGAGGAATGACCTGGGGGGGCATGGGAACTTGCCCTTGGTGGAGGAGGGGGGTGAAGAGGGGTGACCTTGGCTGCTGGTGGCAGGAGCTGAGAACCGTTGCTGAGGGCTGGCTGGGGACTGGCGTCTCTTTGTGGCAAGGTCTGTAGATTTTGATGAACAAAATGTAGTTCAGTTCTGCGTGAGCATTTGTGAGAGGGGGGTTTATAGTGGCCGGTTGTAACAATAAGGAGTAATAATGATGGTGGTAGCTCACATGTCTGAACCATTTGTAGCATGCCAAGCAGAGTTCAGCCCTTCACATGTAGCATCCCCATAATCCTAGCCAGCGCTCTGAGAGAGAGGTATCATTGCCCCGTTTCCCAGGCGATGCGACTGAAACCCAGAGAGGTGGAGTCACTTGTCCAAACACAGGTAGTGTTAGTGTTAGAATTTAAACTCACGTCTGTGTGTCTCGTCCAAGGTGCGTACTTAACAGCAGAGCCCGGATGAGAAGCTTGGTCTCCTACGAGCCCACGGGTGCCTTGTTCTGAACACCATTTTGAGTCAACTGGACTGTCTCAGAGACCCTTTTCTCTTTCTTCTTTGAGACACAGTAAGCGCCATGTCAGTCAGTGGTGACTGAACTGGAAAGGAAGACAAAACAGGCTTGGCACTCAACGTGTTAATGGATGCTGCTTCGGGGAAGAAAAACAAGATTTCATCCATGTAGTCTGTCCGTCCTGCTGTATTCTTAGGAGCACAAGTGTTTTTAGAGAGTCAAATCTAATTACCCAGAAGGGAATGTGTTTTACATAGCCACCGGCGCCTTCCCCTGGAATTCTAAAGGATCCCTAGTCCCACTTGAGGACGGGAGTCAGGTTCTGTGATTTGAGCAGAGGTAACACCATATGTGATTGGAAGACTCTTTTTTGTGCACTCTTTTTCTCTTCCGAGGATTCTAGGTTTTACTCTGAGCTGCTGGAATGTCCACCGCACATACAACTGAGGTGCTTTAAGTACTGTTGTCAGGCTGGCTTTATTGATGCGAAAAATCCACGCGGGAGGCGGGGGGGCTTTGGGAGGCATATTCTCATGACCTCAGGTAGACAAAGGTGATAATTCAAGTTCTTGAAGTTGAAGACTAGATGAGGAAAATGAAAACGGGAACCAACATCTCCAATAGGCTTGAGTTCAAGATTCTGTTCTTTCATTCTCTGTTCTCATTGGAACCCCAGCCTTTCCTGTTACAACTGTTTCCTCCTGCCTTCCCTCCTCTCCACTCTCCCTCCATTCCTGCCTCCTTCGTTCTCCCTCTCCCCCCTCCCTCATTCTCACAAACTCCTAATTTTTTAAAAATATATTTTTATTGATTTTAGAGAGGAAGGGAGAGGGAGAGCAAGATAGAAACATCAATGATGAGAGACAATCGTTGATCAGCTGCCTCCTGCACACCCCCTACTGGGGATCAAGCCTGCAACCGGGGCATGTGCTCTTGACTGTAATCAAACCTGGGACCCTTCAGTCTGCAGGCCATTGCTCTATCCACTGAGCCAAACTGGCTAGGGTGCAAACTCCTAATTTTTTGTATTGGTTTGTCTTCGTTATCTTTATACACTAGTGAAGGAAAAAAGATGGGATTTCATCACTATCTCAGGCTTCAGGGACCTGTGCTACCCTGGGATTGTGACTCAGGTCCTTTTATGAACTGCATTGACACATAAGGGGCAGGTTTACTGCCCTGACCCTTTGTAAGTGGCAGCAGTGGAAAGTTACTGGATTCCTAAGGTTACCTCCCGCAGAGCACCGGTCAGCAGTTTCAGCACTGGACAGTCAGAGTCAGTATTAAACAGAGAAGAGAGCCCTGTCAGGAAGAGGCACTTGTCATACGGGTTAAGACACTTGGTACAGTGGCTTCCGATGGAAACGGGTGTAGCGCCGCGAGGTAGAGACCTGGATTTCCTTCCAACTGGAACTAATCGGCTCTGTCACTCAGAGGAAGCCACTCACCTCTCTTTGATAAGTGGAAAGTCACCCCTTTTCAACATACTTCTTAAGGCTTTAAAATATTAGGGTACTGTAAGTAATATGGATGGAATCAATGTAACTAATATTTAGAGATGTTTACTTGTGTGCTAGATGGTTTATATATGTGTGTATGTGTGCACACACACACACACACACACACACACACACACACACACACACACTATTCCTGGCAGCCACCCTATGTGACAAGCTAGCTATTATATCCACTTTTAACTAATAAAAAAACACCTGAGATTCTGAGAGGCTAAGTCCTAACTCAAGATCACACGCCTAGTTAAATGGTCTGCCCAGCTCTGCCAGTAGCGGGAGAACCCAGCTGGACCCACACGTACTAGCTGGTATGCCTGGCACTCCTATGGGCTCTCAGAGCTCGCCACACTCAACCCTGGGTGACTGTGCAGGTCTAAGGCAGAGAGAGTCCTGGGCCGATTGCTTCGGGCTCTGAGTATCTTCATTTTGCATTCCAGATACCCTCCAGATTATCCCAGTGTGCTCTAGCCATACCCTCGTCCTTTATATACCTCATTCCAGGAGAAACATTGGTAGGCTCCTAACGAGACCATTTTAACCTCCTTGGGCATCAGCTCATGGATGCTAGACAACTTCAGCTGCCGGGAACAGAAAGCCCACAAAGCCACAATCACCCATCCTTTCTAACGTCACCCTTCTAATCCTAGAAGTCAGATGTGTTCGTCTTGTTGGTTTTTGAGCCCAGCATGTGTTAGTTACTCTCTAAAGCTGATCCAGGAATTCACGAACGAGCATGTTCTGTAACAAGTGAGGTTTGGTTTTATGTGGCTTGGGAGTGGTCAGCAGGTACGTCATCCTTCAATGACAAGCCCAAGGCTGGCTTTCCAGACTTTTCTGTGTCTAGTAACAGTTTGCCTGGGCTGCCCTTTGTCCTGGATCCCATCCCACATGCATGGGAAGAGTTAACGTGAATAAAGCAGTTTTATTAACCACTTTCATAAAAGTTAGGGGGGCAAGCTGAGGATCCCAGGGCAGCATCCCTTGGAGTTCTGTGAATTGAGGTTTTGGTGGCTCTGTTTAGATTCTTGATTATTGAGCCAGAGGAGGTTTATTTAATTATCATGTGAAGGGTTTCCAATGGTGTTCACTCCACTTAGATCAGCTCTTACTAATCCCACAATGTACATGGGGCCTGAGATAGCTTCTGCCCCTGGCTGACATTTGATAGGTATTGAAGGAAGTGATGAGCAGGCCAGTGGCTCAGGGATGGATGTCCCCAGGCAGGAGGATGGTCATATTTCATAGCTGGTCTCTGTTCAGGCAGTAACTGGCTCCTTCCCAAAACCCAGCTTACCTCACCTCTTTGTAGAAAGATAAAAGAATATCAGAAAAGCACTGAGCTACAAGAGGGGACTCTTACTAGTATAGTTACCAAGATTGTTATTATTACAAAGCTCCTACTGGAGGTCTTCTGTCGCCCTCATAAGCACACAGAACCGTGCCTGGGGCAGTGGTTTCTGCTACTGGTGTGTGACTTGGTCCTGGACTGGCTGATGACACCAGAGCTGTGTATGGTGCTTATAAAGTATAGATGTGACCAGAGCAGGGCATGGGAATCTGTGTTCTCTAGTGTAGGAAGCACAGTCCTAGAACTGACTGCCTCATATCCTTATATAAATTTTCAGTTGCTGTTAAACCAGTCGATTAGAATTGCCTTCCAGCTTTGTTTTTTCTTAAAAGTCCAATTTTTTGGCCCCTTCACATAATTTTCTGACTCAGATGGCCTTTCCATCATACCGATATAATACAACTTCCTGTTTCCCACCCTTCACTCATTCATTTGGCCATGACCTCACAGCTGTCAAGGATGGGCTGCAGGAACTAAGGTAAAATGATCAAAAGACACATGGTTCCAAGACTAAGAGAGTCTGTCTGGTCAGGAGACAGTTGAACAATAAGCCAGCTATTATGGAGCAATATAATTGTGTGAACTAAATTGCAATGGTAGCAGGTGGAATTTGCTGGAAAGTCAGGTAACGTGTCCTAAGGGAGAAACCCTTTGACTGTAGGCTGAACAAAGGAGAGGACGGTTGTTGGGTGCCAGGTAAACAAATGAGAAAGCAGAGAGAACATCTTTGCAAAGGCTCAGCCTGATATGAGATAAGAACTACACGCTTCATCAAGTTCTGCTGTTGTATAAAATATGAAGCAATACATGATATAAAGAAGGGTAGACATACTGACCATGCCCAGATCATGAGGGGCTTGTAGGTCATGGGTGCTGGGAGTTTGTATTTGACCTTATTCCTGCATCTCCTCGCCACATATATAGGTTCTTACTAAGCGCCTCATTGATCAGTATCTTTTAAAAATCCTCTCCCCTGACAATATGGCATGATGAAATTTCTTATTCTCATGCAATACCTTGGAAGCAGGAGAAACTAAGTGGTAATTTGCTTTATTGCTCATGGATCCCTCGTTTCAATTCTCATTTTCTGGCCCTGTCCACTTTAATTTTTGAAGCCAGAGGTCAGCTCGTATGTAGGGCTTCCTTCCCCATAAAACCTATGTTCTCAGACTGAGGAATCTCAGAGGGAAGGAGGCTTCGAGAAGAGATTAACCAAAGAACATATGCATATGTACTTTACCTATGGATACAAACAATAGGGTGGTGAAGGCCTGGGGCCGGCAGGAACCAGGTGGAAGGAGGTAATGGGGGAAAAGGGGACATAGGTAATATTCTCAACAATAAAGATTTAAAAACCAAAATAAAACCTATGTTCTCTTTGAAAGCCAATGTCTGCCTCACCAACTTCATTTCATGCCACTTTCCTCTTTGATCCCCAAGCTCCCCCCACACTGATCTTTTACAGGTTTTCAAAGAAACCAAACGTACCCCTTCCTCAGGGCTCTGCACACGCTGTTCCCTCCGCCTGTAGTTCTCCATCTCCACCCCATCTAAATTGATCTTCCCAAAAAGGCCTTTTCCAGCCTCTATTTAAATAGACAAGCTCCACTCCCCTATATTTTGGGGGCACTTAATACATTTTTACATTTTATTTGTTTTATTGACTTTCTTTTTTCTTTATTGCCAATTGCCCCGTAAGTTCCATAAATGCTGTGACCTGTGTGACTCATTCACAAGGGCACCATCCCCACCTATTGAATAATACATATTAAATAATGATTTGCTGAATGAGTGGGTGGATGAAGTCCTTATGTTTAAACCTTAACAAAACCCAACCTACTATTCTTTTTCATGCTCTGGTGCACTCAACCTAAGATTTCTCTTCTCCCCTATGAACCTAAGGAAGCTTCATCCATCCCTCATGCTGCAGTCTAAGCTCCATTCATTTAATGACATTTCAGTCTCTAAAGCTGACACTGATATCTCCTGACTTACATGTCAAACACATATTTGTATTTTGTGAATAATCATGGAATCTACATGCATTGTTTCCAGTTGGATAACTCTCCAAACTTCATTTAAGTTGTAATTTGTAAAGACTTTTCTCACCAAGAAAAGCAATTTTTAATAATAAAAGCAATAAAGAAATATATTTCAGATGTGAGAGAGATACTGAATATAATGAAGCAAATATGAATCCTGCATAATTTTTTTCACCTTGAGTTAAGTACAATAGATGTTTTGTCTTCTTTTCCATTGAGTAGTTTTCTTATACATTCCACAACTTTGTGTGCATGTGTGCATACCTGTGTAAGTATCCTGAATTTTAAATGTAACATGACTACCATGTCATTGTAAAGACTTTTAAAGGCTGTTTCATGGTATGCTGGATCCTAAGTGATTTTGAGAATCACGTGGAGCATCAGCAAAAATACCAAACTGGGTGGTAGGCACGGAAGTTTATGTTTTACCACTTTAAATATTGAATGCTCAGTGAAGCAGAAACATAATAAAAAGAGTGTCTTCCCTCAAGTAGCTATGCTTCTGATTTGTTATGGTAGGTTGCAGAAGCAAGAGGTGAAACTCCAGAATAATTTGTATTAGAAGCAAATGCGAAGACTGGGTCCCCAGGAAATACCCCTAGTTCAAAGGCTGAGTGCATCAGTAAATGTGTTCTCACTGGACTTCCGAAGCAAGGAGTTGGGAAAACCTTGGCAGACCACTCTTCTCTGAAGTCTTGACTGCGAGAATGACTGCTGTTCTCTTTTTCTTCTAGAGTGACCGTCTTCTTATCAAGGGAGGCAGAATCGTCAACGATGATCAGTCGTTTTATGCTGATATTTACATGGAAGATGGCCTAATCAAGTATGTATCCGGAACCCTTCTCCTTATCTCTTTGGTTTCATGTCTTCTCCTTAAAAATGAATCTTTATTTTCACCCCTCAGTCTGGATGCACATGATTCTTCAAAAGTGGGAGCTAGCCTTGGTTCACTTGGATCACATGAATAAAGTGAAAAACCTGAGTTTGATTAACCCACCTAGGTGGAGGGCACTTTGGGCCAGCTGCGTTGATGGGCATCCTATGTGTCTTGGAGAAGTGGAAGATGTGACCGCTGTCCTTAAGGATACTGAAAAGTGTGCACAACTTATAGCACTCTAAAATGGGTCCCCCAGGAGCTCAGCCGAGGATAAGTCTTTTAGAAGTGTCCAGAGGAAGGTTTTGGGGTGGAAAGGCCATTTAAACTGAACTTTGACTTAGGTAAGAGCACAGATAGGACATATATTCCAGGCAAATTTCCAAATAGATACTTTAGGAATGTGTAATTACTTAGCAACATGGTTTGCTATTGGAATCCTGAAAGCAGCACAGCCAGGCAACCTTTAAGTGCAGGTTCCTTACCTAATGACCTTTAAGGGAAAGGTTTGATAGACACATAGCCTTTCATCACAGAAGGCACGGCACATCCCCACAGGGACACGATATTGTGTAGTGCATTCAACTCATCCTACTAGCCATTCCTAACTTTGTTCAGCTTTATACTTATGTAGTTCAACTTTATTGGCTAGTTTAATATTCTGGTTATGGGAGACCTCTTCCTTATCTCTGAAAACTTGGCTTAGATATACTAGTAAATTTTTGTGGGTGGACATTCCTTATCAGCCCCCCCATCTGAGCTAGCTTCCCTTTCAGTATAAAACACCGTGTGTTTTTATCAATCATAGAAATCCTCCTGTTAGGCCCCCTTGAGACCATATCTTGTTCATTTTCATATTCCCTGCACTGAACCTAGTATTTAGTACATAGAGCTCTTTTATAAGAGCTACCTTCTATTGAGTATGTAGTATGTCAGGCACTGTTAAATGTTTTTACACCTTACCTCATCTGATCTGCCAGAAATCTTATGAAGTAAGTACTTTTATTGCCCTCTTCTCAGATGAGAAAAAAGAACATAGAAAGTAAATAATTTGCTAAAGATCAACATATAAATCAGATACATTGAATGAATGAATGAACAATGCAAGATTTGGTATTTAGTTGCCTTGCCAATTTCCATAAATAATTTTTCATAGTAGAAGTAGGAAAAAATGGAAATAATAGGCAAGCTAACAAATATAAAACAATTTTGTCAAAATATCAGTCACAATTGATTTTATATTTTTTATTGCTAAATATTATTTTATATAGTCGGCTCTCTTTGGAGGTAGCAAATTCCCCTCACTTAGAGATTCAGAAATAGAAAAAAATTATTGCCTAATGCTTCTTTCTTATTTCAGAGCTTATGACAGGCATCAGTAATTGATCCCAGAACTTTTCACAGTTGAGTCTTAAATGCAAGTTCAATCCATCTTCACACACTTATTCAGGCATCTACTACCAGAGTTGAATATGCAAAATGAATTCCTTTTGGCACCTTCATTAGATTGGACTAGGGACCCCTTAACAAGGATGTTATAGAAGGAATTTAACCATCAGATGTGTGGGTTGGCGGTGGAGACAAGGTTGGATAAACATGATCTCCATCCAATCCTGACATTTTGTGTGTCTCTAACAACATTCTTTTTTTTTTTTTTAAACATATTTTATTGAGTTTTTACAGAGAGGAAATGAGAGAGATAGAGAGTTAGAAACATCGATGAGAGAGAAACATCGACCAGCTGCCTCCTGCACACCCCCTACTGGGGATGTGCCCGCAACCGAGGTACATGCCCTTGACCGGAATCGAACCTGGGACCTTTCAGTCCGCAGGCCGACGCTCTATCCACTGAGCCAAACCGGTTTCGGCACAACATTCTTAACAGAGTATAAAAACAGAAATACAGGGGTCCTCAAAGATGGTTTGACTTACGATTTTTTCATATTATAATGGTTTGAAAATGATACTCCTTCAGTAGAAATCACAATTCAAGCTTTGAATTTTGATCTTTTCCTGGGCTAGTGATAGGGCGTACAATACTCTCTTATGATGCTAGGCAGCTACAGCGAGGTGATTTGGCCCAACTTTAGGCTAATCTAAATGTTCTCAGCTTGACTAAGCTATAATGTTTGGTTAAGTTAGGTATACTAAGTGCATTTTCAACTTACGATATTTTCAGTGTATGAGTGGTTTATTGGGACATATAATCCCACTGTAGGTCTGGGAGCATCTATTACGTCCTCCAACTGTTCCATAGTTGTTTGCCTGTGAATTTTTATGGAGTGCTTGCTATGTGCAAGGCAGTTGTCTTAGTCACTGGACACATGCTATGTCACATGCTATGTTAGATGCCTTTGGGATCCAAGTCATCTCTTCCCCTGGGAACCTTACATAATATCAGGGGAACTGAATAATGTGTGTGCTTGTGTGTGTGTGTGTGTGTGTGCACGTGCATGTGTGCGCACAAATGACAGATTTAACATTACCAGATAATATCAACATCAAATATTAAATTAGTAGAATGATGAGGTTCAGAGGGAGAGGACTGGTTAATGAATGGGAGTAGGATGGTTATTAATCATAGTAGCTGATACCTATTGAATTCTTATGTACCTAACATTGTCCTTTAAGCTTAACACAATAACATCTAATCTCCACAACAACCCTATGGAGTAGGCATTTTTTGACACTCTACAGATGACAAAATTGAGACCTGATGAGGTTGAGTAACTTGGCCAAGGTCATAATGCTAGTAACTGGCAAAGCCAAGATTGTGCCTCTAGCTACCCCAATTCCAGAGCTGATCTACGCTTACTTAATTACTAGACCTGGCTGTCAGTAGAAACTTGACCAAGGGGGGAAGATGGAAGCCCAACCTTCAGGAGTTAATATAACCTTGGTTAGTTCAGTGGAGGAAAAGAGGAAGGCACATCTGTTTGGGGCTTGGTATTGTACTAATTGTCATAGTGGTGCAAGCACACGTGCATCCACACAGAGAGACCAGACAGCTCTTCATGCCCTGGGCTCTGGTTTTCCCTCAGAGGAAAACCAGCAAGAGAGGAATAATGGGAACACGGCTGGCCAGTATCTGGACTAAAATAGGGTTCCAATCAGAGCTGCATTTTTTCCACAGTGTGTTTTGAATTGTGGTGGCTCTGGAATGGCCCCGTGGTGATGTGGTGAAGTTGAACTCTTAGAGATGTCAGAAATACTTGACTTCAGTTGCAGAACTAAGATTTTGGCAGGCCAGTAGTGGACTTCTGGTGCCCCGAGGGAGTTTCCTTCTCGGCTGGCTATGAACAAAGGGGGAACATTCATGATACTGGCAGTGGAGCTCCTGGATCCCCCAAGGTAGGAGGCATTTAATGACAATGTAGGAGTTTATAAATCAGGGTCCTACCTGAAAACCACATTGGACAAGTTGAACTGGCCATTTAAGTCAAGGGTGTGAAGTCACAAATAGTTTCAGCAACATGAGATGGTGTGTGAGGTGACATTGTTCCAGGACTAGTTGTGTTTGTTCCTTGCCTGGTGGAAGGTGCCTTGGCCTACTCACCAGCTTCTTCCCCACCCAAGTCTCCCTCTCGTTCTCCCTGGGAGGCTCTGAAGCTTCCTGGGGAAGGTGTTTGGTTGAGGTTGGCATAATCATCTTCCTTGGCTGGAAGTTTCCACTGAGGTGCTGACCCCGCCAAAGCAGCTGAGAATAGGCGGCTACAGCTTTGACTTCCTCCCTTGCCTTTGTGTGTGATTGATGGATACATCATCAAGGAAAGGTGGGCTGGGGAGCAAAGACTGGGGTGCCAAAGGACCTCTTTTGTTAGGAACCCAGGTGAAGTAGCTAAATTCACATTCCTGTTTTTTTAAATGATTCATCATCCCATGCAATTTCTCCTAAAAAAATTATTTATTTCACACCCTATGTGCTAGACACTCTCAAACCCCTGGGGTTACAGTACTAAACCAGGACACATGTTTTTCCCAAAAAGCACATTGGATTGTGTTGTCTGTAAAAATGATTTTCTGTATGTATGTCTATTTTTATTTGCTTCTAGATCACTAAACTTATGAATCTACTGTGATAAATGTGTTCTAATGTTTAAAACTGTTATAATATTACTAGGAGCCCAGAGCGCGATTCGAAATCGCTCGGTGCCGCCCACTCTCAAGTCGCCGGTCCAGCCCTGCCTCCCTCTCCAGCCCTTGAAGCAGGCACGGCCACTGCTGATCAGGCCCTCCCCCAGTTAATTAGCGTATTATATAGAGAGATGTCTGTCTTTGAAATCACTCTTTTAAATTGCCAGCTGTTTCACTGTCTTGCCAGGCAAATTGGAGACAATCTGATTGTCCCTGGAGGAGTGAAGACCATCGAGGCCAATGGGAAGATGGTGATCCCCGGAGGCATCGATGTCCACACTCACTTCCAGATGCCCTACAAGGGGATGACCACCGTGGATGACTTCTTCCAAGGGACCAAGGCTGCCTTAGCTGGCGGCACCACCATGATCAGTAAGTTCCCCCAAATCACACACTCCTGGTCCCCAGTGTTAGGAGTGTGTTAACCACCATGCTCTCTGATGATAACTTGCACACATCCCTTAAGACAGTTGGTAGGCTTTCTGCCTGATGGGTCCTGAAAGAAGCAGGTTGGAGTGAGGACACGGGCAGCTCACCACAGCTGCATGAAAGAGATGCATGAGGTTCATGACAATGAGCTCAGCCATCCCTCCTGTCTTCCTCAGCATTAGGGGCGGGCGTGCAGGTGATGGAGAATCAGAAATGACCACCTCTGGGCCTGTCACTGGGAAAAGCAGACTGAGAAAGTTGTGGATAGTGGGGCAAAAAGTTACTTCAGAACTTCCCATTTGGGTCTCAGGCAGGAGGGGCAGAGAGCATAGCAGAGTTTGGTGTTATCTGGTCTGAGCTATTTGTTGACCAGTTCATATTTTTACGATTGGGCAAGCTATGTCTGCGGTTTCCTTTTTTTTTCCTTTCTTTCTTCTCTGGTAACTATTACAATTCCAAGGAAACCTAGGGAGTTGCATGCCGTTGGATTACTGAACAGAAAGTGGTCCAGGGCAGTCCTTCTTGTCCCAAGCAAATCCCAGTGACCTGGGTCCCCTACCAGGCCCCATTCCAAACTTGGTCATCAAGGGTGCTGTTTATTTTAACACCTTATACATCCACCCATGAGCACAGAACAGCCTAAGCTGTAGAATCATTCATTTTCGACAGGAGCCTTAGCAGGCTTCAGCTTCAGCTTCAGCTAGCTGGGTGTGGAAGCCCAGGACAATTGCATTGAGGCCATAAAAGGTGCATTTCCAGCCAAAGTGGGGAAGCCAGCTGACTTCTCAGCAGCCGCCTGCCCACGGAGGCCCTGGTGTGTGTCCAGACATCAGTAATGTAGCTGCACGCATTTGCTTTCCGATAAGTGCACTTAGGCTGCTTGCGATAGAGGGCTGAGGAAATGAGGGATCTTGGCTTGGCTTTCTGCCATCTGGGCAAGGAGTTGAGCATGTCAGCATTCTGCAGATGTGTGTTTTGCTCAGTCTTCTGCATGAGGGGAGGAGCAGGAGGAAAGTCAGAGCTCCAGGTGGCAAGGGAGAAAAGTATACAAAGAACCACACAAGTGTACGTGTCCTTCGTAGACAAAGAACCCAGATATGAAAAAGAAAATAAGGAAAGAAAACCCATAAATCCCACATCACTATTTCAGTGTGGCTATATATATTTTTTCCTATTTAACAAAAATAGGATCATAATAGACACACTGTGTTTTCGCTTCCCATTTTCCCAAAATGAAATGGCATGGGTGTCTTCCCCTTCATTTGTTTTTATTCCACCACAACATGTAGAACGGATGCCAAACCCTCTGTTTTATGAAGGTGTCACAATTTATGTATTTACCCAGACTTCCCTATTGTTAGATATTTCGATTGTTTCCAGGTTTTCACTTACGTAAATATGTAATAATTTAGACTGACAGACATCTTTAGAACCCAGATTGTGCATGCAGCATTGTTTCTTAGGCACAGAAATAACCCTTGAGTTAAGGTACGAAAAAATTGCCAAGGTTTTTGACATCTATTTTATAATTGTTTAAAGGCAAGTTGTGCCGATTCTCACTTTTCCTCTACTACCCAGGTGAACTCTGAGGGTGTCACTTTTGCCTTATCCTCGCCAACTGTAAATGTTATTATTTTAAAAAATATCATGTAGGTTGCAGGTACTGCATGAGTAGATTTGGGCCTCAGGGAAACCGGATTCTTGATGAGAATTTGCATAGAAATGAGATCTGTGGGCCTAGCGTCAGGCTCCTTCAGCAGACAGTGGCTCTTGTCTGACAGTAAGCGTGAGGGTGCCACTCTTCTGGGCCCTGATATAACTCTAAAACCCTTCCTCCACCTTACGAGGGAGTTGGACTTTTATCTGTTCTAATGACTCCCTACAGTACTGCTAATAATGGCACATAGTATGCACACATTGATAGCTAATGTTAGTTGAGCACTTACTATGTGCCAGGCATCAGGCAAAGCACTTTGGTCATTGGTGCATTTTCCCTCTTCATCTTATAACAAACTTAGACAGAAGGTACTATGACACCCTATCTCCCACCCCACTTGGGACCCATTTCAAGGATGAGAAAAATGAGGTATAGAGAAGCTATTAATTTGTATAAGGTCCCATAGTTACATGACAATTAAGTCATCAGCAACACTTTCCAAGGTTAATTCCGTGCTCAGGAAATGGAAATCCTGTAGCCATGGCTCAGCAAGCAGGAGCAGGTCAGTGCAAAGGGGAACAGAGGCTGTGTCAGTGAGTCACCCACCTGGGGTCTCTGTCCTTCAGTTGACCACGTGGTGCCTGAACCCGAGTCCAGCCTGACGGAGGCCTATGAGAAGTGGCGGGAGTGGGCCGATGGGAAGAGCTGCTGTGACTATGCCCTGCACGTGGACATCACCCACTGGAACGACAGTGTGAAGCAGGAGGTGCAGAGCCTCATCAAAGACAAAGGTGAGCCCGAGCGCGCCTTCCTCCCTTCCCCCTCGCCCCTCCTCCACACAACATCCACTCATTTGAGTCCCTTCTCCTACCTTGGAGCCTGGAACCTCAAGCATGTGTGCTGGAAGGGGCACCACTGCGTTCCAGGCGCTTATTTAGTCCATCATTCTTATTCCTTGCAGGGTCTCCACGAGATAGGAATTATTATCCTCACTTGGCAGATGGAGAACCTGAGGCTAGAATGAGTAGCAAGCAGTAGATCTCTTTACAGTCTAGGCCAGCCGTGGGCAAACTACGGCCCGTGGGCCGATTCCGGCCCATTTGAAATGAATAAAAAAAAAGAAAGACCGTACCCTTTTATGTAATGATGTTTACTTTGAATTTGTATTAGTTCACACAAGCACTCCATCCATGCTTTTGTTCCGGCCCTCCGGTCCAGTTTAAGAACCCATTGTGGCCTTCGAGTCAAAAAGTTTGCCCACCCCAGTCTAGGCTCTTCACCTCCATGCAATGCTGCCCATTTGACAGGGGAAGAAACTGAGGCCAGGAGAGGTTAACTTCATATACAAGGTCACACACCTACTGGACATGACATGAGGAATTTTTAAGCTTCATTATTTTTATTCCAAAGGTCAAACTCATTTCTATTATATATCAACAGGATCCTCAGATAAGCTAAGATATTTCTGGGAGCAAAGATGTGTTTGTACTCAGGCTAGGAGCTTAGGGCATGAAACATGTCCTCGTGTGTATGGGGGGGTGGGGAGGTAGGGGGTGAGGGGATCCTCTCAGTGGGTACATGGTTTAGGTTCCCATGGTCTTCTTAGACTCCTCTATTCTCCACTTCTTCCTACATTTTGATGGCCATATATTTCACACATGCACCATCCCCCATAGAGACACGTGATGTGCTCGGCATCTAAGGCTGCCTGGGGGATGTAGGGAAGTATAAGGAATGGCCTCTGCTGAGCCACCGAGGCAGAAGGGAGCAGGCCAGTGAAGAGCATCAGAATAGATGCCACAAGCTGGAGGGCTGGCCGGACACACAGTCTTGATGCAAAGGCCAGGAGCGCGATAGAGGAGAGTGTGTTCTGGGATGGAGGGGCGAGGATGACCTGTCAGAAGACGAGCTTTCCTTTCCATTCCCCTCCTCACCCCGCAAGCTCTGCTCCTGTCCTTCCTGGGTCAGAATGTGAGATGAACCCTCTCCCTTTTTCCTTGTGTCTCCTTTCACACTGGACTTCGGAACGGCTTTAACACCCATTTCCTTCCAAAGGGCCCAGTCATTCCACGGATGACACAGAGGCTGTGGGCAGGGTGGTGTTGGGAAAAGCTGCCCTCAGTTGAACCACTCTGGGTAGGGAAGGTCTCAAATTGCAGCCACTTTTGGCCTGGAACACTGTGGGCTGAGGCGGCCCTGATGGTTGGAGATCAAAATTACCCTCCTTTTTTCAAAACGACTCTCTGCTCCCCAGTCCCACCTATTTCTGTACATTACTATATTAGTAGTTTATTTGAGGTGAAAAACTAAATGGATCATTTCTCAATATCCTACGACTTAGATATTCAAGCTCAAGGTGATACTTGACTTCCGCCTGTAGCTCTGTTGGTTCTCCAAGGACACGGTCCTCTCAGATTCAACCCTGCAGTGGCCACGTGCAGGGCAGGCACTCCTTAAGATCTGTTCATGGAGACCAAGTATGTGTCAGGGTTAGTGAGTGCTAAGAGCTCGGCACGTATCTCATTGAATGTTTCCCACACTTAAAAAGCAGGGTATTGTTAGTTTTCCATTTTACAGATGAGGAAACTGAGGCTCAAGAAATTAGATATTCCAAATGCACTGAACTAGTATGTGGTGCAACCTCCAGAGTGTGAATACAACCAGTGTGCTACAGTGATTCTCAATTATATATATATATATTAGAGGCCTGATGCATGAAATTCGTGCAAGGGGCTTGGCCTTCACAGCCCCGGCTGCCTTGGCTGGCCCTCACAGTCTTTCCCAGCCTCGGCCAGCCCTTGCAGCTTTGACTTCATCTGGAACGTCATCCAGATGGTCGTTCTGCTGTTCAATCTAATTAGCATATTAGCTCTTTATTACATAGGATACTGCCTCAAGCAAAAACAAAGCTTATTGACCCGTGAGCTGGGGAGTGCCGGTTGTAGGCAAGAAAGAGGTGCAGAAGAAGAGACCGTTCTCTATTACGTAGGAATCGTTGCTTTTCCAGGGCGAGGAGGGAATAGAAAAATGTTCTTGGAGAATGGGAAGCATCACTTTGCATTGGACCAGAGCCTGTAATGTACTCGGGCCCCATGGGCCATAGAAGTGGGAATAAAGGATGGAGAGTGGTTGTGATAATGCTGTCTTCTTCCTGTTCCCCTCCCCTCCCTCTCTTGCAGGGGTTAACTCCTTCATGGTTTACATGGCCTACAAGGATGTGTACCAGGTGTCCAACACAGAGGTAATGATCCATTGCTGTGTGGCTTGGGGTGTCTGGATGGGTTTCCTGTTGTTGCTGATGACCTTGACTCCTTCAACACGAGTCAGTGTGGGCGCCATGGGAGACTGCTGGGCCAGACTGCTTCTCGCAGTCCACGCTCCCTTTTAAATCAGGTAACGGGCAGGGTAGACAGGGAGCTAGAAGTTCCACTGGCAGCCGCTTTCTCAAGAGGACTAGAGGAAGGGCCTGCCTCAGTCTCCATCTACCAAGCAAACGCAAACTCCTTACGAGCTCGGAAGAGGCAAGGTGCTCAGCCTTGCAGCATAAGGAGAGCTGTCTACTGTTTGGGGGAATTGTCCCAGCTTGCCTCTGACTTTCCTTAAGAAATGTGTGAGATGTGTTTTAGACAAATCTAAAGTTTTAATTCCCACCTTCCCTGATTAGAAGGTGAAGGGAAGTCTGTTTTGAGAGGTTGAGAGATAGGGGTTTCAGCTCTCTACTTAGCTTCTTGCCGTGCTGTGGTGGTCTTCGGGAGCACGGGTTGAGAAGGATTCTGAAGCTCAATGGGAAATAATTCCTTAAAAATGTGGGCTGAGGGGGAGTAGAGTGACCGGTAGCATTGTTATGTGTCCACCCTGTCTGCTTAGGCAACACAGTGGATTCTGTATATAGACAGTTTTCTGGAATTTCTTCGGACTCGCGCCCCTCTTGGGCCGGGCGTGTTTTAGTCTGTATTTCTGCTCTAGGCACTTACTTCCTCTGGTTTATCCCCTCTGGCTCTCATAATCTGCCTTGTGTGAGGTTGCCGACAGCACCGGTAGCCTGTGAAGGTGACAGAGACTCATTTTCCCATTTCAGCTCTACGAGATCTTCACCTGCCTGGGAGAGCTGGGAGCCATTGCTCAGGTCCACGCTGAGAATGGGGACATCATTGCCCAGGTAACGGCGTGCAGCTCCCTGGAGGGCACTTTCGGCATGGGCTTCGCTCTGCATCCCCTCTGTTTCCTTTTTGCTTCCCTGTTGCTTGAGCTCTCACTGTGTGGAAGGCACCATCATCAGTGCTCCATTAAAATCCTGCCCTAAAGGACCTCATGTCCAGGAGGAGGAAAAAAGGAAATGTGGACAAGTGAGGGAGCAGGTGTCAGCTGTTGGAAAACAAAGAGAGATCTGGCCGCTCTGGAGAATCCAGAAAGGCTTCCTATAAGAGGAGGTTTCAAATCGGGTCATTTACTGGGAGAGTATTGCTGCTTCTCTTTTGAAAATGAGTCCAAGCTACGTGGCATTCTGTGTCCTAAAGAAAAACCCTAAGGCAGCACTTCTCAGAAGCCAGAAATCCGATCCAGGACTGCGGGACTCCTGGCCATAGATAATAAAGAATTTAAGTCTTGTGGGGCCTACACGTCCCATTGGTTTCCTAGAAATCATGTTGAAAAACTTGCGGAGTGATGAAAGTGAGGGTCCCAAGGCCCAAATGGATCATTGGTGAGGAAGCAGAAAGCACTTCTCTCCCCAGCTCCAGGGCTGCTTAATGGGCTAGATGCACAGATGTGCCTTAGCCACGGCTTTGTTTATCCCAAGATTGGCCTCTGCTAGATGGAGGCTGCCAGGAAAGCGTGTGAGCTCTCTTAGTCCATGCGATACGGTTAATAGCAAGAAGCCATTATTCATTCTTTCAGAGAGTATTTCCTGAGCGCTCTGTGCCAGGCATCAGGCTACACAGAGGTGAGCCAAAACAGATGTCCTCCGCGGCTCGGAAGGGCTTGGGCTCTGCCTTCATTTCAGAAGTTGTCCAGGACTTGGTGAATGTGATGGGCAGGGGTGTGGGAACAACACTGCGGCCCAGTCTAGCTTAGACCTGTCGGCTCCCAATAGCCGGTACCACTTGGTGAGCACTTCCTACCGTGTGCCAGGCTCCTGGAAGTGGTCTCCTAAGTCAGTGATGGCGAAGCTTCTGAGCTTGGTGTGTCAGCATTTTGAAAAACCCTAACTTAACTCTGGTGCCGTGTCACATATAGAAATTTTTTGATCTTTGCAACCATAATAAAACAAAGACTTATATTTTTGATATGTATTTTATATATTTAAATGCCATTTAACAAAGAAAAATCAACCAAAAAAAATGAGTTCATGTGTCACCTCTGACATGCGTGTCATAGGTTCACCATCACTGTCCTAAGTTCTCATTGAATTTTCACCCAACCCTTTAAAGTTGACGGCCATCCTCCCCATTTTGTGGATGAGAACATTGAGGCCCAGACGGATTACGTCACTGGCCCAAAGATCACCGCAAATAACAGGGAGAACAGAATCTCAGTCCCTTAGGTGATGAGCCTCAGTGGGCATCTCACCCAGAGATGGTACATAGGGCCCCTTGCCCCACCGGTCCAGCTGTAGGGCTCCAGCGGTTGGAGTGTTGTCTCCCTAGTGGAGGAGGTGAGCTAAGTGTGCACTTTCCTCTTGCTTAGGACCAAGAGGTTAATTAGTCAGGCCCCTGACAGCCTTCTCCTACGTCCTCCACACACACAGAGCTAATGAAATCATTTTCCAAGGAAGGTCCAAATGCCTTGCTCCCAGGGGAGGTATCTGGTGGTATTAGAGCCATCACTCCTCCCCCTTCTCCAAGTTTTCAGTGCAGCAGCCAGAGGTCCCAGCCCTCCCTCCAGATACCCTAGAAACCAAACTCCTGGCTTCTTCATTCAGGAGCCTGAGCAGGCAAAGTCGCTCCGACTCAAAGCCCCTTTTCCCACTTCCTCTGTGGCTCCGAGGCACGGAAGTGTCTCTGCTCCCACCCCCCACCCCTGCCCCCTACCTTGGGAAGATCTGTTCTGAGTTAGGAAGAGAATAAGGGCATTCTTCCATTTGGATGAGTTTCTTGTGCGTGTTTATGAAATTCAGCTTGAGCTGAAAGATTTGATCACATTATCTAAATGAAGCAGCTGCTGTCCTCAGTCTCTGGCTGCACTTCATGCCAAAGTGACTAAGGAAGAAGAAATCATTCCCCACGGGTCCCAACCAGGGGTATTTTCCAAAAGACAATCTGAGAGCGCAGCGTCCTTAGCCACTCATCCAACAAATATTTATTGGGCACCTATTATGGTAAAGCACTGGAGAGGGAAGATGGAAAAGACAGGGTCTCTTTCCTCCTGGAGCAAACCAAACTGCCCTGACCCACACTGTGTGCTTACCCCAGTGACCAGCGCCTCAAAGTGCCCTGCTCCCCACCCATGCCAGGTGGCACCAGTGGCTTTTCACATGCCATTCTTTTTCTTTATTAATTGATTTTTTAAAGAAAGAGAGAAGAAGAAACATTGATTTATTGTTTCACTGATTTATGCATTGATTTGTATGTACTTGTATGTTGATTCTTGTATGTGCTCTGACCAGGGATCAAACCTTGGTGTATTGGGATGACGCTCTAACCACTGAGATACCCATCCAGGGCCTTTTACATGCCAAGACAGAATTATCGATGGGCTACTTCCTGCATACCCCCTACTAGGGATCCAGCCCACCACCCTGGCATGTGCCCTGACCAGGAATTGAATTGTGCCTCCTGGTTCCTGGGTTGATGCTCCACTACTAAGCCATTCCGGCCAGGCTTACATGCCATTCTTAATCTTCCAGCTGTAGGGGCAACCTGGCTTTTGGCACAGGACTTTCCAGCATGAGAAGCACTTTAGAGTCACCTCTGGAGCTTGGAGACTGATTTCTAGGTTTCTCCCAGGTCTCTAGACTGAGATTTAGGAGATCAGGAGTAGTGTTCAGACAAGCATCTTGAAAGAGTTCCCCTGGTGACCTTCACCTGGGCGTTGTCCCAGAACTCTTAAACAAGTAATAGCAAGAGTGTCCTAACAGATAGAAGATGCTTCCATTGGAGACCTTAACCCTTGTGTGAGTTCACAAGGCAATTCAAAGTGGAAACTCACCAGAATTTGGAAGAAGTTTTGTTCAGTCCCAGTTTTGGTCAAGTAAATAGTAAGAATGAAATGGAGGTACATTGCTGGAACCATCAGCCTCTGACCTTTTTTCAAATACCGTAGAGCTGGGCACAGTGGCCATTTTACTTGTCATGGTTGCTTGTAGTAGCATCTTCCTTTCTACTCTTCTTTTAAAAATTATTATTAGAAACAAACAAACATCAACAGCAAAATAGTTCTTTTCCAGGTAGAAGGAATTCCTTCTTCCAACACCTCATGGTTTCAGTTCGCTCTCTCCACATCTCTCACGTCACCAATGCACAGCTCATAGGAATTGGCCTTCGTACTTGGAGAGTGAATGGCAGCAAAACTGCAGAGATGGTGGCTTAGGATTTGTGCCAGTGCCAGTTAGCCATGCGTGCGCTCACTGCCCAGCCACCTGCTTCTTCCAGAGAGCTGGCCAGAAGTCCAAGGAATTTAGCCATTAGCCACCACGGGTAGGCAGTTCTGCCTCATCCAAGACCTAATTAAATTAGAGTTTGACCAATAGATGAACTCAGGTAATGGTGGTTAGAGGTAGTATTTTGTCTGGTTAAATTCTAATCCACTCATTTAAGTCCTAAAAGTAAAGCATTAAAGAGCCTGATGAACTTACAAAAATGCAGGTTCCTAGAGTTTAACCTCAGGTATTCAGATCTGGTAGACCTGAATAGGGCCAGACTTCCGCATCTCCACAAACAACCCAGTTGTTTCTGATGTAGGTGGTGGGTTGACTAGACTCTGGGAAGTGGCAGGACCACTCTGTAAGTCTTATCAAGTCAGGGGCCTCATTACCTTCATTCAAGTAAGTACCTAACCTAGAGCCTAGCATAAAGCAGATACTCAATACTTTTGTTGAATGAATAGGTTTTAAAGCCATGAATAAATTAAAAAATGAGTTAAGGGAGTGTGCTTAAAGAGGTTTGCATCTGAAAGAAATGAAATAATAGTGATTGTGTGAGTTTTGAAGCACGATGTAGAAAAAAAATGGTACTTTTTAACAGACTATCTTTCTTTTAATAAAAGCAGGCCACTCTCAAATGTTTTTTTCTCCTTTTAATTTAGACTCTATCCTATTTTGCAATTCCTCCTAGAGAGTTGATGAATTTGTTCAACATACATATTTTATTCTTTCCCCCCTTGAACGTATCTTCAGCATAACTTCTCCAAATCTCAGTTGAGCCCATCTAAAAACTGCCCTCTATGTCTTAGGAAATAGAGTTAGGAGTTAGTTTATAGCGTCTTATGAGCTTTAAAGTTTTAGTGTAAGTATTGATGCATTACAAGAAATTGCAGTAGTACCATTTTTTGGTTGGTCTGAATGATTTCAGGCTTTGAAATAAATCTTGACTAAGTGATGCCATAAGTTTTAAAAAATAAAAACTGTCCTCTACTTTTTTCTCATTCTAGGAGCAAGCCCGGATGTTGGAAATGGGGATAACTGGCCCAGAAGGCCATGTGCTGAGCAGACCAGAGGAGGTAAGTAGCAGGGGGTTGGGGGAGGAAGGAGGGAGGAAGAGAGAGAAGCAATAGCAGAAGGGGCTTTCTTCTTTTGCCAGCATCTGCCCAGAGATGCCCGTCATCACAGTGCCAATCCCAGCAGCCTCCTGGATGGCCTGCCAGTCATTTTACATTGGCAGTGCTAGTGCGCAGCCTGCCTCCCCTAGGCACAGGCACACACAGTGTCTGAGCAAACATGGTGAGAGGCAGGGAGGCTCTATCAGTACCAGACAGAAGATTGGAATATTTCTTCCAAAGACCACTTTGACTGAGCCAACTCAAGGGCCCCTGAGAAAATGAGAAAGGAATGCTTGCTTCTGACCCCTAATCTCTCTAAAGATAACACCAGTTGGAGGTATCCCGCAGTTATTCAGTAGGAGTGGAAAATTTCTAAATCCTTTCTTAATCAATGTGAATTCCAGAGACATTTCTACTTGTTCCTGTGTCCCACATTCCAGTTTGAGTTCTGCAAAATATTGGCCTTATGGATAGGAGGCAGAGTAGGTTTTAACAGGCAATACGTCTGTCGATTTGTGTAAGGGGTGGATTGTGTCTAGGTGTGGAAGTTTCCCGCATGTAAAATGAATGCTGATTAGCGACTGTGCTTAGCAGCTGAAGAGCGGATGAAAGGTCATTGGGGGCTGATTCCATGCCTCTGGGATGTCAGCAAACCCAGCTGCCGGCATAGGGCACAGCTGGAAATTGGCTGCCCACATGGCTGAGAGCATATTGGCTTTGGGGGACTACCCTGGGTCTGGCACCTGGAGCAAATTCAAGGTCCTCCATGTCAGCGAAGTGAGCCATGTTCCTGATCTGTCATTCAAGCCCCGCACTCTAGATAGGTAGAAGAAGGAGTCAGAACCAGAAATGATTGCATGCCCGTTGCCCATCTCCTCTAGAATCTTTTAAAAAATTAAATCCTAACATACAGAGAGAAGAGTGTTCCTGTCATAAAAGTGCAAGGAATGTTCGCAAACTGAACACACTTATGTCAGTGGCACCCCTTTTGAGAAACAGAACATCATCAGCACCCCAGAAACTCCTTTGTCTAATGATACTTTTGTTACCAGTTGAAATAATTTATAATTTTGTCTGTTGGGAGTGTAAATTGGTCCCTCAAAACAGAACTATCAACAATTCCTCTTCTGGGTATTTATCTGAAGAAAAGGAAAACACTAATTCAAAAAGATATCTGCACCCCATGTTTATTGGAGTATTATTTACAATAGCCAAGATATGGAAAGAACCTCAGTGTTCATCGATGGATGAATGGATGAATAAAATGTGATACACACACACACACACACACACACATACACACACAGGAATATTTAGCTATAAAAAGAATGAAATTCTGCCATTTGTAATAACATGGGTGGGCCTTGAGGGAATTATGCTACATGAAATTAATTAGATAGAAAAGGATAAATACCATAGGATCTCAGTGTGTAATCTAAGAAATAAAACAACAATCACTCCCCCAACACCCCACCCCCCCCCAAAAAAACAACAAGTTCATAGATACAAAGAACAGATTGGCAGTTGCCAGAGGCAAGGGTAGGGAAATTGAATGAAGATGGTTAAAAGATACAGCCTTCCAGATATAAAATACATAAATCATGGGGATGTACTGTACAGCATAGTGTGTAGTTAATAATACTGTATTGCGTATTTGAAAATTGCTAAGAAAGTAGATCTTGACAGTTCTCATCACAAAAAAATGTTGTAACTGTGTGTGACGGATGTTAACAAGACTTATAGTGATCATTTCGCAATAGGTACAAATATGGAATTATCATGTGGTACAGCTAAAACTAATATAATATTCTATGTCAATTCAACCTCAATTTAAAAAATCGTGATGAGGTTACAGTCACAGCATCCCTGTGAAAGACTGTGTCCTCAATGCCAGGCCCCCTGGGGAACAGTTGCTTTTGCCCAGGACTGTGCTGACTGCATTGTCGCAGTTGTCCTTGCTGCTGCTCTGGGTGGTCGGGGTGATTGTGCACAAGGAAGCTGAAGAGCAGAGCCGTCAAGGCCCATGGTGTCTGAAGGGCCTGGGAGTTTGCACAGTGCAGGTGGGCCAGGGTGACCGGCGCTGTTTGTGCCACTTTTCTTACATGCTGGTCACTGTTGAGATGTGCTGGCCAGATAGATCCTTCAGCAGCAGCCAGGGGATTTCTGAGCAAAGTCTATTTTTGTCCCTTGGTTTGTTTGTTCAACCCCCCCACACCCTGTTCCTCCCTGTTCCCGTCTCCTTTTTAGTAGAAAGCCTCTCAGAGGCAGATCTCGACAACCCTGGAAGTCCTTTTGGGTGAAGCTGGAGAGTGAGGTAACCTTCCAAAGATAGTCATGTTGTCAAGGTGCTGAAAAACCTGCAGTGCTGGGAGGGAGTGAGATCAAAGGGGCCGGGCAGAGGTCACAGAGGTCACAGAGCGGCTGGAGAGGTCAGCAGAGGTGTGGAGAGGGAGGACTGGGCATGGGAGGAGCCAGCCCCTCTTAGGTTCAGAGCATACCCAGGTACCAGCTGAGTGAGCTGCTCAGAGAGCTGAGCCCCAGGCTCAGAGGTGCTGCTCTGGGAGCTTCAGGAAGGTGGCCGAGTTTCCCTGGGGTTGGTGGCCTGCAGGGTCTCATCCACGTGGAACCAAGTGCAGCTTGGGGGACACCAGCTGGACCAGCTGAGTTCTTAAGAGACTGTCTGCTGAGCCACGCTCACCACAGGCAGAAACTGGTTTGCAGCGGGCATCTGCAAGCTATTTTTGGTCTGTTTGAAAGGGTTGGGCTGCATAGGCTAACCAGAATGCCATAGCCATCCCAAATGTTGCCGATTGAATGGGAAAACGCCAGTGTCTCTGCTTTGGGCTGAACTGGACTAACTTGGGTGGTAACTTTGGGTCTAACACAGGCTCTCGCACACCAGTCGGAAGCTGCCATCAGCATGAACACCAACAGCCACCCTTCAAGGAACACTGGCCTCGTCCCAGGAGTGGGCTAGGCGCCTTGCATGGGTGAACTCTTTTCGTGCTTGAAACAGCCCAATGTGTCAGATCCTATTATCCCCACTTTATGGACCAGGAAACTGAGGCTTTAGGAGGTTGAGGTACCTGAGGTCACCCCACTTCTAAGTGACAAAACCAGAACTCAGATACAGGCCGTTTGAGGAAGCCTGTGTCCTCAGACCCTGCTTTGTTAGCAAAATAAGGGGAACGCACTCTTTCTTTCTTAATAAATGCAACTGGGCTGGTTAGCATCTTTGCAAACATGCATTCCACATTGGGGTGGGATGGAGGAGACTGATAACAAAAGAAGCCTTTGTGTGGAGAAGCCTGGGAATTATCAGTACAGGGCGTGCCTGCTGGCATTAACCCTTCACTGACCACCAGCTGATGCAGGCGAGGATTGGAAGACACATGGCGCCTCATCGCCTGGACCGGTTATTTCATACCATTGGTGATGGGATTGTGTTCTGCTGGAGAATCTGCCCTGGGAAGACTGGGGAGCAAAGGCTTCCATCACATGTAGCCTTTGTGATCATCACAGGGAGGGGAGAGAATAGGCTAAGGAAAAACTAGCTGCACTGAGGCAGTGTTTGCTCTGTGCCAGGCCCTGCGCTGTCCTCTCCTGATCTCTACACCACAGGTGAGGGGCGGAGGCCCTGGGAAGCTCAGTGAAGTACGCAGCCAGGAAGAACTCTGAGATTCAGACCCAGGGCGTGCAGCGCTAGGCTTTTCGCCTCTGCCGTGTTCTCAGTGTGTGGAGGTGGGAGTGGTGGCTTTAAGAGGCTCCCATTCCTGTCGATTTCAGGGGCCTTTTCTTTTTTTTTCAGTTGGAAGCTGAGGCTGTGTTCCGTGCCATCACTATCGCCAGCCAAACCAACTGCCCTCTCTATGTCACGAAGGTCATGAGCAAGAGTGCGGCCGACCTCATCTCCCAAGCCAGGAAAAAAGGTGACTCGTGCTCCCAAAGCTCTCGGGGCTCTGACACTCCATGTCTCCTTTCCTCCCTGGGTATCCTGTGCAAATGGTGCCTGTTTTGCTCATGGCCTCGCTCTCTGGGAAGCCCTCATCCCTGGCAGCGCGTTTATCTTTTCTACGTTCCCGTGGAAAACAGGATCCCAGGATTAATCCCAACGGACAGAGGAGTAAATAGGCTCAGGAAGGGTTAGTGGTTTTCCCCAGGTGACACAGCTTGAATCAGTTCTTTGGAGACTTGCTGCATTTTCCTCCCTTTTATCTTTTATTGTCAGTTCACATTACCTGAGCTTTATAAATGGACATATTGATCAAGATTATATTGGGTGCGGAAGTCAAAGACCCGACTCAAACTGACTTACAGAAACAAAAGTAAATTATTGGTTGAAGGTGTTTCAGGCGTGGCCACAGCAAAGGGGTTAAACAATGGGATTAGGGTTCTGTCACTCTCCGATCTTGGGTCTGCTGGCCTTTCGGGGGCTTTATTTTCACTATGAACAGTGACAAGAATAAACGCCTGTTGTCTTCCACGCCCAAGTCCTGAGGATTGTGATGGCCTCATCCCTGATCTAGTATCTGCTCTGGATGGTGTAATTGATTGGCAGGGCTGAGGGCAGTGTCCTACCCCTGAGCCCCACACGCAACACAAGTTGTTGTCGAAAAGGGGTTGAATGGGTGGCATGACCTTCGTGACCCAGGGCTCCGTCCCCACTGCCATTGGCCACTTTCCTCCATTGCTGTTAACTTGGACACCATTCGCCCACCTTGTGCTGAGCTAAAGTTTACTCTCATTTCAAAGCTTTCTTTTCTGCTTTCCATTCTTGTCCTTAATGGGAGACTGATGGGCTCACTTGGGAACAGTGGTTGAGGAACTGGAGGTGTGGGGCCCTGTGTTTGGCTGGGCGCAAGGATTTACTAGGCCCAGATGTATGATTGTGACCACGGTGTGTCGTGGCTGCTCTGGAAGTGCAGAGACCCACAGCGAGTGACTCATCTACTAAACTCGGAGCCAGTCTATGAAAGTCCAGATGTGAGTGGCCAGGGTGGCTGAAAATTGTCCAGCTGCTGACGGCTGTGTTCGGCTGCGTGGCCTCCGGCAAAGGGAAGGGAATCGTCCTAATTGTCTATGGTCTTTCTAGCTGGCAGATTCCGGGCACCTCCTGCCTTGGGCTGCTCCCAGTAAGCCTGCTGTTTCCTCTCTCAGCTTCTTGGTGTCTCCACATGACATGGTGTGGTTGCTACACTGGGGATGAGTCATCGGTCGAGAACCAGGAAAGTAGACCATGTTCCTTATCCATCCTTGGAGAAAGGCAGAAAAAGAAAAAGAAAGAAAAGAGCATTGGGGACACCCCCCACACCTCTTCCCATGACCCACTACCATAGCCATCCTCGTACCGGTACCTTCTGCCGATGGCTATGTCCTGCCTGGCACCCCTTCTCAGGATGACCTGGGAGGCCCAGGACAGAGTGTGTCAGTGATATACTGGGTCTTAATTTAAACCGCATGTGGAAAAATTCCTCACCCTTGGCCTTTTGGGTCATGATTCACCGGCAAGGACAAGGACATTGTGTCTCTAGGGTGGAAGGGTTACATCATTTCAGTGACAGAAAAAATGGCTGCTGAGATTGAAGCCAGTCAGCCTCGCATGAACTGTCATTCCCTGGGAGAGAGTCAAGGGCGTTCAGACAGGAAGTCAGAGGGTAGCAGGGTTCCCTCCTCTCTGCCGAGCAGGTTACTCTATAAGCTGCTGTGTGTTTCATCGCCAAGTGCTCTTTAGCAGCTCAGCATTGCTGCTCAGAATTAATATTAGGGATCTACAGTTTGTGAAGACCAACTGGATATCTTGCACTGAGATAAATACAGGCATATCTCGGAAAAATGTTGCGGATTTGGTTCTCAACCACCGCAATAAAGTAAATACCGCAATAAAGCAGATTAAACATGAATTTTCGGTTTCCCAGTGTATATATAAAAGTTATGTTTACACTACACTGTAGCCTGTTAAGTGTGCAATAGCATTATGTCTAAAAAGCAATGTACATGCCCTAATTTAAAATAGTTTATTGCTAAAAATTGCTCACCATTCTCTGAGACTTCAGGTCATAATCGTTTTTGCTAGTGGAGGTTCTTACCTTCAATTTGTAAAAAACACAGTATTTGCACAAAGTACAATAAAATGAGGTATGCTTGCACTTTCAACTTATTATGATGTAAAATTCTCAGAGAACTCTGAGAAATAGGCATTATTATGCCCAGTTTCAGAAAAGGGAATTGAAGCTTGCCTTGTCCACCTCTCTCCCAGCTTGGAGAGCTAGCATTCAAGCACAGGTGTAATGCCAGTCTTTGCTATCCTACTCTTCCATCTATAAATAGCCCAAAGGGAAGGTTCTTCCACTTTTAAAGTTGTCATTTCTCTTAATGTGCTTGAGTGCTTGCCTTGGCTTTCATGTCTTCATTTCTTTGTGGCCCTGTATGCTTTAGTTTGGCAAATATTTTTGGAGAGCCCTTGAAATTCTCATTAGTCATGTGTGGATCCTTTTTTACTGTCATCCCAAAGAGCTGGGGTGTCATATACAGGGGTTGGCAAAAGTAGGTTTACAGTTTCTCCTATGGAAAAAGACATGCAGGTTATGATGACCATAGTAGCTTTATTAACTTAAAAGCATGTCACTCATGACTGTAAACCTACTTTTGCCCACTCCTGTATGAATCCTTGCCATTGCTTCCTCCTTTTGCCCAAGGCAGACATCACTAATCGATCCTGAGTCTTTTCTAGTGAAGACAGAGGCATTAGAATTCTTCCTTATGCAGAATTTCAGTCAAACAAAATCAATTGATAACAGTTGGAGCAAGGCAAACACCTATTTCTAATCCTGGCCATTGAGACTTGCTAAACTTCAACCTTGTTGGGGAACTTGAATGTAGAAGATGAAGAACTGAAGCTGAAGAAGCCCAGGGCAATGCCGGCCATCTCTAGCCCAGGATCCTGGCTCAGAGAATCTTGGTACCAACCCACCTTCTGTATTTGCCTTCTGTATCACTATTCCTTCTTTAAGAAGTCGGACAGAAGCTTAGATCAGTGTATTTCCCAATATCCTTCTTCTCCTTGATTTGTGTTTAAGTCCCTAATTCCAGACATAGGGACCATGAAGCGAGCCTCGTCTTTGATGTGCCCAGGTTATTTGGTATCCTTGAGCAAATCATTCCTTGCCTTGGGTTAGGGAGTAATAGACATGATGGAGAATATCATGAGAGCCTCTAAGCCATGGAGTGGGTTTTACTTTGTGGAACCAATGCATGTCCTTGGAGCAGCAGGATCTAGCATTTCCCAATGATATGGGCACATTTGAGGCTTTGGAGCCCTACAGTGGGAAGGAGGAGGAGGTATAAAGAAATTAGACTCATTGGGCATATCCTTTGTGGCAGACATTTTGTACTTGCCAGATCCTTTTATTTTCACAAGCCTGGTAAGTAGATTATTTTGTTTCATCAATTCCAAGATGGACCTATTCTACATTTTAATATTTCTTTATATATATTTTTATTGATCTCAGAGAGGAAGGGAGAGAGAGCTAGAAATATCAATGATGAGAGAGAATCATTGATTGGCTGCCTCCTGCATGCCCCACACGGGGGATCGAGCCCCCAACCTGGGCATGTGCCCTGACTGGGAGTCAGACCGTGACCTCCTGGTTCATAGATTGATGCTCAACCACTGAACCATACCAACCGGGCTACATTTTAATATTTCTGAAATGAGGGTGATGGGTGAATGTAATAATCAATGTCTATATATTTTTCTTTTGCTTTCCATTTTAATTTGCCTCAAAATTTGACAATTAATACTGTATCTTGCAAGCAGTGGCTTCTTGTAATCTGAGGAATCTCCCCCTCCCCCCCCTGCCCCTTAGCAGCTAGAAAAGCAGAGGCTTAGAAAAGGTGGGAATGTGGACTTGAACCCAGGCCTGTCTGATTCCAGAGCCACAGCCTTGAGTAGGCAAGGAGGCTGATTATCTAAGATGTGCCCAGGGTAGCAGTGCCTTATGCAAACTCTTTGCCCGTTTTCTACCCCTTATAGGAAACGTGGTGTTTGGAGAGCCCATCACTGCCAGCCTTGGCACAGATGGAACCCATTACTGGAGCAAGAACTGGGCCAAGGCAGCTGCATTTGTGACATCCCCGCCTCTGAGTCCTGACCCGACCACTCCTGACTACATCAACTCCTTGCTGGCCAGGTTGGTGCAGAATGACAAGCAGCTGGCATTGCGTGGAAATGTCCTGGGGCTGGTGAGATGAGGACGAGGGCAGCCCATCCATCAGCTGGACTTGGGTCTGCAGTGAGGAACAACGTTGAGAATTCCCCTGCAATCTGGAGGGCACACAACAGGCTCTTCCCCGTTGTGTTTTTAAAAATACTACAGTAATTACATTTATAATGGTAACAGCAGTTAATGTGTGTTGTGTGCCAGGCACTAGGGTGAGACCACACACGTGATCTCATTGTCCCTTAGAACTTGATGAGTGAGGGACTTTCATAACCATTTTACAGATGAAGCAGCTGAGGGTCAGAGGGACTAAATTATTTGCCAAAATTTGAACAGCTGGTCATGATGACCAAAATTATAGGGGACTTGCTTGCTGCTTCTCTCTGCAGATCAGTCCCATCACTCATTTGGGTCCCCTCTGTTTTGTTACACAAGGGATGGTCGAATCCCACCCCCTCCTTTTCCAGATCAGGTAACCAAGTTCCTTAGCGGGGAAGACATTCACGCAAGTCCACATAGTTGGCAAGAGGTAGAGGGAGGATTCCAAACTCGGGTCATGGCACTCCAAACGCTGACACTAGACACTGGGTCCTGGGCCCCTGAGGTGCCTCTGGCCACCTGTCCATTCACATGGAGCTTTTCTCCTTTGCCAGTGGGGACCTGCAGCTCTCAGGCAGTGCCCACTGCACCTTCAGCACCGCCCAGAAAGCGATCGGGAAGGACAACTTCACGGCCATTCCTGAAGGCACCAATGGGGTGGAGGAGCGAATGTCTGTCATCTGGGATAAGGCGGTGGTAAGGATCAGGTCATGGGAGGGTAGCCAGGCTGTGCATCCGTGTCTTCTGGCAAAAGGGCCTGGTTTTATTTTCCTTGTTAACGTTATCTACGCTGCCAGAAGAATAGCCATGCAAATGAAAGTGCTCTTAAAGTTTTCAGCAAAATTAGTGATTAATATTTTAAATTGGTCATGTCCCTCTGTTCTACTTTCAAAACTCTAGAGACACTCATTTCAGAGCCCAATAGGATGGGTATGATCTAATGCCTCATTTATCTATTCTATACAGTGTAATCCGCCAAGTTTTCCTTTTCTTTTTGGCTACCAGGAAGCTAGATTTTAAGCTAAACTCTTTTTTTTTTTTCTTACCTGGGCCTTTTGTTTTGACAAGAGAGAAAGGATAAATATTTTTGTCTCTTATATACTTAGATTTTATTTTTTTACATTGTTATGTATTTGTGAGTGTATGTATTTATCTTGGCACTATCTAGAATTGTTTAAAAATATTATACACACACACACACACACACACATACATATATATTAGCAACGTAGTACATTCTTGATAAAGAACACTTGGAAACCACTGGAAAAAAAACACATTCATGAAAGAAAGCAAAAATTACTCACCAATTCCACTCCCCAGGGATAACCACTGTTATCATTTGGGCGAGGTTCTTCCATAGTTATCCTATGTGCGTGCAAATATAAGCACATATTTAAAAAATGGGCTCATCATCACTTTGTTTTTAGTGTGAACTCTCTATAACCCCTGTTGGAATTAGAAGGGGTAAAAGTAAGTAAATGTATGCACATAACCAGAGAAAAAGAAAAGCCTACTTCAGGAGCAGTAACTTCCCTCTTAAGCCTTGTGTTTAATCGTTTTGCCTGGGCGACCATGACAGCCCAGCTGGTTCTGAAAGCTTGCTGGGTGTGGTTCTGTGCTCACAACCTCAAAGGCTCCTGTTTGTATTTTGGGGCCTTTGTGGTCACCCTGCTTTGAGCTTAGAAGCCCTGCATGGACAATAAAAAAAAATTATATTTCCATAGGCCACAGGAAAAATGGATGAAAACCAGTTTGTGGCTGTGACGAGCACAAATGCTGCAAAGATCTTCAACCTGTACCCCCGCAAGGGAAGAATATCTGTGGGTTCCGACAGCGACCTGGTGATCTGGGATCCAGATGCCGTAAAGATCGTCTCTGCCAAGAACCACCAGTCGGTGAGGCTGGAGCCGGCAGGCGTGGACCGGGGCGGGGAAACGCATGCAGGGAACTTGGTCAGGAGAGAGGTGTGTATGTGGTGTGCCAGGGTAGTTAGGCTAGGATGTGTTCCAATAACAAACCATCCCGAATTCTCAGTGACTTCCAACCTCTACAGTTTAGTTCTCACTCCCGCCTTCCAAAGTGAGTCAGCAGAAGGGCTCTGCCTACTATAGTGGGACGGAGGCCGATAGAGATGTCATCTCTACATGCGAGTGAGTCAGCAGAAGGGCTCTGCCTACTATAGTCACTGCGGGACAGAGGCCGATAGAGATGTCATCTCTACATGCATCTCCGAAAGCTTTCCCAACGTCACTTCCTGTCATGCTGCATTGGCCACAGCCCTCCAGGAGGGCAGGAAATGCAATGGTGCCTTGTGCCTAGAAGGAAAAAGAATGGGTGACTAGCACTGATGACGTCATCGGGAGGAGTTTCAGGTGGAAGGTAATTCCCAGTACTTCAAGGACAGGGGCTTAATACTTGTTAATAAAATAAAAATAGCTTATATTTTTTAAGCACCTATGTTTCAGGCACTGTGCTTGTCATCCATTCAATCTCCCCGGCAGTCTTCCAGGGGCAGGCACTATCATTATCCTCATTTTGTAGATAAGAAAATGGAGGTGCAGAGGGATTAAATAATTTAGACCGCAAGGAAATGAAGCTAGGCTTCAAACCCAGACAACCTGACTCTGAACTGATGCCCGTAACCATTTGCAGTGACGCCTTGCACTGGTTGAATAAATGAAGGAGGTAGGGAGAAATCCCGTCTGTTGGTGGCAATTTGCTCAGACATTGTGTCACATCACATTATTTCATTTCAAGCTAGCAGCGGCCGAAGGGTCATGTGACCCACCTACCCACCCACCACTTCAAGGCTGCCAAGTACAGCATCCCTGATACTTATCCGGCTTCTCCTTGGGCACTGACAGTGACAAAATTTACTTCTACCATGGGGACCTTAATAAGGACTGGGTGCTTCTCTTTGCTAGGAGTTCCAGCCTGTACTTGGGGAGCTTCTATCTCCAGGGCCTCTACCCACTGATCCCTTGTAGATGCATTGTAGGCGTTTCCTGGCTTACCTGGCCAGTCAGTTCCAGCCACACTGAAGGCAGGATCGCAAGCACATGAGGACCACATTGACTTTCTCCCCTTCCCACGCCCATACCCATGGCTGTGTCCCCCGCCCTGTCCCTAGGCCGCGGAGTATAACATCTTCGAAGGCATGGAGCTGCGCGGGGCTCCTCTGGTGGTCATCTGCCAGGGCAAGATCATGCTGGAGGATGGCAGCCTGCATGTGACCCAGGGGGCCGGCCGCTTCACCCCCTGCAGCCCCTTCTCGGACTATGTGTACAAGCGCATTAAAGCTCGGAGGAAGGTGAGGAGGCCGGGAGCCCAGGGCGGGGTGGGAGGGGCTGTGTCCTGTTCAGGCACGGGGACAGTAACCCTGGATCGGGAGGGGGCACTGCGCTCCAGACCCACTAAAGAGATGCACAGCGCTCGTCTCTTTGGGGGACACGTGCTCCGATTTAGTGCACACAGGAAGGGCCTTCAAATGTTTTGGTCAAAAAGAGGTTTTTTTCAAATGATTTCTCCCCATTTTATAGTACTTTTCTTTAAAATAATTTAAAATTGTAATAATTCAAAATAATGTATATAATTTAACTCTTTGAGGCTTATGAGAACCAGGAGTCCACACCCTCCCGGTCCCATTCTGTCCAGGCAGGGCTGGTCCACGGGGACACATGTTTATAATTCTTCTAGCTGGTTCTGTGCATCAAATAAAATCTTATATTTCTGATTTAACAGCTAGATGGACAGACAGACATATATACACGTATATCTATCCATCTACCTACCCACCTACCTACACGTTAAAGCAGAGCACCCCTGGTGGAGCTAGGGGTGAGGCCCATACTCTGTCTTTTCAGCTCCCATCCTACCCCCTACAGTCTCAGGTCACTTTTAGGTAAGTGAGGGCTCCACACAGCAGGGCTAGACTAACCCTGGGAGCCTGGGGTTTGAACTACCTTTTCCACCTGCTCTGCTCTGGCCGTACAGGTGGTTCTTCCATTTCATGTTTCCGCCATTGGTTTCCTCTGCTGGGAACACTGCCCTCCACAACATACCTCTGTACCCCCAGCCTCCTCCCTCAACTCCAGCCCCATACAAGCTTCTTGGATCCTTAAGATCAAAGGTCACCCTTAGAGAACCCTTCACCTACCTCCATCAGCATTTTATCATACACCCCGACCCCTTTATTTTATACTCCTCCTCTCCTTCAAATAACATTTTTTCCCTGGTTCTCACTGCACACACTTAATGCACTGATATATCTGTGCTACCTAGAACCGACCCTTAGCTTTTAAAGGAATAGAAGGTGATGTGCTTTCTCTGCCGCAGATGGCAGACCTGCACGCCGTCCCGAGGGGCATGTATGACGGCCCGGTGTTTGACCTGACCACCACGCCCAAGGGGGGCACCCCCGCAGGCTCCACCCGGGGCTCCCCCACTCGGCCGACCCCACCTGTGAGGAACCTCCATCAGTCGGGATTTAGCCTGTCGGGTGAGTCGGAAAAGCTGATGGTGACCCTTAATGAGAAAGGGAGGAGAGAAGGGGACGGGGACTCAGTGCTCTAAGCTAACGGTGGTCCTTGGAGCGAACCCAGGCCACCTTTCAGGGGACAGATTACTGGGCAAGAAGGATGGTTTGTGCTGAATCAATAAATAAGTCCTGCTGAGAAAGCAAGATGAGGCTCAGTCAGGTCAAGGTCAGGCTTAAATGACACCAGTTCTGCTCAGAGCTCCCATCTGGTGGGGGAGGATGGGGGGCGAATTTATAGTGATTTTCTGCATTAGACTGTGAGAGCGGTGCAGTGTGCCCAGGTGAAAAGAGAGCTCAGATTCTTTTTATGCTCAAATTGCAATAGCTTCTTCCAGCCCAGGATTTTTATTCTTTTTTTCCTCTTACTAGTAATCAAGCTAACAGAGCTAACAGCAGCCGCTGCTGATTGGACATTTACCGCGGGGCAGCCATATCCCGAATCTTACCTATTCTTTAAGAACTGCCTGATATAAATACGAAATAATGATTCAGTTCCTCCACAACCAGTAGTCTTAAATTGCGAAAAAATAAATGTAGGTTAGGGTCTCTATGATGAACAATTTAAATGTGAGGGAAGCAGGACAGAGATGTGTAAAGAGAAAACTGGCAGCAGGAAGAGGGTAAGGAGGGGAGAGCAGGATATGGGGAGGAAAAAAGATCAGGGGGACCTAGGTCGGGGAGGAAGACAAAAGAAAAGGGCTGAAAGGTCTCAGGTGACATGGCCAGAGGTCACAGCACGCTCTCTGCTGAAGTCTTTGCCCGTGTTCTGACCTTGTCTGTGGCTCCCTGGCTCCCCTCAGCCCTAAGCTTCTCCGGCTCCTTCTGAACGGACAGAGGGACTCACTGGTGTTTCCTGGTGTGCTGTGGCTGCAGGAGCCTGGCCGTCACCACTGCCAGTTGTGACCCTATGGTTGGCAAACCGCGGCTTTCGAGCCACATGCGGCTCTTGAGCCACGGTTTGCTGAGCCGCAGTTTGCCGAGCTGCAGTTTGCCGACCACTGCCCTAGCCCCTCACAGTCTCAGTCACCTCCTCTTTCAATGGGATAATAACAGTCCATTTCTGGAAAGATAGTGGGGAGAGTTGAATAAGACAAACGGAGGAACACTTAAACCGTTGCTTGAAAGGTGAATGGAGCAGCTATTTCTCATAACTCTCCCCTCGTTGCTTTTATTATCATTGTTACAATGTGGAGGGTCGGATGAAGTCTAGATATAAACCTGGCTTTCCCTAGCAAAGGGTGAGCTTCAGGGGGTGGGTATGAAAAGTCTGGAAGACCTCCCAACTGAGGATGGGCGAGGAGGCCAGAAGGCACGTCATAGCTTAGACCAGTGATGGCGAACCTATGGCACGCATGTCAGAGGTGACATGCGAACTCATTTTTTTGGTTGATTTTCTTTTTGTTAAATGGCATTTAAATATATAAAATAAATATCAAAAATATAAGTCTTTGTTTTCCTATGGTTGCAAATATCAAAAAATTTCTATATGTGACACGGCACCAGAGTTAAGTTAGGGTTTTTCAAAATGCTGGCACGCTGAGCTCAAAAGGTTCGCCATCACTGGCCTAGACTCTTAAAATTAATCCAGTTTCTCTCTTGTCCACACCCCACCCCCTCCCGATTTTTCTCCCTGGGAATGCAGGCACCCAAGTGGATGAAGGGGTCCGCTCGGCCAGCAAGCGCATCGTGGCGCCCCCTGGAGGCCGTTCTAACATCACATCCCTGAGTTAAGCAGCCCCTCCCCAGAGAGAGGGGCCGAAGCAAGAAGAGATTGATTTGAAACCAACATGGTACACCGATATTCAAGGAGGAGAGCGAACCCAAACAGTTACGACCTAAAGAATCAATAAGCCTCAAGCCTTATGTTTCTCCAATGTTACGCTCGCTTGCCTAGCTTTACGAATATTGCTTTGTTTATGCCTAGCCTTGATTTGGTTGACCCCCCTCCCCCATTTACATGCATGCAATCAGACAGGCCACTAAGGTAAGGAGTCTGCTATCTAGTGTTGAGAGCGTGTGTAGTGCTGCATCTTCAGACAAGGGGACAGGCAAAGCTGGATGTCAGGAGACTGAACAGAAGGGACACAGTTATTTGGGGTGAGTGGGTGGTGGGAGCCTGAGCGGGGCTTGAGGGTGAATATAAGGGGTCTTGTGTATTGTGTTAATGAAGTACATTTATTTCCTTGGAAGATGGCCCCTGGGGGTCCGGGGGCAGCAGAGAAGGCAGGCGGGGTCTTCAGGTTCCGGACTTTGTCACGTCCTCTCAGTAGATTTCATGTCTTCGAGCATTTTATTAAAACACCAAAACCCAGCCATGGCTTCCGCTTGGTCGTGCCAGTGCTTGGCGGGGCCTCTTTCTCAGAGCTGCTTTCAGATGCTTCTCTTTTCCTGGCTGGGACGGAGGAGAGGAGAGAGGAGGGACACTTCTTGGTGCTGTTAAGAGGCCACACCTGGGAGCACGCACAGGCCCTCGGGGAGGGGCGGCCTCGTTTACATAGCACCTCGCTGTAAATAGGAGGTGGAGGTCACCTTCTCCTGGTCTTTTCAAACTGAGGAGGGCAGCCTGCCCCTGCCATCTTGTGTGAAGGGCTGCTCCTGCCAGTGGTGAGTGTTTGACCGTCTTGGTCTCCCGAGATCCCGGCACAGCCATGAGCGAATCGGATTTCTGCTGTTGCTGAAAGCTGATTTTCTTAGGGGTTCCTTAACTTCCATCTGAGCTTGTGTGGCAGTCAGGCAGGGCTTTGGGAAAGCCAGCCTGGAGCAGCAAGAGCATGTCCTGTGACCGTGGTTCTGGTGCTCAGTCCCAGGCCATCCGTCTCCCCCAGCCATCAGCACAGCTTTGGGGGGGAGCTTTCGTTTGGTACCACGTCTCCCCAGGTGGGTGGCGGTGACAAGTGGCCCACAAGTACAGGAAGCTAGCAGGGAGCGCTGGCACCTTTCTTGTCTGCCGGAGCTGAACGCCCTTCCCCATCCAAACTCAACTTCAGAACAAGTTCTCTGACCCGGATGAGATTGTAGAACTAAGGAGCCCCTGTGCAGGAAAAAATGTATTTCACCTGCGATCTGACTTCTGTGCTGGGATCCAGCTGGTAGAACTCATAACCCCGTGTACCAGGTACTTTGAAGAGAGGCTGCAAACATCTCCCAGGTGTTTGGGAGAAACCTAACTGCAGGTTTTAAGGGGAAGGCCAGAGGGAGAGAATACGTGGCTGGGGAGGCGTGTGGAAATAGCCAAGGGAGAGGATTCCCCCTAACTAAGCTAATTTCTCGTCCAATTATGAAAAAGAGTATTTCCTCTTAAAAGAAGGAACCTTGCTACCTTTGAGGCTTTTTCATGGTGCCTTTATTTTAAGGAAACGTAAGTGAAGGGGAGGGTGCGGCTCGTGGTTTATAACTCAAAGATGTGGGAGCCTGTTTCAAACTGGGAGCGGCAGTTTTGCAGACCGGCAGCTAGCTTGTTATACCAGAAGCATGTTCTATATACCTCATTGGCTGGGCTGGGATTTAGGATATGTTGCAGTACCAGCCACAACCACCAGATGGAGGAAAAGACACGTTAATAACTAGTGGGAACATCCACTTCAGTACCATCGGCTGCTGTTACCAGCCCCCGAGTCCAGCTCATCCTTCCTGACCTCTCTATGCCATGAAAACCAATATTTCATGGCCAGGTGGCTGCACTTGGGACTTCTGAATGAAACATTCAACCAGGACTTACGTTCTCCACGAGCTTCCCATGCTGGGGGAGCAGCCCCTTCATGCCTCGATGCTGGACAACACGATCTGAGAAAAGCCCCCCTTTCTCCATGCCTGTTAGTGACTTCCCAAGCGCAGAAATTCCTGGGAATTCCAAGAACACTCCCACTGTCGACTTTGATTTCTGGTTCCTTGTTACTTAAGTTAAATTCTATATTCCAATCTGTCCTGTTCCATAAGACACATCAAAGAGCCCCAGGGTTTAGGAAGAGATCACCACAGTGAGTCAGGCCCTCTCAGAAGTCCCTGGCACCTCCCACTGCGGGAGGGCTTGCTGGGTCTTCTGTCTTCCTCCCAGGCTTTCTTTTGCTGTCTCCTGTCTTGACCGGGGCCCTCTCTAAGGATACCCCACCTGCTCCCCTACCCCCAACCTCCCCACGTTGTCCCTAAACCCAGATGGCCATCAGCTAGGGCTCTGTGTGGGAGAGCCACGATCTTGGGTGCTTGGAAGGTATTTGAGGGACTGTTAATTCCGTCACCCCAGCAGAGATACTTCTAAGTTTTCTGAAATTGGCAGGGCTGTAGCCATCTCGAAAATGGGTTTTCTTCCAAGTCCCCTCATCCTTTGGGCTTTGTCTTTGTACCGACACCCAGAGAGTCACTGTCTGCTCTGAAGGCCTCCATCCTAAACCTGGACTTTCGCTCACCCTGAGTAGTACCTTCCCAACAGGGTGACGCGTTACACAAGCACCCCAGGCCTTCTCTCCCGGAAAAGTCCAGCTGGACGGTCCCGGCAGCCAGCATCCGTGGTCGGTCCCCTCTTTGGAAAGTCATGTGCGGGTGTTCAGTTCTGTGTCTGGTGACCGTGGACGGACAGTGACCTCCCTGTGACCTGTGGTAGCTGTGAGGCGGCTCTGGAATGTGAAGAGCTGTTTGGTTTGAACCGTGAAGAAAACTGTGTTTTGAGTTTAGCTGAGATTAAGAAGAAAAAAAAATTTCATCAAGTGACTGTTCATGTAAACCTGGTTATTAAAATAACTATAAAATCACAGGTGCCGTTCTGTCTTTTCTGTGTGTGACATGACATTGACCCAAATTGTTAAAATCAGTAAAACTGAAATGGTTGGTAAGGGGGGCAGAGCTGATGAAAACAGAGTTACCCAGAGAAAATGTGGGGAGTTCCTATCTTTTCTGTTGAGGTTGAGCTTTTATTTGGCTAAAGAGTTTGATGACTATTGTTAAAACTTGGGGGAATTACTAAGTTAATATATATATATATAT
>NW_006300372.1:4915510-4916342 GCF_000327345.1 Myotis davidii | reverse complement strand
ATATGAAATCAAATTTGGTATTAGTATAAATGCCTTTTTTTATTTCTTTGTTCTTTGTTGTGTCATTCCCTTAAAGCATTGCTTCTTCATAAAGGCCCGCAATTTGAGAAAACGCAAACTAAGCATGTTGCAAAGTATATTCTTTAGCAAGCTGGTCCCAAGGAACCTCATGCGTGTTAAGATTATTAACTATGTCCACTCCTTTGAGAGACTTATGTGTATGTCATGAAATTCAAAGCTCTTAGAAATCCTGTCTTTCAAAATCTGTCCAATTCAAGGCTCTCAAACTGTTTTTTTTTTAAATCTATTTATCATCTTCTAAAATTCCACCAAACCCTTTTGGGAAACACTTCTGGACCTAATTACAATTTACATAGAACATTTTTCATTGTAAATATTAGACTAGTGTATGCAAGGAATTTTTTTTTTGAAAAGTGTATAACTGAAAACATCAGGGGTAGGTTTGGGTAGACTTAAGCAAAGCTGGATCTAGCACGTTGTTCCTTTTCTTTTAAGAACATATGGGTGGCTTCACCAATTTGCATGTCCTCCTGGCACGGGGGCCATGCTACTCTGTGTGGTTCTAATTTGAGTATATGTGCTGCCCACGCGAGCACAGGGATTTTGTTTGTTTTGTTTTGTCTCTTTGTCCTTCTTGCCCCTTCTGAGGAAAGCAAGTGGGCGAAATTTGGATCAGAAGACAAGAGGGGGGCTGCTGGGCAGGCAAAACCAGCAGATGGTCTCATCACTAGTCTAAAGCCTGAAGGGTATGGATGTCCTGCTCAGCAAAGTGTCTGTGACCGATGGGAAGGGGGGGGGGGAGGGGGGGCGG
>NW_006300372.1:4913645-4915495 GCF_000327345.1 Myotis davidii | reverse complement strand
GGGGGGGGGGGGGGGGCACAGGGGGAGAGAAGGAGATCTGGGTGCTAATTTCTGGTGAATTGCTTTTCTGTATGAGGAGCCCCTCTTGGTTTGATAGACCAATGCTGTCAGTCCAGGAGCACAGAAGCTCAGAAACCATACTGAAAGCTACTCTGAACACATAGTTATTTCAGCTTGAGGTTCAAGGTCTGATGATTAATAAGCTTTGACCCAGCCCTTGCCAGTTGGAGCATCATACCATGCACGGAAAGGTAACCAGTTCAATTCTGGTCAGGGCACATACCTAGGTTGTGGGTTTGATCCCCAGTGAGGGCATGTACAGGATGCAACTGATCAATGTTTCTCTCATCTCTCCTCCTATCTCCCCACCTCTCTCTCTCTCTCCCTTCTCCCCCCTCCCTCTCTCTAAACTCAGAAAAACAAACCTTTGAGGATTAAAATAAATAATAATAAGCTTTAGGCCATAGTCCCATTTTCGGGCTCAAACTCAGGATTAGGGACACACCGCTCCCTCTCCTGACCAGGAAGCAGCTGAGCTCTGTTTAGGACTAGCATGGGTTAAAGGGCATGGTCAGTGCTCACAGTGAATTCAAGTTATAGGGCTCCAGAAGGGATGGAGCAATTTTTTAAAAAATGTCCTTGCAGTTCACACATTGACTAACTTCCACATGCCTGCGGGCTGGACGAATCCTAGGCGGAGTCACATTGACCAGGTGGGGAATGAGAACACTGAATAGGACTAACAGGACCCCTCTGGTTCCAAAGAACTTTCGGGAATCAGCTCTGGGACCCTCAAGCCATCACAAAGGGAATACTAACCATGAACAGGAAGTGGGGGGTGAAAGGCCAAAGCAACCTGCAAATGTGACGTCCCTGAAGGCTGGCACCCTTCAGAACGGAAGAGGCCCAGATCCTGCTCTGTGCTCCAGTGGCAGCTGAGAACAGGACAGGCGATTGAGTGTGGCCTGGGCAGCAGGGCACTCAGCGCGCAGGATTTCAGAGCCCATATGGCTTACAGGAGCCTCTCTATTTTAGGACAACCCCGGGGAACCAGCTGGCCTGGCTGCCAAGATGTGGGTCCGAGAGGTAGTGAAGGTCCCTCTATTTTCTCCTAAGGCCGACGTTGCTTCTAGCTGCAGGAGTTCAGAGCGGCTACTCCCTTCCCGTCCCAGAGTCAGGGTCTTGAGACACCCACCCGCTGCTTTGGTGGACGGAATGGAGCAGGAAAAAGATGTTGAGGGGAAGGCAGGCAGCATGCTGGCGAAGGGTGCTCAGGCTATTATTCATGGGTTATGGTCCTGGTGAAAGGCAACATCTGGAATTCTGGCTTGTGTTCCCTAAGGTATGAATGCTGGAGGGGCCAGGTCTTTAGGTTTCATACGTGGGATTAAATTGTGTTACATCTGGTAGTTTATAGAATCTCATCTCTGTCACCAGTTTGCCTGGGAAAGGACTTTACTCGTAGCAGGAAATGGAAGTAAGAACAGGTGATGTTGGGCACCACAACCCTTCCTCTAGAGAAAACCATCACCACACACACACAAACACACACAGACACACACACACAGATACACACACAGACACACCCTCCAAACAGCTGCCACAGATGGTTTATCTCTGAGACACACACACAGACACGCACACACACACACACAGACACACACAGAGACAGACACACACAGACACACACAGACACACAGACACACAAACACACACAGAGACACACACAGACACACAGAGACACACAGAGACACACACAGACACACAGAGACACACACAGATACAGACAGACACACACACAGAGACACACACACCCGACAGAGAAGGGCCAGTGGCTGACGTACACAGAG
>NW_006300372.1:4910875-4913536 GCF_000327345.1 Myotis davidii | reverse complement strand
CACAGAGGACATTTAAATCACGCAGGCACAGTTACATTATGGAGGCTACAGCTGAACTGAACCGATGTTTCCCATCCAAGGACCGCCTGTTCACAACAGCAGACAACTGACGTGTGGAGGTTCCACAGCCATATTTACCGTCAGACACAGACACGCGGAGCTTGTCAGAAGCGGTGATCACAGGCAGGCGGAGTGGGAAACAGGATTCTGTGTAGACGCTATGCAAGGATAACTGGTGCTGAAACAAACCGGCTGTGCTTCTCGTGCCTTTTCATTCGGCTTTGGAAGAACTGAAGCTTTAGCGTTACTGCGTCAGCCCAAAGCAGCAACACTGGCCCCGCCAGCGGTAGTACCGTCCTTTCTCGGTAGTTATTTATCGGTCCATTCAATCTAGACAACCTATAATGGCCTAATATCTAGTCACTTCTGGTTAAAATTTTCCTATCAGAAGAAGCCTACCCACTAATTAATTATCCAAATGAATTTAACCATGCTCTGTGCTGCTCGACATCTATTCCTTCCCTAGCATGGCTTTCAGCCCAAGCTAGTGCTGCCATGGAGGTGTGTTAGCCATTAGCAGAGTAGGGCTGTGGCCTGGGTCACAGAGCTCCAAGGCCTCGCCCATCCACTAGAGGTCACTGTGCATGCACCGGGATGGTGGCCAGCTGTAGTGCTAGAGTGTTATAAGCAGGAGGTTCTGGTCTTTAAATCCTGCTCAGACTCTAGATGCTCCACACAGATAAGGGAGGAAGCTGTTAGGAGGAAAGGATTCCAGGAATATGAGACAGAAAAATGCAATAGTGACTGTTTTCTAAAATTCTTAGCCCTGAGCCCTGGTTGTCACAAATCCAAATGAGACATGTTCCACAATGTAGGATAGTAACTTGCAGCTTTTTTATAATGGCAAAAAGCAAAAGATCTGATTTTAGTAAGTAGCAATCATGGAAAAGACTTAGGCATCCTTTATTTTTTGGAAAACTGGTTTGTCCTAATATATAACAGTGGGAGGTATTTACAATTAGTCGTTATCTACTCTGATGGATGCAAAGGTCTTTCTTTTCTAGCTGGAAACACATTGCAGGGCTATAACCTGATTAAAACTGGAAATCCATGCCACCTCTCTGAGGTGGTGTTCTCTGCACAGCGGATCCTTGGTTCCTGAACGCCCATCAAGGTGCTTCAGGCACAGGCTTGGCAATTGCATTGGGTTCCTATCCCATTTTCCATTGTGCAGACGTGAAATGGTGCGAATGATGAGCTCTCATCCCAGTGGAGATCCTACCAACCCCATTGCCCTTTGCTACGTGTTCCCCAAAGCCTCCCCTTTGGGTTGATGCATACAGGGTCATAGCAAGAGGAGGAATCAGTGACGAGGGGGTAAGTCCAAGCACATCAGGGCTTGAATCAGGACAAATGAAAAGATGGAAGTTGGTAAACGTGCGGGTGGCCCCTGACCCCCTGGAGCAGAATCTGGTCATCTTGTCAACCCACCCCTCTCCTTGTGAAATTGAGTCAGGGCAAGCACTTAGAATTTATAGTGTTCGGAGGAAGGGCCGTAGTTTGAGGACCCCTGGTACTTGATGCTATGGAATCCAACACACAGAACAAAGGAGCTGGTTTTAATTCTTAACAAAAGGATGGTTGCTGTTAAAGAAGGTAGGCACTGTTTCACAGCTCCGCCAGAAATGCTGGGCCTATCAGCTTAGTGAGAAGACTACTATAAACGCTGAGTTAAAATTCAGCACTGGCTTCTATGCATGCCGAGATGCCCTAGTGCAAACCCCTCCTGGAAAAGTCTGGTGTAGCAGGTGGCCGCAGCTGTGACTTCTGCCTATGTCCACATGTCTGGTTTCTCAAATGGACCCATCTGGTCTCCCCTATTGCCATCTTAACACCACCTTGGTGAGGCCCACACTCTCCATAAAGAAGGACAAGGGTGGCGGAGAGGTTAAAACAGTCCTCTGTCAAGACTATTCACTTCTTGACTCCGTAGGCAGTGGCATCTGTAGGTGGCCCAAAACAGTTCCTCTGCAAAGATCTTCAGGAGAGAGGAGATACATTACATGCACATCTCATGTAGGTGAATTAACTTGGCGATTTACAAATACATAAAGAAAATATAAAGGAAAACAGTGAGACATCCATCAGACTTTAAGTAATTAGGTGATCCTACTTGCCATTCTTCAGTGAGCACAAGGCATTCCCTTAGTTCCATGACCCCTAACCTCACAGACATGTACACATCCACGGTGCTTAGTGTAATTCTACTCTATAAATGCATGTGTAATTTGCTCAATGTTTTGATTCATCTGATGATATCAGCCAAAAATAAAGGTAAACAGCAAAATCAAAACGAACCAAAAACGGGGACTTGTTTCATTGTTGACGGGCAGCTCACTGTCCTGGCTTCACAAAGACAAGATACCCACCATACATTATGGGTAATTTCAGGGAATTTTCAAGGGTAAATTTTACTGTTCAAATTCACTGCACATTCTAACTGAGACTGTAACTCCCAAGTAAGACATGCCACTGTACTGCAAGGTGGGCATGCTATCAATGTGACAAGTCTTCCCTGATCCCCTCCAGATGTAGGGCTCTGATAAGCTTAAGAGGGCCATGAGCTCTCAAGAATTATGATTACTGGAAGAAGACAAGTGG
>NW_006300372.1:4899089-4910850 GCF_000327345.1 Myotis davidii | reverse complement strand
CGAGAGAGAAACATCGATCAGCAGCCTCCTGCACACTCTCTACTGGGTATGTGCCCACAACCAAGGTACATGCCCTTGGCCGGAATCGAACCTGGGACCCTTGAGTCTTCAGGCCGACGCTCTCTCCACTGAGCCAAACCAGTTAGGGCAACATTGGCCAATTTCCATGGTGTAAATGCCTCATCATCACCAATTTCAACTCCCCAACTTCATGTCACTGTACAGGGTGTTGGGACAGATGTGCACTGCAGGCTCTTGCTAGCTGGGATAAGCTGATGTGGTGTGTGACTTTGGCATAGCACTGGGAGGCCCAGGTAAGTCTGTTTCACTTTAATCCAGTCCCACTCATTTCTTCCTGATTGGATTCCTTATTCCTATTCAATCAGGCTGGGGGATTGCGACCTCTTTATGAAGTTTCCTAGCTCTGAAGAGCCTCACTCAGTCAGCTCCCAAACACCTCACTCAAACACCCGCCTATGTTCATTTGTCCATCTGTCACAGTGTAACTAGGAGTGGAAAAATAAATCTACATCCCAATAGTCCTTTAGAAATAAGAATAAAAGCTGTGTAGGACAACAGTGGTTTCAATAAAAAGGCAGAGGAGTGCTCATCGTAGAGCCCTCTCATTTTAGAAGAATAAACTGAAGCAGAGGAAGTGGTTAAGTGACTTGCTCATGGTCACATGCTTTGTTAGTGGTGTAACCAGTTCCCAGGAGCTCAGGGAGCTCTTCATCGTCTCGTGCTGCCCCCCTCAAAAGTAGGCATTCACGTTTTCTAAGGTGTGTGAGGTGTGCGGGGGGAACTACGTCGGCTCATCCTGCTGTGGAAGTCAGAGCTTGCTGGCCTGAGTGGCAGGAAATGTCCCAAGAAGAAGATGTTGATGACTCACAGGTTGTTGTTCTGGCTGTTCTCTTCTTGTGGGTCTTTGGTCTGTTCGAAGGCTAGATTTGCTTGCCTTTTATTAAAGTCCCTTTTTACTCTTAAAAGGGGGAAAAAAGAAAGAGGGTTTATTCACTGAAAATAAAGAGAGTTAAGCCTTTGGAATGATAGCATTAAGCCCAACAATTTATAAAGGGAAACCTTAAAAACATCATAGATTTGAAATATTTAAGTCCCGATTTCTCTGCCCTTCCCATCAACAGAAACTTGAAGCTCATTTACCTACTACAATATTTGAAATTTCTTACAAAAAATAAAAAAGGTTACATAAATTCCCAAATGTTCTATTATCATTTTTGTAATTAGAAAGAATAGAAAAAATGTTAAAAATATATTAAGGTTTTACAAGTGAAGTCCGGCTTGAAGCACTATCATTTGCTGGGCTACTGTTCTTACAGGAGCTACTGACTTACTTTTCCCTGTTGAAAATGATGAATTCCCTTTGCACAGATTCAAGGTGCTCTTGCAGAAGGCACATCTTCCAGGTGAACATTGGAAAAAGAGTAGAGAGATAGTTAGTAGATCAATGAGGGTCCTCAAGCAGCCAACACCTATTGAGTGTCTGTTCACTGAATGGCCCAATCAAAGAACGCATCCTTAAAACAGATGCTATCGCAAAGTTTGTAGTAGGAGTGAGACCCCAACCAGAACAACAGGGCAGCAAATAGGGAAGAAACAACAAGAGGATAAAATGCATCAACACACTGCTCTCCACAATGAGCCAGCAGGGAAGATTTGGGTTATGGTTCATGACCTTGATGTCTTTCAGCCAAGCAGCGCTAGAAGAAACCATGGCTGCAAGGGGGTGGGGACAAGGGCTTATTGAGCTAGTTACTGCTCACCTCTAGTCTCCTGGCCTTCATGTGAAAGGTTTGGAGGTTCTACTTGAATTTAATGAACAGCCTCGAAACATCACTTCACACTGAGTTCCTATCAAATGTTCCCCTCAGTGGCTGTGCTGAGGTTCATGAACTAGACCCCAGGGGCAGCAAACAGAGCTGTCCATATTTGTGACTTCTCACAGACGTGCAAACCATTTGCTTTGCTGTTTCACTGTCTAGCTTTCAACACCAAACAATGACTTGGCCATCATCATGAGAAAACTGAACCTCAAAAAAATGATACTCATTGGGCCCAGGACAGTGTCAGCCCCAGATCCAATATTTTAAAAGTCTGCAACAAAGTACTTCCAAATTACTTCTGATGAAAAATATTATTCTCCAAGAAAGAAATGCCATTCATTCATATTCTTAAAAATCTAGGAATTAGAAAAAGCTATATATTCAAGTACAATTTTAACACCAAAATATTACATAAATATATAAACAAAATATTACGTTCTATTTTAAAATATATTTACATAAAATTTTGTTTATCTATTTTATATATGTATATGTTTATTTATATACATATATATGTACTTACACATTAAGTACATATATAAAAATATGTGTATATGTAAACAAAACACTTTTATATAAACATACATCCTATATAATAAAGGTGGGGAATGAGATTCTGCCACACCCTCACACAAGATGGCCGCCCCATGTGGGCACAAGATGCCCAGCAGGGGAGGGCAGTTGGGGGAGACCATCCCCCGAGGGGTCCCAGATTGGAGAGGGTGCAGGCTGGGCTGAGGGACACCACCCCCCACCCCCCAGTGCACGAATTTTGTGCACCGGGCCTCTAGTGTATCATAAAGATGATATCTTGTATTTGCTACATTTGAGGCCTCTATCCAGCTTGAGTCAAACTATATAGGGACATAGAGAGGGGTAATTCTGGAGAAGCCAGTTAGTGATGAAGTGAAGAACAGATCATTAGGAGGAAAATGGTCAAAATGCAGAGCAATAAGCAAGATGGGTTGTGGCACAGCTAAGCGTTCTTTGGAGGGCCCTAGAAAACACTTGAGGCTGGGGATCTGGCAAGAGGCCAGCCTGTGAACAAACAGGATGTGGACTTCAGTTGGCCTTTAAGGGTCTAGTGGTTCCAGAGGACTAGAGAAATGAAAGACATTGAGCATTCTAATTTGTTTGCAGAGCTAACCGGACTATATAATCTTTGAGAACAGAAATGTCATTGAATGCAGGAATGATACTCATAACTACCTCTGGTATTTTACATAGGACCTGGCAGGTAATAGGTTCTCAATAAAAGTAGCCTAAATAAATGGATGGAGGGATGGATGACCATTAGTTGAGTGGGTAAATGGATGGATGGAAGGATGGGTGAATGAGTAGATGAAGGTAATCATTAGAGGCAAATTGAATGTTTATTTCTTCACCACTGTTATAAAGCATAGAACCACGTGTATAAAATCCTACTGAGTCCCTATAACAATGATGGCGAACCTTTTGAGCTCAGCGTGTCAGCATTTTGAAAAACCCAAACTTAACTCTGGTGCTGTGTCACATATAGAAATTTTTTGATATTTGCAAGCATAGTAAAACAAAGATTTATATTTTTGATATTTATTTTATATATTTAAATGCCACTTAACAAAGAAAAATCAACCAAAAAAATGAGTTCGCGTGTCACCTCTGACATGCGTGTCATAGGTTCGCCATCACTGGCCTATAAGTTGTTGTATTGAGATCTGAGCTCTAACTCTGACAGAATAATATGGTTAAAAAATCAACTCAGCCTAAAATCCAAAAATAGTACTTGACCATATAAGAATTCCGTCATTTCTGCTCTGTATTCTGCTCACTCTGGTAGCATGAAATTTTGCTTATAGCAAAGAACAGACACCACCTCTAGGGCTGGCCGCTCCCAGCAGAAGTGAGGCCCCAAACAGCCATGTGTATACAGACATTCTAGTACCTCAGAGATACTGTGGGTTCAGTTTCAGATCACCACAATGAAGCGAGTATTGCAACAAAGCAAGTTGTAACTTTTTTTGCTGGAGGAGAGTCTTGCCTTCAATTTGTAAAAAACACAACATCAAAGCAAAGGGCAAATAAAACGAGGCATGCCTGTGCCTGCAAACCTAGTCACCTGGCCTGGGCTTGGCCCACTAGAGTCTCTCCCAGAAAATCGACAATGTTGAATTGAGAGCTGGGAAAAGGTACTAACGGAATCAAGTTCATGACCAAGCTAGAACGCCCACGGGGAAATGTTGCTGCTAGGATGCCCGGGGCTGCCTAGCTGTTCAGCGGCTCCGCGCATTCACCCGGCAGCAAAAGCCAGGCGCTGAGCTGACCTCCCAGCAGGGGCTCTCAGAGGAACTGCAGCCGTCTGAAGGTTCCCACGGGCTGGGCAGGGGCCTGCTCACCTGAGAGGAGTCACATTTCCTCATCTCCTTCTCCTTCTTTGCCAGACGCTTCTTTTTCTTATGAAGAGGTTTGGACTCCAAAATCATTTCTTCAAGTTCAAAGGTGGGGTCGCAATTCAGCCTGCCTTTCTGCAAGGAACACAGGTTGGCTCACTCCCTGGATCCCTGTATCATTCCAAACTACACCTGAGCGAATGTGGGGACAGACACGGGGTCCTAAAGGAGCATTCCAAGGGTAACGAGCTAGGATTCCCGCGCTAATTTTGGATAATGTTTTGCCAGCATTGTTTTTCACATTTGTTAGTTTTATATTTTGTTTATTTTTCTAAACTACCAATGAGCGACCCCCCCTACCCCCGCCCCGGTGGGTTGATTTGAGAGGAAATCAATGATAATTATTTTTCTAAAGTTTGACCTTTTGGGTTCTGCGTCTCAAATTTATGCTCTAACGATCATGTAGACCAGGGGTTCTCAACCTTGGCTGCACATTAGAATCACCTGGGAATCTTTTTTAAATCCTGATTTCTGGGCCTCATCCTCAGGACATTCTGTTTCTTTGTTATGGGGTGGGGCCACAACATTAGTAACAAAGAAACAGAATTTCCGGAGGATGAGGCTCAGAAATCAGGATTTTAAAAAGATTCCCAGGTGATTGTAATGTGCAGCCAAGGTTTCGACCACTGATACAGACCATTAGAATCACTTGAGTTGTTTGCTCAGCTTCCCAGTTCCCCAACTGCACGCGAGAAAATTGCACGTTTCACGAGCTCCCCACGTGATTCCGATCCACAATAAAGTCAGAGCTGTGTGTGGAGGGCCTCTTGGTGCAGAACTGATGGTTACGTGTCGGGGTGCGGGTTGTGGAAGCAGCAGGAGGATCCGGTGTCACCTGTCAGCCTGGTACCAGCCTCCCCTACTGGACTCGGCAAAGTGGCCAGGTAAGCCCTTGAGCCCACCCTCTGGCCTCTCCATAAGGTCATGATTCCCCACCCCCAGAATTCCAGCACACGCCATCTCACTGAGCACTCTGACCTGGATTCCGGCTCTTACCAGCGGTCTGCAGTCGGCACAGATGTCCCCTGGCCAGGGACTCATCCAGTGGGAATGATTTCCCTTTGGCTCTTAGTCATTACGGATAGAAGAGGGATGAATGGTAAAAAGAAATGCCTTACCCCAACCCTAACAGGTTTTAATACTTTTGACTCACAGAACCTCAGGAACACAAATTCCTACATCTTTGGAATCAGAGAAAGCATCATTTTTTCAATTGGCAGATTCCTGGAAAGGACAACAGCAGGTCTTTGAGGTTTTGTTTCAATATAACGTTGAGGAGACGTGTAGGAACTTAAGCCTTGTTTATATCAGCCAGCCAATGGTAAAACTTTTCATTCTATGCCACTTCTCTTAAAGTCACAGAGCCTATTTATGACGTTAAGTGAGGACTATGTATTAGAAGGATTAGATCTTCTTTGGGAAAAAAAAAGCATGCCACAAGAAGTGGTTAGAAGCTGGAACTCCAGACACAGATAGAGCTGGATTGGAATTCCCACTCGGCTGCTTGGTAGCCACGGGACTTTTCGGCGGCCAAGTTACCTGTGTGCGCCTCAGTGTTCTCATCTGTAAAATGGGAATGTGGGCTGTCTCTGCTGTGGTTATCTAACCAGACCAGGCGCGTCTCTGGCACACAGGGCGACATGCACTGCATGTGAGTTATTATGGGATTGTTAGGATTGACTCACGTTAGGAATGAAACCTGGAATGAGCCTCTTCTGTAAAACCGCATCCCAGTTCACATCACTCATATATGGGAAGTTCTGAAGGTCAGACAAGTGAGAAAACCGTTGGTCTGGATTAGGTTCAAGTAGCTGCCAAAGGAACAGAAACATTAAGATCACGGGGAAGGTCAAAATGGGGCCAAAAACCCCCACACAAATTCCCTCTAAATGTTTTCAAGTGGAGGATTGCAGGAAATAAGGCATCACCCCCCTTCCCTGACCCCATAAACAAATAATACAGATAAGGCCCAGTTAGAATGAATTGTAGGTTGTTGTTTTTTGCAAGGTGGAGAGTGAAAACAGCTTGTCCTGAGGAGTCAAACATCTCTTTGATGGTTGATTTCCCTACTTTATTAACTATGGGCAAGTTTATTCTCTAAATCGCAGTTAACCCATCTGTTAAAAGGGGATAGTAACCTATTTCATAAGGTTGCAGCTAGGATGAAATGAGGCCATGCCTATACAATGCTTAAGAGAAGGTCTGTTCTCATTAGTGGAGGAACGTGCACACATTTTCACAAGTGAAATTCATTCCCCACTAAAAATTTTAGCTGTTTTTACAACTAACCAAAATATATTGGGGGTGACACAGAGAAGATGTAACTAAGGTAACTGTTACAGTTCTGGGTTTTATAAACTGGGATTAAAGATTTTTTCCCCCTTAACCACTCCAGAGCCAGCGACGCCACATCAACTCTGTGGTTCTAATGGAAAGTGGCAATTCCACCTGAGAATTGCTCTGGAGGGATAACCTGGGATCGCCAGGGAGAAATCTGGGGTGAAGAGGCTGTCTTGAAACTGGAGAAAATTTGCTTATGGGAAATGACCACCTGCTCATCTTTGCTATAACCAATGGCAATGTCCCTATTCCAAAACAAATGACCTTGACCCCCAAGGCAAGAGACACAGGTTTGACTCTTAGGCCCTTTTCCTTGACCTGCCATCACCTGTGCAATTTTCTTTCCTGAGTGAAGCCCACCCATCCTCTTAGGGTCCATATTCTTCACACACTATCATTCGACACACACTATTGAGCTCCTGCTACAAATGAGATGAACCCACTGGCCATGTGCTGAGAGGCAGTAGCAATATCTAATTGCTAAAAATATTTCTGAATGTTTCTTTCAATTTCTGTACTTGTCATGAACCTGAAAAAACAATTCATGGACTTGAACTAATCAGTGAATCACACTGAATGGTCCTGGTCTAAGGGAGGGAGCTGGAAGAGTTGGGGAGGAGACAGTGGGACTAGCATGTGCAAAGGGCCTGTGGTGAGGGACGGATATGTGAGAGTGAGATGGGGGAGGGGAAACAGATGAGAAAAAGACTAAAGCCGTTTATATGTAATGGGGGCAAAAGTCCAAAATAAAGCTTGAGAGGTAGTTAGAACTTTCACATCATACAAATTATTTTGATCTTTATTCTAAGAACAATGGGAAGACAACAAAGGTTGCTTTGAACAGATCATTATGGGACAGAATGGAGAACAGAATGGAGTGTGTAGAAGTGCACAGGGCAAACCAATGATGAGACTTGATGGCCGTAGGGTTGGGAAGACAGTCATGGAGATGCAGGGAAGTGACAGATTCAAAGAATACTTAAAAGGTCAAATTATGGAACTTGGTGATGGATTGGCTATGGGAGTGATGAATGATTTCCGGTTTCTGGCTTGCATAAGCGATTGGATGGAGAGGCCAGTCACTGAGTTGGGAAGCTTGGAGAAAGTCCAGGAAATACAGAGAGACCGAGACCCCATTTCGGGCACACTGAGTGTGAGGTGGCTTTGGCACATACAGGAGGACATGTGCATTGCCTAATGAAGCCATGCGTCTGAGAGCTGTTGGCTGCAAAGCCCACGCTGGAAATGCACACCATCACGGCCGCCTCCAGTCCTGTGTACTAACTCTAACCAGAGCGCACGCTGCTGTTTTAGCGTTTCTTTTTGTCATGCGATCCTCCTCCTTCTTACCTTTCTAAGAAGTGACACCATTTCCTGTGACCAGGCAGAAGGGTAAGGCACAATAGCCGTCTCAAACATGTGTGCAATTTCCTTGCTGGAAGTACTGGAGCGAATATGATACGGTCTCTTAAGGGAGAGAGGAAGGAAACGTCTTCATGTGTACAGGGTAAAAGAAAAAATCACACACACATTGCTTTGCAAATGTTTCAAGCTAAACTTTCAACCAGGAAAATCTCAGTATCATTTTCTTATCCCCTCTAGCTGTTGCCATGTTGGCATCTAGATATATGGTCCATCCTGTGTTTCCAGTTTTGAAATCTCAGAATTTTTAAAAGTTATTAATCATTCTGGGTCAAACAAAACATTTCTGTGGGCTAAATCCACCTCTGAGATACTAATTTGGAATAGTTTTATAAGGTAACTTATAGATGAATTTTCATAAAACACTGTACATGTTTTATAAAACTCAGTAAGTTGAAATTTTAAACTCTTGTTATTTAGTTTGATTCTAAAGAGATCCAGAGTTCACCGTACACCTCTCTTCAATTGTTTGAATCATAATGAATACGTTCAGAATAGAAAGTTACCCAGAAGACTTCAACCCTGTCCCAAAAGTCATGCGTCCCTGGCTCTATGAAGTGGGGTGTCAAGTTTTATGATGAGGCAAAAATACTTTTACTTCTGAGAAAACCAGGTTCTTCTATAGTTTTAACTTCGATGGGGTAAAAAAAAAAAAAAAAAGTGGTTTTATTACAGTTTTCATAAATGTCCACAAGAGGGCAGCCTTTACCTATAGCAATTCTATTTCATAAAGGAATCCATGCTGGCATTTTCTCTTTTATGGGAACTGGGAGCTACTAAATCCCAAGGGTTTATACTATACTCACATTTTCCCCAGGGGCACTAGCACCTAGTAGGTGCTTATTACATGCCTGTTGAATGAACAAAATTTCCATGTTGGTCTATCCATTAGTAGGACAGCTAAAATGGATATGTACATGTATCAAGGGTCTGCCCTTTCGAGATACTTAGTAAATAATTGTGGACTGATGAACCAAATTGGAAGAAATGGAGGAGTTTATTTTTTCCCTGTTGTAACTCAGTATTAAAAGGTAATATAATTAAGTGTTTGAGCTCTGAAGGCAAAAGAGTGTGAGGACTAAATGGAGCCACTCAATTTGGATTTCAATTCTTTCATCTGTAAAAGGAACCACCTCATGAGATTGTTGGGAAAATTGAATGGCATAATGCATATAAAGTTCTCAATAGAGTGGCTATTATGTATTAGACACAATATAGGAGAAATATTTTGTGGTTACTGACGTGGGGTCAAAAGGTGGATTTAATGTGAACAGTGACTCATCCTACAGGTGGAGAAAGGCTTAACGCACACGGCATGCCCATGTCCTTTCTCAGGGAACCATGAAGTGCTAGGAGTTTACCTCCCAAAAAGATGACTGGTCCACCATTATTTTTATAGGCAAGGTCACCTGTCCCATGTTTTCTTCCCTCAACATGCAATAAAGGACCAACACTAATTTTGGTCTCAAAAAACATATAATGTTTTATATGTTATATTATTAATATCAGAAGATGAGTACTAGGCACCTTATCACTATTATCAGTGTTTACTGACTGCTGACTAGGTGAAGGGCACTGTGGGTCTCTACTGGGATTCATTCAGTGTATACCATTAAGAGTCAGGACATGTTTGGCATGGTAGGGTCCAGGGTTACATACGTGTGCAACATCAATATTTTTTCTAATTTCCTTCTTTGACTCATTGCTGCTTCTCAACCTACTGTTTCTTAGCCATCTAAAATCACAAATGATAAGTGAATAATTAACTGACGAATGCCACAAGCAACTGGCTTAAGAGTGTTTTCATTTATTGGAAGGCCATACAACTGGCTTTTTAATATTTTTTTTAAAAAATCCTCATGGCCTATCAACTTGTTAAAAATAATCAAACCGCCTTTCTCTTCTATGACATTTTTCTAGTTCTAAATTTAAAAATCCATGTTAATTCATTAACTACTAGAATTATATATTTCCTCATTTACCAAATATTTATTGAATGCCTAGTATGTTCCAGCACCTCTATTGGGCATTGTGGATCAAGAATAACAATGAGACAGACATAATTTCTATGTTGGTGGAGCTTAACACCTCCCTAGAGAAAACACAAATAGTTACATAGACTGTACACGCATGCTTCAGTAAATGTAATTCATGCTATAAGATGCATCAAACAATTCTAAGGCAGCATATTAAGAGTGAGAATATAAAGAATGGACGAAAGTGGAAAAGGTAAAAATGTAGATGGGAGAAAGTGATGTTTTATGATTATACAATATTTCCGGAGTACACAGCAAGAATTGTAGCTAGGAACGTACACTTAGTGCAAAACTCCGTTCGTCCCTATGAAGCTAATGTTTAGGGAAAATACAAAACTGGGAAAGCTATGGGCCTTGCCTTTGCAATGACAGCTGGGAGACAATGCAGGTCGGTCAATAGCTGTGGGACCCGTGCACCAAAGCTGTGATCGAGCTCAGAAACCATGGGGATGTTTTCAAGTACATTTGTAAATGTGGAGACAGGATTGGTTGGCACACTCTGTGGGTGAGTTGTGTTGATAGTCATTATTAAATGCAGTGTTTCATTGCTTCTGATTAGCTCTATTTGGAAACATAATTCCACGCAGCCTGCTTGGTGATCCTTCCCGGGAATGTATGAATTGATCTGAGGAGACTTGTTCCCCCAGCCATTCACTACACACATAGGTACCGAGTTAGAGTTACCACTAAAGTATGTAGGATACATGCTTCGTCTTTAATGAATTTACCATCTCATAATATAAAAGAGATACAAACGTCAACATAGACATACCTGGAAAAATTTATAAGGGCAACATATTTACAAAATGGATTTAATCCTAGAAAATAAAGTGGATTTATATGTTTTGATGTAGAAAGTGCTACATTTTATCTTAAGTGGAAAAAAGTCTCAACAGAAAGACAAAGCATATTTTACTTTTGTTAAAAACAACAACAATAATGAATCTATGTGTGTGTGAAAATAGATTAACCTTATAAAAACAGAAAAGGTTTGGAACTGAGTACAGTGACTGTTAATTCTGAAAGGTGGGACTGGAAGGTCAAAGGAGGGTTGAATTTTTAATTGGGAATATTCTTTGCCTTAGTGGATATGGTTGATTTTACCTTTATTTTTCTGCTTCTCTATATTTTCCAATAATTTTAAATTCAGGTTATAAGAGAAGTGAAGTGCATAAATATTTGGGAGAGACACAGATCACTTCAGCTGGAGACCAGAGAAGGCTTCTCTGGAGAAGGGGCCGAGAATGGTAGGGTTTGAATAAGAAAGACCTGGAGAAAGGCCTTCCCCACAGAGACAGGTGGGGCAGTCTAATGGCATGGCTTTCTCAGAAAAGACCAGTATACATTGAATACAAAGATGCTGAACGGTCCTGCAATTAAGACATATCCTTAACTTTATTCAAATTCAATTTAGCAATTCCCAGTACTGTGAGAGTGATTCTTTAAGAAGACCAGGGTTTACCTTGGCAAATATCTTTATAGGCAAAGGAACATGTGGTTAAGAAAGGAAGGAAGGAGGGAGGGAGGAAGGGAGGGAGGAAGGGAGGAATGAAGGAAGGAAGGGAATGGAGGGAGGGAGGAATAGAGGGAGGGAGGGAGGGATGAAGGGAAGAAGGGAGGGAGGAAAGGAGGAATGGAGGGAGGGAGGGAGGGATGAAGGGAGGAAGGGAGGGAGGACACCTGGAGGGGGGGG
>NW_006300372.1:4880244-4899068 GCF_000327345.1 Myotis davidii | reverse complement strand
AGGAAAGGGAGGAAGGTAGGAAAGGGAGGAAGGAAGAAAGGAAGGAATAAAAAAGACCAAGATGCCTCAGAGAGGAGGACATCCAAAGAGGCCAAAGTGAATTTATCAAGAGTTGGGGTCTTTCAAGTTGAAGCAAAATCTGAAAAGTTAACCTGGTTCTAAGGGGCAGAGAATGCCAAGCCACGAGAAGACATCTGAAGGTTGTTTGTGTTTGTTGGGTGGGGTAAGTCCTGTGAAGGCTGTGTGTGTGTGTATGTGTGTGAGTGTGTGTGTGAGTGTGTGTGTGAGTGTGAATATGTGTGTGTGAGTGTGTGACCATGTGAAGCTTTGGAAGTAGCAGCATTTTTTCTCATTGAAGGTCACACCTGTGCTTAGAAAAATAAACTGCACCCCTGCATTCACTGCTGCATATTCACAAAAGCCAACATATGGAAACTACCTAAGGGTCTATCAACAGAAGAATGGATGCAGATGTGTATAGACATACAGGGTGGGGCAAAAGCAGGTTTACAGTTGTTCTTATGGAAAATAATAAAATACAAGAATACTCTGTCCATTGTATAACATTGAAATATGCTTAGAGAGTAGAACTTAAATATCTCTTTCTCATATATATGTGTATATATATATACATACAGCAACCTAACAATAACTTTTCTTCACCTTTCTAAAGCAGAAAAAAGAATCTGACAACACTGATACATCAGATAGATAACAGGGAACTACCATTGAGGTAAAAAATAACATATGGGAGGAAGAAAAAAATATTTTCTTAGAAAAATTCTTCATAGGCATTTTCTTAGTTTAAGAAATATTTCTTTTAGAAGGAAACTACTGTAATTTGCCACTGAACCCAGAACCTAGGAACTTAATGACAGACAGGAATCCAACAAGACAGGACATGAATCGTGTTGAATTAATAATTCACACTCACCTTGGGGAAGTGTGTCTGAATTAGACTTTTGTACCATGACTGCAAAATGCTTTTCTTTAAACAAACAAATATATTTATACAAGATATTTAGTGGGTCATATGGATTTCTCCTCCCTGGGAGTTTATAATTTCAACATTATTGATTGATTTCTTTGTTTTCATGTTTTTATTTATTAAACAGATGGGGTGACATTGGTCAACATGAACATATAGGTTCCAGGTGTGGGTTTCTATGTTACAAGATCTGTATATTGCACCGTGTGCCCACCACCCATGCTTTGAGGTGAACCCCCATGCTTGGTCCCCATAGCTGGGAGAATGAATGCATACAGAAACCCCAAGGGTTGCTAACAGCTTCACATGGCATAGCCATTTTCACCTCTCAAACAAACTGCTGGGTTTTTATCGCACACAGAAATCCATCTTTTCCATCTAAAAATGGAAATAGCTGGAAGAGGGCAAAGAAATGCAGTCCTACCGTACCCGGCCTCTCAGAAGCTCGTAGGCTGTCACTCCCAGGGACCACCAGTCCACAGCAAAGGAATAGCCGGCTTCTCTCCTCGAGCTGAACATCTCGGGTGCTGAAAACACAGGAAAGTTAGGTCCGTTCTACTCCCCGAGACATTCACAAACCCACTTTCCCAACGGGGTTCCCCAAAGGTGAGACACCAGGGTAGAAGGGAGACGCGCTTGTATAGATGTCTATCATCCATGGCTCGATTGCTCACAGCAGGCAGTATTTCTAATTTTCTGGTCTCTCTCAGGAGCCTCGTTCATCAACCAACACAACAGGTAGCCTCGGGCCTTTGTGGGCACATTCTTCTCTTATTTAGAACATGCAACTATGAGAAATTAGATTCCATCAGGCCTCAAATGTGTGGCTGCCCCTGAAACCAAGAAGGCGGAGATGACGTGTGTTGTCTTGACTTGGCAGGTTTGGACTAAAGGGCTGCAATGTGTTGGCTCTCCATCTCCATCATCTTGAAGAGGCAAGGGCAGCATTTGCACCTTGCTCTTGTGGGTGAGGGAGGGAGGGAAGAGGGAGTGGACAGTCTGAGAGATATAATGTTTTATACCAGGGGTGGGCAAACTTTTTGACTCGAGGGCCACAATGGGTTCTTAAACTGGACCGGAGGGCCGGAACAAAAGCATGGATGGAGTGTTTGTGTGAACTAATATAAATTCAAAGTAAACATCATTACATAAAAGGGTACGGTCTTTTTTTTTTTTTTTTTTAGTTTTATTCATTTCAAACGGCCGCATCCGGCCCGCAGGCCGTAGTTTGCCCACGCTGTTTTAATACAAACTGTGAGTCACTTACACTTTGTAACATCGTTCTGTGAATGGACTGCAGAGCTACAGTTTATTCTAAGGCCCCCAGTGCCCATTCTCTAAGCACTTTGACACAAGGTGAACCTTCTACACTCTACATACTCTTCCAAGAATAGCCCTAACTCCTAAGGGGTGAAGTAGGGAGAATGGAACACAAAGCAAAGGAAGGTATCCCATCTGCTTGCTCACCACTACATTCCTAGTGCCCAGTATTGAGCCTGGCATTTAAAGTCACTCAAGACACATTGAATGAATGAATGCTGCTGAAGCAATTAATCAAGTGATGGTTGCAATTATTAGCCCTGGAGTTGTGCTGAGTTCAAACCTCGCCTTCATTGCTTATTGTCTGTTGGCTGAGCTTGAGAATCCTCACCAGCCAAGTCAGAATAAGAGGGCAATCTTTCTGGAGGTGAGAGATTAAATGATGTAGTGCATGCCCAAATCTCAGCTCAGTGTTTGGCGCCTAGAAAGTGTCACAAAGTTAGGTGCTCTTCTTGCCCTGGCTGGGTGGCTCAGTTGCTTGGAGCATCATCTCATACACCAAAAGGTTGTGGGTTTGATTACCAGTCAGGGCACACACCTAGGCTGTGGGTTTGATCCCAAGTTAGGCTCATAAGGGAAGCGACAGATTGATGTTTCTCTCTCAAGTCCATGTTTCTCTCTTCTCTCTCTCTCTCTCTCTCTCTCTCTCTCTCTCCCTCCTCTACCTCCCTCAACCTTCCCTCTCTCTAAAATCAATAAATATATCCTCAAGTGAGGATTTAAAAAAGTACGCACTCTTGTAGGAGGCAAACATCTTATAATAATGGGAATTTTACCAGACCAAGAGCTACACACACTGGACCCATTCTCTGTAGTGAGCTGCTGAGTCTGGACAAAGAATATTGTTGGGTTGTGGGTCTGACTTGCCCTGCCCAGTGCCCGCAGTTCTGAGTACAATCTTATGGGCAGCATGCACTTGGAGGAAGAATGCTGACCTCCTAGGACTGAGCCTGACTGCACGAGCCCGCCATAGCAGGACTGTGCAGGCCTCCTTCCCACGGGATTCACGGTTCATGCATCACTGCATCCTTTCTATAAGTCACAGTCCCTGTGCGATTTGGGAGGTAATGGCCCTGACCCCATGGTACCCCCCAGACTGGATGGAATGGCCTATAGTTCTGCTTTCCTTTCTCAGTATCTCACAACAAGTCATCTCAGATAGTCCCCAGGGCGACTGACATCTCCCTTAGAGAAGCTGCAGAGAACTTTGAGGGAGAAATAGACCATCGTGCTAAGAAAATAACTATCAGAATGGCATTACTCGATAAAAGCTGTGAATCCTGTCATCTTGGATCATCCTTGGAGTTTATATGAGCATATTTTTTTTTTCTGCTTATTGTGTTTTCCAGCATGAGGACATTTGGATATGTGTTCATTTATTCAACAAATATTCGCGGTGTGCTAGGCATTGAAGAATTTTGGTAGAACATGAAGAAAAACACATCAGGCCAACATGTAAAAGCACAATGGATGGGCAAGGCTTTGAGCCCTCAAAGAGCTGAAAAGCCAGACAAAGAGATAACAAGGGGCTCTTGTCACCCCTGCCAGAGGATCCCCTGCCTCCGAGAGGGCACACACAGAGGTGGAGAGGGACACAGCTTCCCTCACACAGGCACTGGGTGCTTTGTTTGGTTTTTAAAGTATTTCAACCTACAGTCAGAAAAGGAATTAAAACATAAAAGAACAACTTAACAAGCAGTTATAAGAAAATAGCGAGGGGACCATTACACAGGTCACAAAATAGAATATTGACCCCACCTTCATTCCTGTCCTGTTCACAACCCTTGAAGTAACCACTTTCTTGAATTTATGTTAGTAATTTTGATCCCTTTCTACATAGATTTACTACCTTTACATGCACTTCTAAGCAATACTTCAGTTTTGACTATATGTTATATAAATACACACACACACACACACACACACAAGTGTGTGCAAAAGTAGGTCTACAGTTGTGAGTACACTAAACACAAGAGCTTATTCTTGTATTATTGCTTATTAATTATTGCATTACTTATTTGTATTATAACTATAAACATACTTTTGCCCTCCCCTGTCTATATAACATAAGTATATGTGTGTGTATATGTAGCATGTATGTGTATATAACATATATGTAGGTGTGTATATACATCTCATATATGTTAAATCCCACTCCTTTCTTTGGTGTCTTGTTTTACTTGCTCAAGATTACATGTTATCAAAATTGCTGCACATGGCTTCAGTTTGCTCACATACTATAATTTACCTGGCTATTCTATAGCTGATATCTATTTGGATTATTTTCAACTTGGGAGCATTGTGAACAACCCTTTCCTGACTCTCCTGTACATGGAAGATTTCTGTAAGTACATTCCATTCCTGCAAGGAGAGCTGCTGGGCATGGAGTGTGTGTCTTCACATGCACTACATCACATGGAACTACTTACCAAAGTGGCTGTACCAATTAACACGATGACCAGCAAGACATAAGACTTCCTTTAGTCAAGCTCCTTATCCACACTTGGTATTAACTAAGCTTTTGAGTTTTGCCAATCTTGTGAGTGTCTAATTATCTTTCATTGTGGTTGAGATGGACATTCTCCTGATCACTAATATGCTTGGCCATATTTTAATGTGTTCATTAGCTATTTGGATTTCCATCCTTTGTTTTTCAGATTTTAAACCAACTGGAGAGTAGATTCTGAGGTCAGACCCTGAGGGCTGTAGCTATACCTCCTCTTGGGCAGAGCTTAACTTCTCAGTCTGCAAGTCTCAAGTGGGAACAACAGCAGTAGCTGCCTCGTTTAGTTTAAATGACATGATACACATACTTAGAACAATGTTGGTCACGTAGGAAGAGCTCAGTAACTGTGAGCCATTGCACCTCCATTGCCATCAATGCTCGAGACGTATTTAGACTTGGGTTTAACCTGGTGCTCCACCAGTCCTTGCTGTGTGATTATGACCAGGTCAGTTTCTCTCTAGGCCTGATTTATTTATTTTCTTTTGTAAATCTGTGAAATCAGAATAATGGCGAAACCTATTCTATAGGGTTGCTTTGAGAATTTAATGACACAAAATGTTAAAAACTTAGCAAACTGCATGGGCCACAATAAATGCTCAGTTTATGATGCCTGTTATTATTGTGATTACATTATACAGTGAAAATTTAAGTTGCAGAAATTCAGTATAATCCGTCTGTAAAAAGGGATGTCTTTGCGTGCACATAGACAGAAGATCTGGAAGAAACCATACGTATCTGTAAGCAGAGGGATTAATGTCCACTCTGCTTATCTGCAAGGTACACAGTTTCCATAGTGAATTTGTTTGTTTGTTTTTGGAGGGGAGAATGCTTTAATTTAAGCTCTAAATGATCTGGATTATAGTTGCCCAGACCTAGGAGTAGGGAGAAGGAAGGATTGGAGTGATGGGAGAAAGCATGGACTTAGAAGATTATGTGTGAAAAATGGTTAAGAACTGGCAGACTGCTTATCTTCTCATTTCCAGAGCCAAGGAATTGCTTCATTGTATGCTCTGCATCTTATATTAATAGCTGTTGTATATTCCTATAATCTTCATTCAGTATTGAATCCAAGTTTTTTTTTTCTTTTCAGATATATTTTTTTCTGGTTAATTGCTAATTAGTATCCTATAGAAGTGCTATAAAATGAGTGCTGGTAAGGGTTAGAGGTAGATTTTTCCAAGTTTTGGTAACAAGTTATTTTTGTAAAGAAAGATGATTTCCACCCATAATACTTCTTAAGAGAGACTCCCATCCAAAAATCAAAGCCAAGGGCAACTTCTGGACAGAGAAACAAGAAGCCATTCTAACAGTTTGGCCTACTTAAATTGGCTTACAACCATTTAAGAACCACAAATAACATTAACAATTTTTCTCTTTCAGGAAGAAACTTGATTGCCTAAAGTCAGACAGAGCTTGATTTAATCTAGGCCATTTTCAATTACTAGCCACGTGATCTTGAGCAAATCACTTAGCTTCTTGTTTTCCTCATTGTAAAATGCGGATAATTATAACCTGTCGTATACGATTGTTGAGGGAAAAAAAGTGAATGAGTAAATGAATGCAAAACATTTAGCACATCATCTGGCCCACAGAAGGCTTTCCGTAAATATTAGTAATTGTTAATTACGAGTGTGAAGATGGTGAGGCACAGAGAAGCTTGTCCAGATTCCAATTTCTAAGCTCCATGTGGTGAAAAGACTAGACATGCCAATTTCAAGGAGAATTAAATTATATGGATCTTGTATTGAAAATTACTGGGGAGAGAAAATAAAGGTGGCCTCCCTTTCCTCCTCTCACCATGGCAACGAGGCCTAGAAACCCCAGATGCACATTGTCTGGTTTGGCTCCAAGAAAATAGTCCTTGATAGGGAAGGAAACCCAGGTAACCTGCAGAATTAAACCCATCAGACCAGCAGGCGTGGATAGTCTTTTAAATCATTTGAGTACCATGGGTTTTAGGCAGAAAATAGGCTGAATTATATGTGTCCATGACTTCAGAAATGACAAAATAGATTTATTCCCTCCACTGATAATTGGAAGCCAGAACATTTGCGGTTGTTCAAATATCGGGTAAAATGAAGCTCATTTTCCACCATAGGTTTCTTTCTCTTAGAAAGCGATGCAGTCCTGCGCGTGGGGGTTCTCTCTCCCTTTCTCTCTTCAGTTGCATGAGGAAAAGAATGAAATATGAAAAGAAAGTGGCATTGTCCTTGCCCTTGATTTCACATACAGATATCTGGCCTGTGAATTCCTCCGACTACCTCCAGCCCCTACAATTCATTCCACCCCCGACTTAATTTAATGCCACCAGTTTAGCCAGTGACATCATCCACTGTAATCATCACAACTAATTCGGGTAAAAGCATGTCGTTTTAATTTTTTTCTCATCCGTTCACTCTGGGTAAATTTTAAATAGGTAAAACCCAGTTCCTCATCTTTCAAAAAGAACTCATGGTATTGTGATAAAGTAAAAATAAAAATTATAACTGTAAGGCACTCTAAACTTTACGGCCCCCTGCCTGTAATGCATCATGTAAATAGTGGTTATAATAACACTCGTCACTTACTAGCATCCTACCTATGTCTGCGTCTGCTTCTCTGATTGCTTCTATGTTTAAACTCCTCCCACCAGAAAGTAAGCTCCATGGGCTGGAGGCTTGGTCTGTGTTGCTCACTCCAGGGTCCCCAGCACCTGATACAGCACCATGCACCCAGACCAGTGGTTCTCAACCTTCCGGATGCCACGACCCTTTCATACAGTTCCTCATGTTGTGGTGACCCCCCATTTCATGGTTACAAATGGAACATAATGAAAGCATAGTGATTAATCACAAAAACAATATGTAATTATATATGTGTTTTCCAATGGTCTTAGGCGACCCCTGTGAAAGGGTCGTTCGACCCCCAAAGGGGTTGCGACCCACAGGTTGAGAACCGCTGACCCAGAGGCAATTAGTAGACATTTACTGAATTAATATTCTTCGTTAGGGAGTGGGCAGACGCCATCCTAAATAACTCTGTAAAATTGTGTTTTCCAAAGGTGATGAGTGGCCCTCCTGAATCAACCTCCGATGGGGTGCTCCTAAATGGAGAACCCCGAGGCTCACCCGAGACCCATGAAACCAGAAGCTCCCCAGGTAGTCGAGGGGGGCTTGTCATTTCCAGCTGCAAGTCCCTACAGGTGACTGGGGCGTAATAAATGGTCTCTACAGGAATGGAAAACAAATGCCTTGCTCTGAGCCCAGACAGCTGCCCCCGAAGCCCATACCCATGTAAGGCTTGGTGCCGGCCATGGTGGTGATCTGCGTCTCCCTGGGCAGCATGGCGGCGATGTTGAAGTCCGTGATGTGCACGTGCCCTGGTGGGAGAGAAGGACCACAGAGAACGTTAGGTCCATTCAACCCAGGGGCACACCCATGCTTCTAACTGGAAGCTTCGTCTGTAAATTCTTCTGTGCTTTGGGTACCAGCAGTAAAAACTCAATCATTCTGCCCTCAAATCAGTATGTTCTTCAATCAGCAAACCCTCTAGCAAACTGGGAGCCAGAACTTGGTCCACAAAGATGAGTATCTGATTGTAAGTCTGCAGTTCAGCTTCAGAAAATGTTAACTTGGGGGACGGGGTCGGGGGGGCGGTAAGAGCGCATGCTCTCATAATTCTACTTGGGCAATTTGTGTCCACAACATTTGAACGGAAATCCAGCAGGTCTTCGAATAGGGCTGCTTTGTTCAAGGTTGTTTTGTTATAAGAGTGATTCCCAGTGTGGAGTTTGCATGTTCTCCCCATATCTGCATCCCAAAGATGTGCACATGAGGTGAATTGGTATGTCTACATTGTCCCAGCATAAATGTGTGTGTGTGTGAGTGGCTCTGTGATGGGGGGGCGTCCTGTCCAAGGTTGGTCCCCACCTTGTCCTTGAGCTGCCTGGACAGGTTCTGGCCACCCAGATCCCTAAACTGAAATAAGTGTGTTGAAAAATTAAATATATATAAAGCTCACCTTTACTTCAGTGTTTAATATTAGGAGTGTTTGGGTCTTTATTTAAAAATCTGGTGATGCTTTTTAAAATATATATATTTTATTGATTTTTTTTACAGAGAGGAAGGGAGAGAGAGGGAGTGGGATAGAGAGTTAGAAACATCAATGAGAGAGAAACTGCCGATCAGCTGCCTCCTGCACACCTCCTACTGGGATGTGCCCACAACCAAGGTACATGCCCTTGACCGGAATCGAACTTCGGACCTTTCAGTCCCAGGCTAACGCTCTATCCACTGAGCCAAACCGGTTAGGCTTGGTGATGCTTTTGTGGCCAGAACATGCTATAGGAACTTAACTCTTCTTGATGACAATTAGCTGATGGGAAAACTGGGTTCCTTATATGTCATTTTGCTTAAAGTCACAGTTTCCAAGAATCTCCTGATGACATAGGACTTAGTATATCTATTTCTTTGCTAGGAAAGAGCCCCTTTTTATCCCTGTTTTTTTTTTTTGAAACAACATTAGTAGTAGTTGTTTTTTTTCTTTTTGTCTGTTAAGTCAGAATGCCCCCTAACGGTGTTCAACAAAAGAACTCACCACGGGGAAGCAGGGGAAACAGTTAAGCTTTACTTACAAAGAGGTTGTAGAAAGACTTTTAGACTGGGACCCAGGAGACTTGCGTCCTACCTTGACCTCTGCCCCTAACACATTGCGACTTTAGGTCCCATTCCTGTATTGAACCTGAGTTTCCCTTCATAGAGAATGGAGAGGGTGGGCTCGCTGATCGCCTGGTCTCTCAGCTCTCACATTCGTGCTGTTGCTGTGGGGGTCTAACACTTAAGTCCAGCAGGGAGCACATCTGCGAAGTGCATGGAGTCTTTGCACCGAAAGTGAGAAGGAAGAAAGGGGCAGCCCCAGGAGCTCGGGCAGATACGCTCGTTATGTTAGCTGTTGGCAGGAGAGTCATAGGCTGTCAGAGGATCTGGAGGTGTTGGCATTTCCATTTCCGTGCTTCCATGGTTCCAATGAGCGGCGGCTGTAATTGGAGGGGATGCCGTCTGACTCTTCATCCAGGTCTCTCAGTCCCTACGCCTCCTGCCAATCTTGACTATCTACTCTTTGATGGCATCCAGCCTGCTGCTAAAGATACATGTCACTGCCGTTATGGCCAAGTTTGTTTTATGCCACAGTGTTTGCGTTTGCTTATGTGATTCCGTTTTAAGACAAAGTAGCACTCATCTAGCTAAAAGTGAGGTTTTCTGGACTGAGTGGTACCAGTGGGTGACTTCGACAACTCGTCCTATCATAGTGTCGGTGGTCTCAGTTTGTTCTCTCTCTCTGTTTCCCTAGGGGTCATGCTCAGGGCACTGTATCAGTGGTTCCCAAGGTTTGAGAAGCTGTGGTTGAGAGCCTGTTCTCTGGGGTCAGACCATTTGGCTTTAAGTCCAGGTTCTATCACTAACAGGCTGTGTTACCTTAGCAAGGTGGCTGACCTCTCTGTGAAGGTGGGATGATAATAGTCTTCTCATGAGGTTGTTGGGAAGATCCAATGAAATAATGACTGTGGGAGGCCGCTCAGCATTGGGTAGGAAGTGTTCAACTGTTGCTGTTTGTCATGATCAGAAACTCCAGAGTTACATAAAGTACTGTGTATGTGGTGTGTGTGTGTGGTGTGTGTTGTGTGTGTGGTGTGTGTATGTGGTGTGTGTGTGCTGTGTGCGGTATGCGGTGTGTGTGTGGTGTGTGTTGTGTGGTGTGTGTGTGCTGTGTGCTGTGTGCTGTGTGCTGTGTGCTGTGTGCTGTGTGCTGTGTGCTGTGTGCTGTGTGCTGTGTGCTGTGTGCTGTGTGCTGTGTGCTGTGTGCTGTGTGCTGTGTGCTGTGTGCTGTGTGCTGTGTGCTGTGTGCTGTGTGCTGTGTGCTGTGTGCTGTGTGCTGTGTGCTGTGTGCTGTGTGCTGTGTGCTGTGTGCTGTGTGCTGTGTGCTGTGTGCTGTGTGCTGTGTGCTGTGTGCTGTGTGCTGTGTGCTGTGTGCTGTGTGCTGTGTGCTGTGTGCTGTGTGCTGTGTGCTGTGTGCTGTGTGCTGTGTGCTGTGTGCTGTGTGCTGTGTGCTGTGTGCTGTGTGCTGTGTGCTGTGTGCTGTGTGCTGTGTGCTGTGTGCTGTGTGCTGTGTGCTGTGTGCTGTGTGCTGTGTGCTGTGTGCTGTGTGCTGTGTGCTGTGTGCTGTGTGCTGTGTGCTGTGTGCTGTGTGCTGTGTGCTGTGTGCTGTGTGCTGTGTGCTGTGTGCTGTGTGCTGTGTGCTGTGTGCTGTGTGCTGTGTGCTGTGTGCTGTGTGCTGTGTGCTGTGTGCTGTGTGCTGTGTGCTGTGTGCTGTGTGCTGTGTGCTGTGTGCTGTGTGCTGTGTGCTGTGTGCTGTGTGCTGTGTGCTGTGTGCTGTGTGCGGTATGTGGTGTGTGTGTGGTTTATGGGGTGGTTGTGGGGTGTGTGTGGTGTGTGGCGTGTGTGTGTGTGTGTGTGATGTCCACTTGATTTTAAGCACATTTTGGGGATCTTCAAGGGAGGAGCTATTAAGAGAGCAAGCTTAGTTCTTTTTCACACCCACAGACTAAGTTTTTGTCTTTCACTGTTCCCCAGGACTAGGATGATATTAAGAAGCCTACATTATAGATGATGCCATAATTTTATTTTGTTGGATATACCAGGCAGACAGTATTGTTCTTCCCGACACAGCATTTATTTCCCAAATAACTTAAAAGCACAAGAATTGTAGACACTAGGAAATTGATGGAATTGGATGGGGTGCTTAAATTGGCAGGATATGAAAAAATATATATCAGGACAACTGGTTAGGGGCCATCCAATGTCTAATGCCTTCTCGGGCTCTGAACCAGTGAGTGAGACATTGGGGGAGAACAGCAGCTGGTATCCTCTAAATTAAAGCATATTTAAAGGCAAATTCTGATGTGCAGGGAATGTTTATTCACACCATGGAAAGATTCTCCACTTTATGAAAGGATTTTGCTCCTTTAAATATCAATCTTTTCTGATGATTATAAACCAAGATGAGTCAGTGAGAATAAAATAATGTTTCTGCTTGGTGCTGAATGAATATATATAAGCAATGCGGTATCATACTCAGCTCACTTAGAGGAATGGGCATGGGAGGCAGATCAGAAATAGGCAATTAGCCTTCCCAGTTGCTAAAATCCCCAGGTAAGAGGTGCATGTGATGGCTCGTCTGGGGAAAAATATACATGTGGACAGAGAGAATAAATGAAACATGGAAAATCATACCAGAAGAGCCTCCAAAAGGCAGACATTAATTTGTAGTTCAGTTGGTTCTCCCAAGAGCAACTCTACATGCTGAGTGAAGGGTGGGGGATTACTAGGAATTGATTTATTTGAAAGTGGTTAATTATGGTCCCTGGGAAATGCCTGAAAACCTTAGTTTTTCAGAATCTGAATAAATATAATGTAAATAACCGTAAAAATATTCCCCAGAAAGGGATCCCAAAACAATGTTTAGAGAAGAGCTCTCAATATTGTTTGTTTGCTTTTATCCATTTACATATCTAATCCTTAAGCAATGTTTCTCTTATTAACTGCAAAGATTCGCAAATGGAGTTCAGAATGAAATATAATACAGAAATCCCTGTATTAATTTATTATCCAAACGCAAAACCTTGAAAGAGAAAAGGGGTCATTGTAAAGATACACTAGATAACAGGTGTAGTTGGGACCGTCCCCTAAGCTGACTGGGATGACTGGGATGTCCCTAAGCAACTGAACCCTGCCCTGCCAAGAATACGATGCCCTGGGGAAGGAAATTTGTTTCATCTTGTTTATGTTGCTATGTCTCTGTATCGGATAGTCAGTGAACACTGGATATTTACCTGAAAAGTGGGTTTAGCTCCCTGCATACACGAAGAAAAGCAGGGTGGACCATTGACAGTGTAGTTACCTGAGAATTAGGGTTCAACAGTATTGTTTAAACACAAGACCTAGCCTTAGCTGGTTTGGCTCAATGGATAGAGCACTGGCCTGCAGACCGAAGGGTCCCAGGTTTGATTCCAGTCAAGGACACATGCCCATGTTGAGAGCTCAATCCCCAGTAGGGGTGTGCAGGGCCAATGATTTTCTCTCATCATTGTCCTTTCTAGGGGAGAAAGCCCCTACTACCTCATGGATTCATACTAACATTTATACTTTATTGAGTGATTACCTTCTGGTAGATATTGCAATCAAGCACTTTATAAATAGTATGTCAGTCTGTTTTTACAATGAGCCTAAGAAATAAATAATTTTTTTTATCTCTGGAGAAACTAAGGTAGCAAAGGAAGTTTAGGCAACCTGTTGATCCTCTCTGTGCAAGTGAGTGGGTGAATTGTTGTTATTTTATTAAATTTATCAGGGTGACATCGATGAATAAAATGATATAGGTTTCAAGTGTACAATGCTATAATACATCATCTATATATTTCATTGTGTGTTAACCACCCAAAGTCAAGTCTCCTTCCGTCACCCTATATTTGACCCTCTTTACACTCTTCTACCCCCACTACCCCACCCCCCCCTTTCCCTCTGGTAACCACCATATGGTTGTCTGTGTCTATGAATTTGTGTGTGTTTTTTTGTCTTGTCTTGTTTGTTTGTTGCTTTCAGTTTTATATCCCACATATGAGTGAAATCATGCGGTTCTTGACTTTTCCCATCTGACTTATTTTGCTTAGCATGGTATTCTCAAGATCCATCCATGTTGGCACAAGTGACAGTATTTCATCTTTTCTTAGGACTCAGGAGTATTCCATTGTATATATGTATCACATCTTCTTTGGTTTGGAACTTCAGCAATCTGGTTCCAGAATCCACAATTAATTTTTCATGAGGATAGTCTCTAAGGGTGCTTAAACTTATAGATTCATTTATTTCTGGACCTTTCTCCCAACCCACAACCACCACGTTGGCAAGAAACCATGAGGGGGTGAAAGATGTTGAATGTGAGAGGACAGAAGGACCTCATGGTAAAATCAGGATGAACCCATGTTTGATTTCTCAGATGAAAACACTGTTCTCTGTAAATCTTGAACAAGTTTTGGTTGACAGCACCTGTATGTCTCCATTCAGAGCCTCAATGAATGGTAGAGCAATATATCGTAAACAAGGACAACCTGGGTTCTGCTTGACCAGCCAGCCATGCACTTCCATGAGACTGTGGTGGGCAGATGAAGGACCTTTTTCTAAATTGTGCAAAGGTGGCCCCTATAGGCTAGGGGAGGCCCTCTCCACAACCGTGAACTCCGTAGAGTTTATGTGCACCAGGGAGAGCTGGTGTGTTAACACAAATCACCTTCATGCTAAGTCTCCCCATTGCTCACATTTCTGAAATCCAGAGACTCTGTTCCTAAATGTCAGAAGCAGTGAAGGGAAGGAAGAAATAAGGCGTTGAAAGTGGAAAATCTTTTCAGACAGCCTGTAAATAAATAATGACCCCGAGCCTGGAAATCAGAGGTCATACGCACAAGTGTTTCTTAGCTCTCTGAGAACAGGTGGGGCCTGGCAAATCAGGTCCAAATGCAACTAGGTAAATAAATAATGAGGACACTTTGTAATACTTTAAGCAATAAAACAAAATTTAAAAAAAGAAAAATAAATAAATAGCGAGCCATGGATGGTACTTGGAGTTTCAGTCCCACTTGCGAGTCCTTTCTGTTAAAGGCACATGAGTAAGGAGCTTTGCAGATTCATGACTCATCTAGCAGCTTTGTGAAAAGAATGAGGATCTTATTGCCACTGTAACATTGATAACTTATAGTCTGCTCTGATGGACCCATAAATCCAAATGTGCATTCAAATAAATATTAGAAAGAGAATAGACACATTTAATCATTGTCGGCAAAAGCTTGTTCTACAGGGCATCTTTAATCAGTGTTTTTTGAACTTTGGGCATTCATTTTTTCACCTTCATGGTTCTTCCCATATCTCTATATCACGTTTCTATCTGGGTACCACATATACTGTCATCTACTTTATATTTCTCTTTAAAGTGACTGATTTTTTTTTCCGAAGCTTCAATTCAATGCACCTTATTATTATTATTTTGTATTGATCGATTTGAGAGAGAGAGAGAGAGAGAGAGAGAGAGAGAGAGATTTATTGGTCCACTTATTTATGCATTCATTGGTTACTTCTTGTATGTGCTCTGACTGAGGATTGAACCTGCAACCTTGGTGTATTGGGACGAGGCTCTAACTGACTGAGATACCTGGCCAGAACCCTGGTTGATTTTTTGAACAGAAAACTTGATATCTCCTCTGCAAATGTAAAACCAATTTGCCCTCCTAAGAAGGAAAGCATAAAAGTGGGTGCCATGCCAACAAAATAGTGTTCCAGATTTATAGGGAAATACCATTGCCTGCTTAATGCTCTAAGTTTGAGGCCTGTTCATCTTTATTTAAAAAGGTGGATGATGGTCATAAAGACAGTAAGGCAAACCAGCAGCAAATACTGTAATGGTTTCTTTGAAGAAATGAGTTGGAGTGGAAGGACATGGAAAAGAGAGTTACTTTCTCATTACGTAAATTCAGTGTTATGTAGGGTATATTGGGGTACTACCCCACTGCTGGAAATGCTAAAGTTAATTCAGGTTATCCCTCCCACTTATAAAATGGAGTGTGTACCCAGGACAGTGTGGCTCAGTTGGTTGAAGCATCATCCTGTGCACCAAAGACTCGCAGGTTCCATTCCTACTGGGGGCATGTGTGTGTGTGTGGCAACCGATAGATATTTCTCTCTCACATTAATGCTTCTCTTTCTCTCTCTCTCTCAGTTTCTATCCATCTCTCTAATAGCATTAAAAAATATATCCTTGGGTGAGGATTAAAAAAATAATAAAATAAAATGGAGTTTGTACATGTAACTCAAGTCAATCAAGCAAGACATCTCTATGCATAATACTCCTTAGCTGGGGATAATCATTATTGTTCTATATACAAGTCTAGTTGGTTGCAAACAAATCATTCACTTACCATGTTCATCAAGCAAAATATTGTCAGGCTTCATATCCCTAGGGGAGTAAAAAGAAAAGAGAAAGTTGCTTACAGTAAAACAAACATAACTAAAGGAAAAAGTGCTCAAGAATGTTAAGTAGGATTGACATTATGTACTGGCCCCTCATTACTCACAATCTTATTAAATTCTCACAGTGAATCTATGAGACAATGACCATGAACGCCCCCAATTTCTAGATCAGAAAGCCAAGGCTTAAAGAAGTTACATAGGTTAGCCCAGGGTCAGAGATAGGAAATGGAAGAACTGGGTTCTGAGCCTGGGTCTCTCTCATTCCAAAGCTCAGACTCTTAATTTCATATGATATAGCATATGATATAGTATTGCTCCATAGGGTCATAGGGGGCATTTAAATTGTCAGAAGGTAGTAGTACTAATTATCATTTACACTAATTTTTATCTGTGTAAATCTGGGATGAATGTAAAGACTCTATAAAATAAGAAACAAAAAAGGTCTATAATGCAAGTTTATTTTAAACATGCAGAGATTAGAGTTTCCCTTAGGATGATGCTATAATTCGCTAGTTACTTGATAAATATTATTCTAGGGGTGAAGGTGGTTGATTAAAAGATTTGGACCAGTCTTCCGTGCTTTGGTGAGATCCTTAAATCCCTAGAAGGGAACAAAACCCACCCTCTTCCAGTAAAGGAAGTAGTTTAATGATAACTACTTAGAGGAATAGCTTATAGAGTTTTCAAAATTCTGCTGAAACAAATATTTTAAGCAGTGCCCCCTAGTCAGAGAACAGCGATGCTGTGCCGACTACCCTGGCCCTCCACTCTCAGGTTTTACGGCCCTTCCCTAATGTACCATTAGAGCACTTCAGCCTAAATTCACAGAAGCCATTAGGGAAGAAACTCTGAAATCGGTTTGGGAAAACACTTTCAGCCCAGCCAAGTGGCTTTTATGTCACTTGAATAAGGTGACCTTGGTCTTTGATGGACCAAGATTGTCAGGGACCTCTTTTCGTAAAAATATTATTGAATAACAAGCCCCTTACCTACGAACACAACCAAGTATATGCCACCCCCAACATTCAGATGCATGGATAGTTTCATGAACTTTGAGTATCTTCTCATTTAGCTTGTTAGGGTCTTAACATTCATTCTGGATTCATAAGTGATCATCTGTAGCTATGGCAAGTTTTTTTCTGGTGCCAGGTGCAATTTGCTAAAAAGATAGAGTGTAGGGGATTTCCAACTGCATGCTTCTATGGCTAATCTCTCAATATTGCATATTCTGCCCCAAAGTCTTTGATGGATCCCATCATTTCAAACTCACTTACATGGAATAAAGGCTCTTTTCTCATCTGGCTCCTATGCTCCAACCACATGGAAGCACACGCAGTCCCCTAAATGCTCCCTGCATCCCCCCACCTTCTGCTGTTCCTTCACCAGAATCAGGGCCCTCTCACCACTGCAGCCAGACAGTGCAGATTCATGCTTCACCTCGTAGCTCAAATGCCACTTCCTGCAGGAAGCCTTTCCTGATTCTCAGGTCTTAGTCAATGGCCCCTTCTATGTGCTCTGCAGAGTACACTTCTTCCATCATAACATTTATCATCTATATTTATTTTGTTCTCCAACTGGATCATGAACTCCTTGATGTCAGGGATGGCTTCTAAATTAATGTCATACTCCATCACATAGGCTCACAGTGTCTGGTGGCCAGTAAATGACTGACTCTCTGGTACTAGGAAGATGTCTAGTGCACTCAAGGTTAATCCTGACAATATCTACCAGGGCACCACAGTGCACCTCCAAACACTCTACAGTTGAAAGTTTAGGGTAGACCAGGTGCTAGGCTCTTACTACCTCTTTCAGAGCTGCATTCAGTGAGCGAGAGTTAGTGTTTGCCAAGCGAGGAGGAAGCCCCAGGAGCCCAGCTGGGAAGGAAGAGACCTGGATGTGGCAAGATCAGCATACCGATTCCGGGGCCTGGATTTATGGGGGCTTGCTGGGAAAAAATGAATTGCTCTGGATTTGACACTTTATGAGTTTCTATAAATCTCAGAGCATCATTTTATTTTTTTTTAATGCTACATATCATTATACTCACTATTTGCCCCAGAAACGAAAGATGATTCTTAAAGAATAATACAGAGATCAGAGAGGTAACAATTAGTTTCACGTGTCACTTCTAACTTCAATCTCCTATTCATTTATTCATCAAATATTTAATTTAATAAGTTACTATGCTAGGACTTCAGAAATATAAAGACAACTGAGATATAGTTCCTCTAGGGATGAAGAGAATAAGACAGATTCATAAGGAACCATGCAAAGAAGGCGTAATGTGGCAAAGGCATGTATTTACTACTAAATTCAGAAAAAAGAATATATGACTATTTAAAAAGAAAAAGTGGACTTTCTACCTAAAAATAGAGAGGCATAGATTCTACATACATAGTTTTCCCAAAATGTGATGAGGTGACTTCTAAGTCACTACAGGGCCAGCTGCAGAATGGTAACATTCTTTATTCAGACACCAGGAGAAAGAAAATGAAAAGAATCCCAGTATGCTATATAAAAATTCCTGCTAGAACAAGTTGAGATTTTTCTAATCCTGAAATTTAGCACCACTTTGTTATCTTTTCAAATAATCCTACCGTATTTGCCGGCGTATAAGACGACTGGGCGTATAAGACAACCCCCTAACATTTCCACTCAAAATACAGAGTTTGTTATATACTCGCCGTATAAGACTACCCCCTCTTCCGCACACCTTCCACACACCAAATAAAAGGTAAAACAATATCAGATTTGACTTTAACATTTTAATTTATATTCAAATGCTTATGACATGCAGGAAAACTGTCACAAGGCTGTATGTAATCAAACATATACATAAAACCGTGCAAGTTTATTACTGGTAAACATACCGGTAATTCACTAAAGAAAACACACTCTATAGACTGGTACCGTAGATGCTTCTCAGGAACACAGGCAAGCAGCCCACAACCGAGAGGGC
>NW_006300372.1:4876973-4879902 GCF_000327345.1 Myotis davidii | reverse complement strand
AAAATCGCATAACAGCCGAGCATACACCCAGCAGCGCTGCTGATGCCTGAACGGTATGTGGAATGAAGTGGGCGGGCACCGGGAGGCCACTATGGCACGGGGCAAGCACTATGGGCAGTCTATCTGAAGTGTACCTGGCGTATAAGACGACCCCCCACTTGGAGGCATATTTTTCAGGGCCAAAAAATCGTCTTATACGCCGGCAAATACGGTAAATATGAATTAACTTATGCTAAAATGTTTCTTTCATTTAAGGCAATCTGTAATATAGTTTCACTTAAGGGACTTATAATATGGTTTCACTTAAAGCTCTATGATATGATTTAACTTGGTGGCTACCAAACCTGGATATGTTGAGAATCACCAGACAGGCACGCTTTAAGAAACGTGGATTCTGTGACTTACCTAGCTCAGTCCTGTAGCAATTGGACTCCCTGTGGCTAGGCCTAGGCATCTGTCCAAAACAGACTCCTCCAGACCTTCTTATGTACAGTCATGTTCAGAAATACCATCCAGGCATGGTTCAAGTCCAAAAAATAGCAATCTGATTTTAAAACGTGAATGTCTTACAAGCTTATCTATGAATGCAAAAGTGTTAGAAAAGTACACCTACCACTCTGGACAAATTCTTTGGTGAAAACGTACATGGAGGTCTCTTACAACCTACATACCATTAGCAGGGAGCTAATGATGACAATGTCTGTGTGGGCATTCCATCTCATACCTTAGCCTCTCATTTCCCCGACTTTCCTCCAATCTTTCCATCTATCCCACCCAATTGTTTCCTTACCTCCATTTCCTTCATCATTCCTCTTCCTTATTCCAGCCTACCCCTACCCAGTAGGACTTCCCCTCCAACACAATTCCCAACTGGCACATCTGACACAGAGCCCATCAGCTTCTCAGAGAAAGGACACCTTTTCTGCATTGTTCAAAGCTGAAGCGCCCAGGCTCCCCAAAGTGCCCAGAACAAAGGAAGTGCTTAAGTAAATATCAATCATAAAAATGGGTGAATCTGGTTCCTTGGTTTCTCAGGCTTCTGGAAAAATAAGCCATTGTTCTTTTTTCCCTTAAGAAAAGAAAAGATTATTGTTCAAAAGTTTATAATGGTCTCTAAATACCTCAAACAGATTGTCAAACTGCAGCGGGAAGGTCGGGGAGGGTTAGGGGGCAGGTGGGAGGGAGGGTAAGAGATCAACCAAAGGACTTATATGCATGCATATAAGCATAACCAATGGACATAAGACACTGGGGGGTAGGGGAGGCTAGGGGATTGCCAAGGGCAGGGGGGGAAAAAAGGACACATATGTAATACCCTTTGTAATACTTTAAGCAATAAAAAAAAGAAAAGAAAAGAAAAAACAAAAAAGAAAAGAAAAGAACAACTCCCTCTATCCCTCCTCCCTGCAAGCACACACACACACACACACACACACACACACAAAACAACAAACAACTCTCTATGCCAGATGCACTATATTTACTGTTAGTCAACTAAACAACTGATCATTTTAGTACGTGGATGAGTATATACTAGAGTAAGAGTGATAAAGCCGTGATTTCTGCAGTCTGAGCCCCCCGAATGCAGAGGGGAAGATAGAATGTGGGGAGTGGTAAAGTGCAATCCTAGGCACACACACCCTAGAAACTCTTCATGGCGCCTTGATTGGAAGGAACAGAGCAGACCACGCCTGCTTTCTCAGCTGACTCCTACGGTGGGAACCAGAAACAGCATGTGCAAATGTAATGCTCCCCGTGGAGGCAGAGTCCAAGGTGGGAACTGATATACCTGCCGTCCTCACCTGAGTGACTTTCCAGGACATTAGCAGAACTTAAGAGGCTAATTACATCCCTTCACTGCACCTACCCTGGGATCAAGTCACTCACCGGGCAATCCGATACCAGGTGTTGTGAGAACAGGGAACAAGAAAATCAGTGTATCCGAACCAAAACCAACTCCCTCCCTGTCCCCCAGCTTTCCGATAGGTCTTCAGTTTGGGTTTAATTCTCTGTTACATAAATGGTCTCCTAGGTTGGGTCATCTTCAAGTTCTTGAGAGAGGAAAATATCATACATGTATAGTATATTCTTTAGGGTGTCACCCAAAGGCTATTGGTCACATAAACAGATCTATGTTAAGGAAAGAGTTGTTTGAAGTGGGAGAGTGTGAGGAGACATTGTAAGCAGAAACACATAGTTTGGAACGGGAGGTGGAGGTGAAAATTGCCAGGATTAGATTATTACAGACCAGGTCTCATCTTCCATAGTTATTACAAAATTATAGACTATATTCCCTGTGCTGTATCTTACATCCCCCTGACTATTTTGTAACCACCAATTTGCACATCTCAATTCCTTCCCCCTTTTCACCAATTCCTCCAATCCCTCTCCCATCCACCAACCATGAAGTTGTTCTCTATATTTCTAAGTTTGTTTCTGGTTTTTTTTGTTTGTTTGTTTTTCAGATTCCACACATAAGTGAAATCCACATACTTATTCAACTACAGTCCCACCTCTGTGCCTCCTTCTCCGGCCTTAGGGCCAGGGTCTGGATTCACACAGTCTACACTCATATCCTGGGGCCACCAGGCAGGAGCTCCGCACATGACTTAGAATTTATTAAAAGCTCAGCGCAGGCTAGTTAAATGTTAACCTGGAAGTGAGCACTCCTTTGCCTTTCTCACATGGGTTTTTACGAATGGGTGGCCTTGTGTGAAAAGCACAATTCCCAAGTTCCTTTCAAAACTGCCTGATACATGATACAAAGAAGGCAGATTCTCCTGTTTTCGCCATGCGTAATTCATGCTCATTCATTATTCCGTAGCTTGGGAGCAGGTGCTCAATAGAACATATCAACCTAATACCCTCATTACTGCACGGCCGTTTTGTTCTTGAGGCTCAGTTGCCTTTCTGCTCTGGAGTTAGACAG
>NW_006300372.1:4870325-4874181 GCF_000327345.1 Myotis davidii | reverse complement strand
CAGTCCAGGGGCAACAATTAGAAGTATGATCGTGACCATTGTGAAGATCCAACCGTGTGAGTGATGTGTGTGTTTGTGTGTTTGTGGGTGTAGCTCAGGACATACACATACATCTCTGCTTGTTTCTTTATAGTACATACCACCGAATTATAACCCTCTCTGATGTCAGTATTGAAGTGTTTACTTGACTCCTTTTCACTCTGTAATATTATCAATCCTGGACGACAGGGGAGCTGTCCGTCCTTTGAGCATAGGAGGTCAGCACTGAGAACACTGCCTGGCAAAGGAGCTCAGGAATCAGTTTTTTCATGAATATTTATGACAGAAGCATTATTCCTAAGTTTTTTCTTTCACTATCAAGATGACTATTTCTAGAAAAATGATAGAAACTTCTCACAAGTAGCTACTGCAATCCAAGAGGGGATGTGCGTCTTACAGAAGCTCTGAGATGAACCAGGGTGTCGGTTATTGGTTCCCATGATTACAGCAAAGAAGACAAAGGTGATGAATAAAAATTTCATCTGTTTTTTGACAATCATCAGTTTTCTTATTCCTACTTCAACATATCTGTAATCAATTAGAAATGAAATTTTTGCAACTCTCAGCTATACTGTCATTATTTATACAAATTTCCTAATTATATTTTTATCCTACTCCTTTAGGAATTTAGAAATTAGTGAATTATATCTTCATTAGAGTGGGGGTAATTCTAAGAAAGAGGAAGAGGCAATCACACATCCACTCAACTGGTATTTTGATCCAAGATGATTTACTGTTTAACTGTCCTACACAATTAATCTCATTAGCTTAATTCATAATTGGGTCTTCTTTGACACTTGACAAGGGAGTGAATACACATTTATCTTTGGACTGTAATAATTACTTTTCATCCCGTTATTCTATATCTAAGAGCCTGTGGTAACCAACGAATTAAATAGTATTATCCCATAGGAAGCATTGTAATGACTTTCATTTTCCTGACTTTTTTTAAAAAAACGCGCAAATAATCACTTTGTCCATATTTTAAAATCTTAATTCACCAATTTAATGTAAGTAAAAAGGAACAGTGAATTAGAAACAGGCCATAATTTGGAAACTAAAGCTGACTTTTAAAGCTGTCCTCATAGAAAAGCATTTGACTTCTTGGCTAAAAAGAAAACTGCCTAATTGTACAGTTGCAAATTAATGATTATTATGCAATCCGTGTCTTTCACAACAAGCATAGAAAAGAACAATTCTAAAATTGAGGGAAATTAGCTAGATATTCTACAAACTCAGGAAAGTACAGAAAAAATTTCAAGTCTGTGGATTTTTAGAAAATCCACAAACAAAATAAAACTCCATGTCTCACTTGGAAATCATGTCAGAAGCAGGACCTATTGTATTTTTAAAAAATGAACTAGGCTAGACGTTGCTGGCAAGAAAGTCAGTACAGACAAAAAATTAAAACAGCCCATCCAAGGCTACCACCCAGAGACAAATAAGCATTTTTACTCATCTAGCTTCTTTTACAAGGACTAGATTCTTCTTCCTGCTTTGGCTATTAAAATCCTTTTTAACTCCCCTGAGCTCTCAAGAAACTTTGTTTTGTTACCCCAACCATTTTCTTCTCTGAAATACTTTGGCCTTTCTTGCACAATTCAGCTTCTAGTTCTAGGCTGTTCTGTCTTCTCTTGGTTCCACACGTATCATCTTCACTGTACAGCCAGACCGTGGGAGCCTCAGGCAGGTGGTCATGAGCCTTACAAACTATATCCTTGGCTGTGCTCAACATCTGTAGGGCAGAGAGTAGCCAAGACCTCTGCATTTCCATCAAGTGCTGCCTCACCTACTTGTTAGCTAAGTTATTTTCTGAGCCAGAGTTTCATCAACTGTGATATAGGGACAATCACACCATCAACCTCCTGGGTTGCGGGCAGATTGGGCAGAATGCTTCACTATTGCTTAGCAGAGCGCCTGGTACCCAGGAAGCCCCCAGGAAATGGCCGTCTTCTTCTCCACACATATTTGCTGTCTGTTATGGATAATCATGAATCATGTCCAGAGACAAAAATGTTTCTCATCTGAAATTAGGAAGTCACATATTTTACAGCTGCAGGTTTACACAGATGGTCTTGTCTGGGGATTCTTACTGTATTTCGGCGATTCTCTTTTTCCCCACTCACACTTTAGGGTCTTGAGACTCAGGAGGTGTCTTACAGTCCAGTCTTCCAAGCAGCTGAGAGATGTTTTGTTTTGTTTTCTTAGAGTCAATGAAATCCAGCACAAACCGATTGATTCTTTTGAAGAAAGAGATTTTAGAGAATTATATTCCGAAGCTTCTATCTCTCCTTCTGTGTTGCTCTGCATGCTTTTAGCTCTGCCCCATCAGCCCCACTCTCAGAGTGCCACCATCCCTGTCCTTTAAATGTCATAGACAAAGAGACACTGCTCATTTTTTACCATGGCCATGTTTTCTAAGCCATTTGACAGCATTCCAAATGGCTACCACTTCAAACCAATCCCTGGTACTCTGAGCGCAGAAAGTTATGGTTATTAGAGCTCTCTCACAATTAAAATGCCTATCTGGTCATGACTGCCTTGGAAAGTCTTCAAGATATTGATATATGTCCTGATTTTCCCAGAATATGTTTTAGTTTTGCCTATTGTCCCAGCATAATTATTAACAGCAATTCCTTTCATCCTCAGGCGTACTCTGGTTCAGACGATGGATGATAAGATTACCCAAGGTGAAAACCAAGGTAGGTTTGCAATTTCTAGTTTTCATGTCCTATATTTTTAATTTTGTCTTTGTTATTTGTAACCTTGTGCTTCTAGTCAACTAGTCATTCGTGTGGTTCAGGCAGTGTTCATTCCTTCATATTTTACTGCCATTGATTATACAATGAAAAGCAAAACATACATGGCCCTCCCACCTGGATTTTACAACCTAGGAGAGCAAATGGACATTAGTTAATTACACATCCTAAATGTCACAGCTCCTCGGGAGAGGTGCAAGATGCTCTGTGACATGAAGAGGTGGGCGGGCCTTGTGAACAATAGAAATGCCCCTGCATTGTTTGTTTCACCCCAGGAGCATGTCATCTCATGTTAACACGGTGTTCAAAATGTCACTGAGTTTGCCTTCCATTCATTTGCCGTGATGCAGAGACATTTCAATACAATCACAGCTCCTCGGGAGAGGTGCAAGATGCTCTGACTGTGACATGAGGATGTGGGCGGGCCTTGTGGACAATAGAAATGCCCCTGCATTGTTTGTTTCACCCCAGGAGCATGTCATCTCATGTTAACACGGTGTTCAAAATGTCACTGAGTTTGCCTTCCATTCATTTGCTGTGATGCAGAGACATCAATGAATGAACATTCAATACATCTTTCAATACAGAGAGGCCTTTCTGAAGTCACGCACAAAGTCATAACCATGGGTGTGTAAAGGGCAGTGAACAGAAAGTTAATCTTGGTTTCTTACTAATGTGGCAAAATGATGATGGGAGCAATCAACAGGGAGAGGACAGAACAATGATATTTGGGATTAGGGTACCAATGGCATCAAGTTTTCTGTTTTGTTTTGGGTTGGGTTTTCCACTCCAGAACTCCTTTAGGAGCACAGTTCTACGCATACAGCAAAAGTGCTCAGAGCATCTTGACTCATGATGACAGGGAAAATGAAGCTCAGAGAAAGAGAGCATGGAACCCACGTTCACACAGAGAAAGGAGAAGGCTAAAGGCTCTGTTTCACACAGTTACTGTCTCCTTTCTGAGATCTATAATGTCAGCAACCAAAACCAACAGTGGTTGGCCATTGGTGGGGTGGATGAGTGAGCATGGAGGCTCTGGGAGGGACTCCATAGGCTAT
>NW_006300372.1:4868245-4869474 GCF_000327345.1 Myotis davidii | reverse complement strand
TCCTAATCGTGGTTTTCTCGTATTTAGACTGATCTAACTGTATCTGCTCTGTTCACTTATCACAAATTATTACAGCGATCGGGTGATATGTCACATAGGAAACCATCATTAAAACTACCAATTTCTCTATAAATGTAAAGTGTTATCTTTCCTCTCTATTGTCTCCTTGGGTTTATAGCTGCCTTGTAACAGTTTACCCTTAAACAACACAGGTTTGAACTGTACGGGTCCATTTATATGTTGATTCCCCCCATAAACACAGTCAGCTGCAGGGTCTGGCATCTGCAGATTTAACCAACCATGGATCGAAAACAGTATTTTCTATCTACAGTTGGGAATTCACAGATGCAGAGAGCAGGCCATTTTATTTCAGGGACTTGAGCATCTGTGAATTTTGGTATCTGAGGGTGGTCTTGGAAACAACCCTCCCCCTGTCCCCCAGGATACTGAGGATACTGAAGGACCCCTGTTGTTAACTTTTGGGGGAGTCAAAAGTGATATGCAGGTTTTTATTGATGGGGGTCAGCATCCCTAAACCTTCCCCCTCTTGTTCAAGGCTCAACTGTATTTGTCTTTATTTAACACAAATGTACCAAGTGAGTGAAACAAGTAGTTTCACTGCTGACAGGTAGTTAGGACTCAAATGCTCTCCCCAGAGACTTTCCTTCCTATGAACTTTATTACTATTTCAATTAATTCATTTATTATTTAGTAAGTTCCTGTATGTCATCTTTCTCCTCTTCTTCTAAGCTTAGTAGAAGATAGCACCAATATTCATTGGTTCTGGCCTTGGGCACAATATGCTTGGTTGTCTTGTTTTTTAATCTTCAAAATAAGGCCAAAAACCTACCTCAAGGAATTGATGTACTAATTAGGTGAGGGTTGAATGTCATGTTCAACAAGGACCCGTTGAACACAGCAAGTACTGAATTCTCTCCTGTGCACTCAGTCCAAGGCTGTCCCCTTGGACTTGACTGACCTGTGAATGATGCGCTGGCTCTGCAGGTAGTCCAGGGCCATGGCCAGCTCACAGATGAAGAGCTTCACAGTGTCTTCCTGGAAACGGACGTTCTGCTGTAGGTGATACCGTAGGTCCCCACCCAGCAGGAGGTCCACCACCATGAACATGTCTTCCTCATCTTGGAAGGAGTACCTGGGATCAAGTTGAAAAGGAAAACGTGTCTGATACAGTTACACACGAAAGAGTCCCAGAGGTGAAGACACCTTAC
>NW_006300372.1:4864935-4867749 GCF_000327345.1 Myotis davidii | reverse complement strand
AATGCTGCTTTTATGCTCCCATTTTACGAATGAGGAAATCAAGGCTCCCTGAAGTTGAAGCAATGCACAAAAATCAAGCACCCAATAAATGCTTGAACTGAAGAGTTCTCCAGGTCCAAAAGTCCTATTCGAAAGAGAAAAGTAGCACATACTAAGCACAGACCTGGGAGAAAACAGAGTGTGTGGGGGGAAAGGAAACAGTTTGGGTTTTCTGGAATCACAGGGAAGCTTGAGCCTGGAGAGGAAGGCAGAGCGTAGATCCCAGGACGGGAGCTCTTTCAGAATCAATAGATGCTGGGGAGACACTGAAGGGTTTTAGGCAGGATGAATGATCAGATGCAGGCTTCACACGTGGTGGAGCAGGACGGGTAGAGGGATGGGAAGAGGAAATGAGCCACAGGAGAGTACATCTGGCTTCTGCTGTTTGCAAAGAACTCCCTGTTTTTTTGTTTTTTTTTTAAATAAATGTTTTCCTGCTGCTTTGATTGGTTTTGTTTCCCTCAAAGACTTCGCATCACCATAGAGCTCTTTGTATCAACACTGTTTTGACATGTTTCTTTTGACATGATGTCACTGAAATCACACGTTCAAGTTTTATTTGAATCCAAGAATTAAGTGCCTGCAAGCAGTGTCCGGGGATGCAAACCAATTCCTTGTGACCGATTCTCTGCTTAGGAAGCAAATGCAGAATATCAATGATGGGTGAACTGTACTTAGTACATTTTGTTCTTTATTATGATCATTGTGCTAAAGGATAAGGAAGGGACTTGAAAACAAAAGAAAAAAGAGAAATTCCATGAAGCATTAATCTGAGGCATTACGATTCTAATGAGGAGTAACTGCCCTGATGTTTACTTGTTCAATAGATAAAATCGTGTTTACCACGGAAGACTGAGTCACACAGAAGTTGTTGGAAATTAAGCTCACGGGGGCAATTTAGACAGAAACACAGGAAGTGCTTTGTAAAAATCTGAGAAACACATCTTTGGTATTGCCTGTTAGGAAATGACATTCTTCACCTCGGTGCTATCACTGGTTGGTTGTTCCTGCCATAGGTTTTATCGGCACCAGGAAAGGTGCCTGTACCTGAGCTCTTTGGTTCACAATCTTCCCAACTGCACCACTAAAAATTATGTTTGTTGTGTTTTACAGTTCTTTCGGTAAGCAACGGTAATTAGTATGCAACCATGCCTGGGACCTGTTGTACCTTAGGCTCCTCTCGGCTAACATAACAGAAACAATGACTGCTCAGGATGTGAGAAAGTCTTTTGGGAGGGCCAATGAATGGGGTAGAGAGGGTGAGGTGGGTGAGAACTGAGTACCAAAAGAAGGGAGGAAGAGTGTCAACTACAAACAAATCTAGATGCTAATGGAAACAACCTATGCAGACAGGGGTGGGATTCGGAGCAGCTGTGACTGCCTTCAGCTCGCCACTGGAGGCAGGCAGGTGGAGAAATTAGTGACAGACAGAGGACTCTCTCCCATGACTCCACTCAACTCGAATGGGGGACAGTGGTTTTATTAAACTCACCCCGAAGGAGCAAACTATTTTTATAGGGACTTGGGTTAAGCTATTTTTATTCTAAGAACACACTGAAAAAGGTGCCCATCATGGCAAGATAACAACCATGTTCAGCCATGCAGGGAATTATTAATCAAAGAAAAAAGAAGTCAAGGCAAGAGGCAACATGCTGCCTTTGCCTGAATATAAATTTATTTAATCATGGGGCCAGGTCTGGCTGTTAAAAATCATCTTTCTCCTTCAGCACATCAGATCTGAAGCTCTCTATCTCAGATCTTAAACTCTCAGAAGGAGTTTAAGTATTTCATTTTCTAGAACTGTACCTAGTAAAATAGTACAGTTTGGTGATAACTGGAATATGCAAGTTCAGATCATTATCTTCTTTTCTTTTTTTAAGAAAAGAGTAAGAGTTTTTTGTATTTTGGCCACTTAGCACCTGCACTCACTGTTGCATTTCCACAACTTTTTTTTTTGTATGCTATATCGCAGCTTATTTATTTCTTAGTTGACAGCTCCAAAATTAACAAGTCTGGCCCCAGTGCACCTGAAAGGCATTGCAAAACATGCTCAGTAAGAGGAAATAAGTAATAAAAGACCACCACCCTAACGCACCCTAGTCTACCATGTTTGACTCAGACCATTGTGCTAGGCTATTTGGAGCTCTCTCTGCATAACCTCAAACATCTCCAATCCATTCTACACAGCACAGTTACATGTTAAAAATGTGAGTTTTATGTTATCCAGGCTTGTAAAAGCCATTGATCTCTTTCCATGGTCTACAGGACCCTGTACGACATAGCATGTCAAACTCGTGGCCCACGGGCCACATGCCTCATTTATTTGGCCTGTGTTAGCCTTTGAGTTTGACATGCTTTCTGTACAATCTGGCCCTGTTTACTTTTCTAGACTTATCTTAAAGATCTTTTCCTCTCATCCCTCCACTAGGAGTCCATGCCTTCCTCTAGTCCTAGAAGCTTGGGACATGGTGGTGTGATCCATGCTTTCCACTGCCTGCTTGTTTTCTCTTTGCTCTCTAGTCTCAGCCCCAATGCCACTTCCCACAGAGACTTTTCCCATGGTCCATGTTAAATCCTGGCTCCCTGTTTTATGTGATGCTGGATTCTTGTTCACAGAACTTACGGTGATTTGAAAATATTTTTCTGTGTGCGATTGGGCGAACTGTTTTCCTTCACACTGTGCTATCAGAAGGCATACCTGCTTTTACTCATCCTCGACCTCTCAGTGCTTGTACACTGTCTGAAGTGTATCTTTACAAATAGCTGTAGAAAAGT
>NW_006300372.1:4858469-4864893 GCF_000327345.1 Myotis davidii | reverse complement strand
AAGAGAAAAGTAAGGTTAACACAAAAGTGTCAGGTGAGTCTGTGATACATTCCCTTGGCTCTATTTTTAGAAATTAGCATCGTTACCAAATAAGTTCAGACAAATCACATCTTGAGGTTAACCTAAGTCTAAACACTGAAAGAGACCTAGAATATTCTCCAATGCAATGATTTTCAAATTGATGCTCACCACCCATTAATGGGTTGTGAAATCAGTTTGGCTGGGTTTTTTTGAAGAAATAAAATAGGCTGAATAACATAGAATAAATGCTATTAACATGCAAGGCTACACATTATTTATGAAATTTTGGTTCTTGTGAATACAATATGTGTCACTGTGTGTGTAGCTACCAGCTTGTGATGAAAAATATCTTTCTTTCTATGAGTGGCAGTCAAGAAAATTGATGAGCCCTGGCTGGTTTGGCTCAGTGGATAGAGGGTAAGCCTGCGGACTGAAGGGTCCCGGGTTCGATTCTGGTCAAGGGCACATGCCCGGGTTTCAGGCTCGATCCCCAGTAGGGGGCATGCAGTAGGAAGCCGATCAATGATTCTCTTTCATCATTAATGTTTCCCTCTTTCTCTCTCTCTCCCTCCCTCCCTCCCTTTCTCTCTCTCTCTCCCTTCCTCCCTGACATCAATAAAAATATATTTTAAAAAATAAAAGAAAAACGATGACACAGGAGGAAGCTACTGCCTACTGCAGAACTATTGTGACCAATCCTCATTTAGACTCTATGTAGGCAAGGGTCAGTTCTTATATATCCTAGCAAAGCAAGGGAGACACATGACTGGTATTAGTTATTGCTTCTAAAAGCTATTCGATTTTGGAGGAAAGACATTGATTGATTTCAAAGATATCACACTGAAGGAAAATAAAAGTGAGAAATGCATAGGCTTCAGGCAGGCATGGGGTAAATATCATGTGAATTTAGAGAAAGCCTCTTAAAGGAAACTCAGAAAGGATATCTGTACATGAGGAATGATTTTATGTATCACAGGCAAAGAGTAAATTAGATAGAATGTTTGTAAAGTTACTAGCACAGAGCATGGCACATAGCATATTTGTGAAAATCTTGGCCCTGAAGTCAGACTGTTTTCATTCAAATCTCAGGTCTGCCCTTTAACATCTTTGTAATAATTGGAATAAGCCCTAAACCTCCCCATTTATAATAGTACATACGTCATAGGGCTGTTGGGAAGATTGAGTTCAAACATATAAATGACTTACAACAGTGTCTGGAAGATAGCAAGTAACAGATGTTAGCTATTATTATAATTGCCTTCCTTTTTCCACCCATAAATGTAATATAGTTCTGGTAGTGAGCAGATAAATTTGTTTTATGTCAGTGTATCTTATTCTTGTATGTGAGCTAATTATATGTAGACTAGAGGCCTGGTGCACGAATTCATGCACCAGTGGGGTCCCTCGGCCTGGCCTGTGGGACCAGGCTGAAACCAGCTCTCCAACATCCCCCAAGGGGTCCCAGATTGTGAGAGGGTGCAGGCCAGGTCAAGGGACCTGCCGGTGCACAATCAGGCTGGAGAGGGATGCGGGAGTTTGGCCAGCAGGGAAGGGATTGTGGGAGAGTTCCAGGGCATGTCTGGCCCATCTCACTCAGTCCCGATTGACTGGACCCCAGCAGCAAGCTAACTTACTGATTGGAGCGTCTGCCCCGTGGTGGTCAGTGCACGTCATAGCGAGCTGTTGAGCGGCCTTAGCACATCATTAGCATATTACACTTTGATTGAAGAGCCGACCAGACAACCGGACACTTAGTAGATTAGGCTTTTATTATATAGGATAGTTATGGTCAGTGGTATAATCAGCATGGTTCCCATTAATTGAGCTTACTAGTCTCAGACACAATATTAGGTACTTTATGTGTATTTATTGCATTTGATTGTTACTACAAACCTGTGAGGTAAGTAATATCATTATCCCCATTTTTTCCTGATTCAGGATAAGAATTCAGGTTTGATCCTCAAAAAATTAGCAAATCAAATCCATCAACATATTAAAAAACTATATACCATGACCAAAAGGGATCTGAAATCAATCAATCAATATAATACATCGTGTATTAATAGAGTGAAGGGCAAAACATATGATCATCTCAGTAGGACAGGAAAAGCACTCATTCGTGATTGGAAAAAACAAAACAACTCTTAACAAATATGGAATAAAATGAAGCTTTCTGAATCTGATAAAAGGCATCCACGATAACACCTATAGTGAACATCACACTTAATGGGGAAAGGTTGAATGAAGTAAAAGTGCCTTTAATCACAGACAACATAATTCTGTATACAAAAAAAATCATAAGGAAACCACACACACACACACACACACACACACACACCACAAAAACAACCCTATTAGAACTAACAAAAAGAATAGCAAGTTTGCAGCATATTAGGTCAATATGCAAAAATCAATTGTCTTTATCTATATAAACAGTGAGCAATACAACAATGAAATTAAGAATGCAATTACATTCACAAAAGTATCAAAAAGAATAAAATACTTGGGATTAAATTTAACAAAGAATTGCAAAGACTTGTACACAGAAAATTACAAATCTTTGCTTAGGTAAGATTGAAATAATGGGAGAAACATTCCATGGTCATGGATTGGAAGACTCAAATATTGTTAAGATGTCATTTCTGTCCAAATTGATCTATAGAGTCAGTGCAATCCCTATCAAATCCCAGCAGGCTTTTTTTGTATAAATTGACAAGAAGTTACTAAAATTTGTAAGAAAATTACAAATACCTAGAATAGCCAAAATAATTTTGAAGAAGAAAAAATTTGAGAGACCAAGAAGTGTGGCATTGACATAAGAATAGACATATATGTCAATGGAACAGAATTTAAACTTTAGAAACAAATCTTTGCATTTATAGTCAATTGACTTTTGACAAATATGCAGGAAAGGACAATCAATTTAACAAATGGCGCTGGAACAATTAGATACCCACATTAAAAAAGAATGAACTTAGATTTCCACACCATGCACAACAATTAACTCAAGTAGATTACAGATGTAAATGTAAGTACAAAAATAATAAAACGCTCAGAATAAAATGTAAGATAAAAATCTTTGAGACCTCAGAATAGGCAAAAGCTTCTAGATATAACACCAAAATCAAGGTCCATTAACAATGTTATAAATTAGACTTTATCAAAATTCAAAACTTTTGCACTTCAAAAGATACCATTAAAGGAAATGAAAAAGCAAGCAACAGACAAGGAGAAAATGTTTATAAAATGTATAACCTATAAAGGATTATGTCCAGAACATACATAGGACTATTACACCCCAAAAGTCAAACAACTCAATAAAAGATGAGTAAAGATACAAACATAGATTTCACTAAAGAAGATATACATGAAAAGATGCTCAATATCATTAGTCAGTAGAGAAATAAAAGTTAAAACCATAAATTTACACCCATCAGAATGACTATAAGAAATAAGATAATAACAAATATTGCGCCCAGGATGTAGGGAGAGGGGAACACTCATGTATTATTGGTGGGAATGTAAATGGTACAGTCACTTTGGAAAATAGTTTGTCAGACTTTCAAAAAGTTAAACATAAACCTATTATATCACCCTTCAATTCCACTCCTAAATATCTACTCAAAAGAAATACAAAGTATAGCCCTGGCCAGTGTGGCTCAGTTGGTTGGAACATCGTCCTCTACACCAAAAGGTAGAGGATTCAATTCCCAGTCAGAGCACATAGCTAGGTTGCAACATTGAGAGGCAACCACTTGATGTTTCTCCCTCATGTCAACGCTTCTTTTCCTCTCTCTAAAATCAATAAGCATATCCTCAGGTGAGGATTAAAAAAAAAGCAATACAAATATATCTTCATGCAAAGATTTGTGCACATATGCCTAATGGCAAAAGAATTGGAGATAAGCTAAATGTCAAATGGTGAATTGACAGACAAGATGTGGTATCTACACAGTATTGCCTATCCCTGGAATACCATGCAGCACTACAAGGGCACAAGCTAGCAACACATACTACATCATGGATGAATCCCATAAACATGTTAAAAGTAAAAGAAGGCAGCACAAAAGAGTACATGTTGATAAGTCCATTGACATGAAATTGCCAGAAAAGGCACATTTACAGATACAGAAAATAGATTAGCAGTTGCCTGGGGCTCAGGTTGAGAATGGGGATTAAGTCTAAATGGGCACAAGGGATCTTAGAGGAAGGAAGAAAAGGTTCTAAGATTGATTTATGGTGATGGTTGCACCACTCAGAAAATTACTCAAGATCATTGGGGTTGGGTAAATTTCATGACATGTAAATATGCCTCAATAAAGTTGTTATAAAAAAGAGGATGTTGAGTAGGAAAAAAGATTAGTGTGTAGAGAGAGGTTAAATAGTATTTGCTCTAGAATCACGTGGTAGGAAATTGTGGAGGCAGGACTGCATCTAACCCTAAGCAGTTAACACACATGCTCAGCACACAATGCCCGATAAAGTTCATTGCAGAAAAAACCATCTGAAACTTATAATAAAATCCTGCCAGGATAATAATTAAAATGCCCTTTCAAGTCAACTCCCAAAATTCAATTTGGATGCTTCCTGGAACGTCTCATTCCAATGCTGGGACACATGTATCTTCAGCCAGGGACCCTCATAGAAGTTTTTAAGCACCAATATTGTCCTGTGCACTAAAGCAATAAAACAAGTATCTGTGTTTTTCAGACTCTGAACAGGGGTGCTCACAGCAGGCTTTTCAGTTTAGGAAAAGCACTAGCCTTGTAAGAAGAGATCCCTGAGGAATGGGCAAAAACGAGGTTAGGGTACAATGTTCCATTCTTTAATTACAAATTTGAATTTTAAAACCTGTCTTTGGCTCAATGGCCCATCGTATTTCTCCTCCTGTGGCTCTGGAATAATTTTCCAAAGCCTATCTAGTATGAAATTAATAAAGAAGTAAAAGCAAACTAGTATTATTTCACCCAGTTAATTTACCATGACAACATTTAAAAACCAAGGTTTATAAAAGTCAGATTTCAACAGTTTATCAAAACTACATCCAATTGGTGTGTGTGTGTGTGTGTGTGTGTGTGTGTGTGTGTGTTAAACTGATATGCCACAGCATCCATTACAAGCTGAAGTAAAAGAAGAGTTAATGACTTGGATAACATTGGAACCAAGTTGAGACAACAACTCTTTCTGCTGTAAATTTAGAGGGAATTTACAATCTAAACAAGCATGTCATGACTTCTCACTAAAGTTGCACATTTCCAGTGAGGCTGGTAAAAGCCACTGTCGGTGAGGATGTGGAGCTGTGGGCCTCTCCTATGCTCTGGATGGAGGCTAATACGGACAAACCTTTGAAGACAAGTTGGAAATATCTCTTTAAAATGCAGGATTTTGAGCCTGTAATTTCACTGCTAGGAACTTTCACTATTGATACACTTGAAAAATTATACCAAGATGTCCTTATAAGGAAATTCATTACATCATATAAAATAAAAAACAATTTGCATGTCCATTGGTAGAACTTGCAAATAAATTATGGTAAATTCATGTTATAGATTGTGCCACATTTAAAAAATGAGGCAGATCTATATTCTGATGTGAAAAGATTTTATGATATTATATTATAAAGACAAAGTGAGGGAAAGAACAATGTTCATACTATAATATGCATTAGAGTATGTAATTTACATTATAATATATATATGCAATATTTATACCATAACTAGCCTAATAGTATATTGATGCTTAGAATATATTTTAAAAAGGGTATACACACAAGCATGAAAGAAAAATAAATATATTACATATAGGATGTCCCCAAAATGTATACACATACTTTGAATAATTATAAAGGAAGTGTTTATAAAAATACATTTCATTTTCAAAATTGAGTTACTAGCTATTAAAGTGTGTGTGTGTATATACATATACACATATATACACACATATATACATATATATATATTCTATATATATATGTCACTACAGGCATAAAATTTTTCTTGAAATAAGATAACCAGTTATCTAAATGGTAAGATTATAAATATCTTGTTCATATTTTTATATTTTAAAAGCCTACAAAATATAACAAAAATATTTTTTCTACTCTGATATATTTATGTCATTTTCTTGCCATGAGACATACACAGTAGGGTGAATGTAGACAACAATATTTTGTTATAATCATCAAACTTGCTAAGAGACTAGAGTTTAATGATTCTAAGCACTAAAAGGAAAGGATTATTATGTAACACTAGAGGCCCGGTGCACAAAAATTTGTGCACTGGGCGAGGAGGAGGTCCCTCAGCCCGGCCTGAGCCCTCTTACAGTCTGGGACCCCTCAGGAGATAACCACCGGCTGGCTTAGGCCTGCTCCCGGGTGGCAGAGGGCAGGCCCAATCCCTAGGTG
>NW_006300372.1:4851847-4858194 GCF_000327345.1 Myotis davidii | reverse complement strand
CTCCGCTCTGCTGATCTCGGGGGCCAGGAGGCCTCTCTGCTCCGCTGATCCTGGGGCCGGGAGGCCTCTCAGCTCTGCTGATAACCAGGCGGGGAGGTCTCTGGGCACCGCTGATCCCGGGGCCGGGAGGCCTCTCAGCTTCGCTGATCCTGGGGTCCTGAGGCCTCACGGCTCCGCTGATCCCGGGCCCTCAGGCCTCTTTGCCCTTCCGCTTCAGGGCTGTTTGGCTTCGCTCTGCTTGGAGCCTGAGTATGCAAATTAACCGCCATCTTTTAGCTTCTATAATTGAAACATTGTATCTTTTGGAGTTGTTGCTTCAGGAGCTCAGAGCCTCTGCAGCTGCAGACGGGGAACCTTGGCTTCCTCCATTGCTCTGGCAAGCAAGCCTCCCTGTTCCATCAGCTGCCTGGCTGCCTGCCGCCATCTTGGCTGCCAGTTAATTTGCATATCTCACTGATTAGCCAATGAAAAGGGTATTGGTCGTACGCCAATTACCATTTTTGTCTTTTATTAGATAGGATGATAGAGGTGCTCATTATCACTACAATGTCAATCATATTACAATATATAAATATATCAAATTATCATGTTGTACACCTTATCTTTGCCCAATGTTATGTGTCAAATGTATTTATTAAAAAAGGAATAATAGTAATATATGTTGTCTCATCAGGAAAGGAACTAACACAAATATATCAGCTTCTAATCTACATAAATTATTTAGTACTTTTCATCAAATACCAAATGTTCACATTTCCATGATTGTTCTTTAAATGTTCCTTTAAAAAAATTATAGACTATTTGGGTCTTCTAAATGAAGTCAAATAAGATTCACATATCACCTTTGGTGTATGTGCCTTTAAAATCTTTTTTTTTTTTAATTCTATAGCTTACCTGACAACTCTTCTTTTATTCCTAGTAATTTTTTGTTGAAGAAACCAAATCACTTTTTCTGTAGCAATTCTGCAATCTGAATTTCACTGATTGCATTCACATCACATCTTTCTAAGTGTTCCACAGTTCTGTATTTTGTGAAAATTGGTTAGATCTGGAGGCTTGCTCAGATTCAGATTTGATTTTTTGATGGAAAGACTATTTCACAGATGGTGTGTAACCTTTGATCAGGAGGCATATAATTAATAAGAGTATCTTTCATGGTGTTATCAGCCATTAATCATCTGAATGTCTAGATCCAAAAATTCCTTAGGGGATGTGATATTTCAATTCTCTCATTTCTCCTTTATATTTTAGCTAGAGGACTTTTATAAAGAAAAATTTTGGCTTTCATCAATTGTTTGGTTACTCTCAGGTACAGTTCCTATTAGGAAAAGTAAAGTAGGTAAAACAAGTGCTTAAATTTTTAAATTGAATTTATTGGGGTGACATTGGTTTGAAAAATCATACAGATTTTAAGTGTACAACTCAATAAAACATCATCTACTCCCTGTATCATGCACCCATCACCCCAAGCAAAGTCTCTTTCCATCCCCATTTTTCTCCCTTTGCCCACCTCCACCTACTTCCCACCACCCTTTCCCTGTGGCTATCACTGCACGGTTGTCTGTGTCTATGTATATCGACATCAAACTAAAAAGCTTTTGCACAGTAACCATCAACAAAATGAAAAGGGAACCCACTGAATGGGAGAACATATTTGCTAATGATACATCTGGTAAGGAGCTAATCTCAAAAATACATAAAGAACTTATACAACTCAGCACCAGGAAGACAATCCAATGAAAAAATGGGTAAAGGGCCTGAATAGATACTTCTCCAAAGAGGATATACAGATGGCCAATAATCATATGAAAAAATGCTCAAAGTCACTAATCATCAGAGAGATGCAAATTAAAACCACAATGAGCACTTGGGCTGTTTCCAGATCTTAGCTATTATAAATACCGCCCAAGTGCCCATCAGTAGATGAGTGGATAAAAATGATATGTGATACATTTGCATAATGGAATACTGTGCAACTATAAAAAGAAGGGTCTCTTACTCTTTGAGACAGCATTGGAGGGACCTGGAGAGTATTATGCTAAGTAAAATAAGCCAGTCAGAGAAAACAAGTATCACATGATCTCACTCATATGTGGAATCTAATGAACAAAATAAACTGATGAACAAAATAGATCCTAAAACATAGAAGCATGAACAGGCTAAGGAATCTCAGAGGGAAGGCAGGAGGTTGGGGGTGGGGAGAGATTAACGAAAGAACTTACATGCACTTATGCATAACTCATGGACACAGACAACAATGTGGTGAAGACTTGGAAGGGGGGTGGAAGCAGGGTGGAGGAGGCCAATGGGGGAAAAGGGAGACATCTGTAATACTTTCAACAATAAAGATTTAAAAACACACAATGAGAAATCACTTCACACCTGCCAAAATGGCTATCATCAATAATCCAACAAACAAGTGCTGGCCAGGGTGTGGAGAAAAGGGAACCCTAGTGCACTGTTGGTAGGAATGCAGACTAGTACAGCCACTGTGGAAAACAATATGGAGTGTCCTCAGAAAATTAAAAGTGGAACTGCCTTGTGACCCAGTGATCCTACTTCTGGGAATATATCCTAAGGATCCCAATACACTAATTTGAAAGATTATATGCACCCCTATGTTCATAGCAGCATTGTTTACAATAGCCAAGATCTGGAAACAGCCCAAGTGTCCATCAATAGATGAGTGGATAAAAGAGCTGTGGTACATTTACACAATGGAATACTGTGCAACTATAAAAAAAAGAGGGGGATCTTACCTTTTGTGGCATCATGGATGGACCTGGAGATTATTATGCTAAGTGATATAAACCAGACAGGGAAGGACAAATACAATATGATTTTACTAACATGTGGAATCTAATGAACAAAATGAACTGACAAACAAAATAGAAACAGAAGCATGGAAACATGGAGCAGATTGACAGTTTAAGTCTTTATTTGTCACTTTCAAAATGATGTGTTGGTTTCCTAGAATCCTCCCCCCAAAAATCAGTAAGTTTATTTAAACTAATGAATTCACGGGTTTGATGCTCTCATCTTTATTGACGCTCAGTTCATGACTGTTCTTTGACCAGCAGAAAAATAGTTAAGTTGAATCATGTGTTATTTTGAAATGACCCTAGGAGGTTTTGATAACTTTATGACTTTCTGATGCGAAAAGATATTCCTGGCTACCTGGCACGTGTCCTCTTCCAGACTATCTGGGAGGTAGATGTGTTTGCTGTAATCTGGTTGTTGCTGTTACTAGGATTTCTCACTGGACAGAGATAGAAATAAATAAAGATATTTGATATGGGTAAAGGTCTAGTGTACATATGCATACACAAATGTAAGCTAAGATAAATACATCCTAAGTTCATAATGACACTCTGCCTGTTCCCTATGAAGAGTGTTCAGGTTGTTCCTAGTCTTCTGCTATTACCGACAGTGTAACAGTGAAAATCTTTATGCAGATGTCTTTTTGTATTCTGGCCAGTCTGACTTTGGTGTAGATTTCTAGAAGTCGGTTCCCTAAGATAAAGATTTGTTAAAACAAAAGGTAAAGAACAATTCTTGCTCAATAGTGTCCAATTAATCTCCATTGAGGGTGTATGATTTTGGATTCCCAACAGCAATATATGGGAGTTCCCATTCCCCCATATCCTCTCTCGAGAGTATGTTGCCAAATTTCCAGAAATTTTTAACTTCAGAAAAACCCACCAGTGGAGCAAGAACATTTGAAATGTATATAGTACTTTTTCTCTGTCTCATAAGTAGCCTTATAAAGTTCTCCGAGGAAAAAGCACACCTTAAATGCCCCCATGAGAACACACTAATGACCTCACTCACTCTTGTGTATCATGTGTATGTATAGGTGAAACACCCATATAGCTAAAATTCATAAACATAGATCATTTAGGGTTTACATAGATCCTTTGGACAGTGAGTAGAATGGATTTGAGGGCACTACCATGTAAGAGTTACAAGAAATGTCAAGTAAAATAGAGACCGACTCATAGATAGAAAACAGGCAGACAGCTCTGGTGGGGAGGGGTTGAGAGGTGGGAGGATTGAGCAAAAAAGAGAGAACTCACGGACATGAACAGCAGTGTGGTGATTGCAGAGGGGAGGGGGTGGGAAGGTGGAAGAGGGCATAGAGGGGATAAATGGTGATGGAAAAAATAAAATACATTTAAAAATGTATTTAAAAATCCCTTTTTTGGCAGAATAAACTTTTGGGTACATTTCAAGCGAAAGAAACTTTTTGGGCATTAACACCTGGATCAAAGTTTATCTTTCCTCTACTTTAGTCTTTCCTAACCTATTCTTGCCAAACACATATTACATGTTACCTCTCTGCATTTCTCTCTGTGCACTTCCCCAGCACCCAGCCATTTCTCTGGTATAGAACACTCCAGAAACCTATCTATATAGATGGCTACATTATATTATAATAGAGGCCCGGTGCATGAAATTCATGCATGGGGCTGGGGGTGTCCCTCAGCCCAGCCTGCACCCTCTCCAATCTGGGACCCCTCGAGGGATGCCCGACTGCCCGTTTAGGCCCGATCCCAGTGGAATTGGGCCTAAACGGGCAGTTGGACATCCCTCTCACAATCCAGGACTGCTGGCTCCCAACCACTCGCCTGCCTGCCTGCCTGATCAGCCCCTAACCACTCCCCTGCTGGCCCGATTGCCCCTAACTGCCCTCCCCTGCCAGCCTGGTTACCCCTAACTGCCTTCCCCTGCAGGGTTGTCCCCCAAACTGCCCTCCCCTGCAGGGCTGGTGCCCCCCAATGTCCTCCCCTTCAGGCCTGGGTCCTGCCCCAACTATCCTCCCCTGCAGGCCTGGTCTCCCCAACTGCCCTCCCCTGCAGGCGATCTTGTGGTGGCCATCTTGTGTCCACATGGGGTGGCCATCTGTGTGTGCTAAGGGTTGTGAGAGAGAAGTGCAGGAAACCATGATAAAGACTAACAGAAAAGCCTGGCCGGTGTGGCTCAGTGGTTGAACACTGACCTATGAACCTGGAGGTTGTGGTTACTATATATTCTCAGTCAGGGCACATGCTCAGGTTGCAGGCTGAATCCCCAGTAGGGGGTGTGCAGGAGGCAGCTGATCAATGATTCTCTCTCATCATTGATGTTTCTATCTCTTTCTCCCTCTCCCTTCCTCTCTGAAATTAATAAAAACATTTAAAAAAAAGACCAACAGAAGAACCTAATAATTTTTTTTTCATTTTTATTTTTTTTTCCAGAAGGACCTAAGTTTGATTATAGGGGGTCATGAAATCCTCACTAAAGTAATACACATACTTGCCTGATTCAAACCATAAACTATAGCCTTAAATAAAGTGAGCAAAATCCATGATTTACACAATGAAAAAATTTGTGGGTGATTTTTAAAAAATCACACATAATAGGTTGCCAATTATTGTCCTGACATTCTGATGTAGTAGTTGGTTTTCCTTCAGCCCTGACCTTTCTCTGGACAGAGCTCTGGGTGATACTTTGAGATCTTTCGGCTCATCTACACTGGCTCCGGAGATGTTATTTATGAAGCCTCTGGGGAAAATTTGACTGATTATTTTCTACAGAATCTCTGGAGACCATTACCTCAGAGACTAGGACAGCCAGTCAACAGGCCAAGGGGAATAAAAGATGTTGCTAACCATATAAAATGAAAACCCAAGACACAAGCTCAGATGATAAGAAGGAACAATTAAATCAGACTCTTACGCATGGTGTTTATCAGGGATTCAGAAAAGTACATTTTGAAGTTGACATTTTTTGCTTCATGAGACTCATAGACTGATTGCAGAGAGACAATCTAAGGGGGATGAGTTTGTGTCATTGATGGGTTGGCAAATGGTCACTGATGATGCTGAGAGTGACTGGGCAGCTCTGACCTGGTTGAGAGAGGTCCGGGACATGCTGAGTCACACTTAAAAAAAAATGTTTTTATTGATTTTAGAGAGAGAGGCAGGGAGAGGGATTGAGAGATAGAAACATCAATGATGAGAGAGAAACAGTGGTTGGCTGTTTTCTGCATACCCCCTATTGGGGATCGAGCCCACAACCCAGGCATATGCCCTGACTGGGAATTGAACTGGTGACCTCCTGGTTCATAGGTTGATGCTCAACCACTGCACCACACCGGCCGGGCTGAGTCACACTTTGATTGGCTATTTCTCCAGTGCAGATGAAGTGGAGAGACAAAATGTTCATCTGGCTCAGGGTGTTGTCTAGCCTCTATCTCTGTAGCCAGAGAGGCAATTTACTTCCTGGCTGACCAAGTTGCCAGCCCAGTCTCAGAATTTTAGGGCAGAGAGAGGATTTCCCAGAACTACTACCAATTACAGAACCTC
>NW_006300372.1:4845758-4851786 GCF_000327345.1 Myotis davidii | reverse complement strand
CCCCCCACCCCCACCCCGCACACACACATATCTCCACTGAGCTACTAGTTCCTCATGATAGTAAGGGCCAAGATTCTGAGGTTGGGTCTGGGCTCAATGAAAAGCATGCCAAGATTGATTAATAATGTCTGCCCAGGGATGGGAAGTGGGCAATGGTGCTTTCTTTTTCTTTTTCTTGTTCTCTTTCTTTTTTATTGATTTGAGAGAGACATACACATCAATTTGTTGTTCCAGTTATTTATGCACTCATTGGTTGATTCTTGTGTGCCCTGACTGGAGCTCAAACCTGCAACCTTGGTGTATTGGGGTGACACTCTAACCAATTGAGCTACCCAGTCAGGGCAACAGAAATTCTTATTTTGCCTTTCATGCCCTCCTCCTAGCCTCTCCATTTGTAATGCACCCCACTTCCCTTCCCCTGCCTGGTGTTTATAGTCAAACCAGACCAAGTGCATCTTCAGAGAGGTTGGGATCTTTCCTGCCTTTGCTCTCATCTCATGGGGTCCTTCTATCCATCTCTCTTCCAGAGTTCCAGTGGTTGGAACTCTGCCAGGGGAGGTAGAATAGGTATAATTTTTCTCAAACTGGAGTGTAGTAAGTTACATGTGGTGATTTCGTTTCACTAAAACATTAGCCATTTCTCAGCCATTTACTTTAAATGGCTCTTTAAACTTTTTCTTATTGATTTTGCAATTGAATTTAATTTTTAAAAATTTGGTTTTAGAGATTTGGAAGCAATGATACATATTTAAATTAATGAAAGAAAACATAAGTTAACACTGAGGAGCTTAGAGAATTTGGAGAGTGGGATTTGGAACCCAGAGATGCTATCACTTTCTGGATTTGCGATTTGGACAAGGAATCAAACCTCTCATCTGTGGCTTACTCATCTTTGTAAGGGGACATAGGATATTTGAAGATATATGAGAAAAAGATATGAAGATATATGAGAAAGATATGACAATTTATGAGATAATGCATGTAATATCTTAGCATAGTACCTCAAAGGTATAAATCCTTGACAATATTAGCTGTCTTAAAGAGTGATTTTACATTTGTATAATTTCCTTATTTCCCCCCAACAATCTACTTCTTCAGCCAATGTACAGATGAAATCTTAAAATACTGAAGACCTTCGCTATGAAATCGGGACTAATAGACAATATGTCCACCATACATGTACTCGACATTGTTCTCAATGCAAGTGCAAGAGGCATGGAAATAAAAAATAAGGCGATTGAATAGGAAGCGCTAAAACTGGCATTATTAGTTAATGACATAACTGTAACTACTGAAAACCCAAAGAACCTACAGGCCAACTAGTAGAATTAAGAATATAATTTTAGCCAGGTCACTGGACACAGAGGCAATACTTTTACATGGGGTAAAGCAGGTTTTGGTTGGTGTTGGCTGGAACGGACAGTAAGTTCTTTGGGCAGCACTGAGTTTTCTCAGACAAGCACTTTCAGGGAGAGCTAAGGTCATCCTAGGGATGCAGCGTGGAGCTTTTAGAAACTGTTCTGTTCAATTCTTTACAGAAGAGGGCTCAGAGGAACCTGGCTAGAGTTTGGTCACCAGGTGGGCCCGAAGTCAGAGGCAGGGAGGATTTTGACTGTGCTTTGCTGCTGGCTTTCAAGACCAAGTGAGGCACTGTGCGCCAAGAAATGCAGGCAGCCTCAGGAAGCTGGGAAAGGTAAAGAAATGGACTCTCCTTAGAACAGTGGTTCTCAACCTGGGGGTCGTGACCCCTGTGGGGGACGAACGTCCCTTTCACAGGGGTCGCCTAAGACCATCGGAAAACACATATACAATTACATATTGTTTTTGTGATTAATCACTATGCTTTAATTATGTTTAACTTGTAACAATGAAAATACATCCTGCATATCAGATATTTACATTACGATTCATAACAGTAGCAAAATTACAGTTATGAAGTAGCAACGAAAATAATTTTATGGTTGGGGGTCACCACAACATGAGGAACTGTGTTAAAGGGTCGTGGCATTAGGAAGGCTGAGAACCACTGCCTTAGAACCTCCGGAGGAACACAGCTCTGCTGACAGATTGATTTCAGCCCCGTGTGATTTTACACTACTGACCCTCGTAATTGTACGATAATAAATGTGTGGGTTTAATTTTTTTTCATATTCTTTTAATGAGGTACAATTCACTTACAGTAAAGTGCATAGGTATTAAGTGTACCACACACTGAATTTTTACAAATATATACACCTTCATGTAATTGGCATCCCAGTAAAGGCAACAGTATTTCAGCCACTCCAAAAGTTTGCAACATACCTTTTAGTTAAGCTCTACAACCCATAAGTAATCGTTGTTCTGATTAGTTATGTGTTCATTGGTTGATTACATGATGTCTGTTTGTGAAGATTAGTGCAAATAACAATGCAGGGCAGAAGGGAAATAATGTCTTAAGCATATTATGAAAATAGCTTTGCCCTAGCTGGTTTGGCTCAGTAGATGGAGCCTGGACCCGCAGACTGAAGGACCCCGAGTTCGGTTCCAGTGAAGGCATGTACCTTGGTTGTAGGCTCAATCCTCGGCCCTGGGCAGGGCGCATGCAGGAAGCAACCAATTGATGTGGTTCTCTCACATCAATGTTTCTCTCTATCTCTCCCCTTCCCTTCTACTCTCTCTAAAAATCAATGGAAAAATATCCTCAGGTGAAGATTAACAAAAATAAAAAAATAAAAAATAAGAAAACAGCTTTAATCTCAAGTACTCCAGTTTGTGTTAAGTCAGTGAATTTGTGATCATTTATTGCAGCAGCAATAGAAAAGTAATATAGTTATTTCTGAGCGACAACATTTCTATTTTCATTAGGACTCCCTGCATTTACATATTTTATATATGTGTTATTTACATTCAAAAGAATGATTTGTATTTTTAATAGTTGAGAACAAAAGACATTCTAATGCCCGAGCCAGCTCTCGATCAAGTGAACTTGCTCACTTAAGAATCTTCTCTGGCTATGGGGATTTCCATTCTGGAAGGGGCTTCACTGAGTTGTTTGTTTAAAGCCATTTATTAAGCACCTACTATGTGTGAGCTGCTTTATATACATATTCATAGCAGTACCTTCTGCCATGGGTATTGTTCTTATTCCAGATGATAAATGAGGAAACCGAGCAGAAGACATAAGGTGTCTTGTTCAATTCACATAGATACCAAGTGATGACTCAGGGATTCAAATGTGGGTCTCTCTGACATCAGGGCCTGCAAAGACCCAGAGTGGGTGTGATTAAACGAAGGGATGTTTGTGAGTGTGCAAGAGGTGGCAGTGGTATGATGGGAAAAGAGCAAACAGGCAGGAGCCAGAAGCCTGGTCCCACCACTAACTCACTTCATTCATTCAACAGATATGTATTGAACACTACTGTGTGCTAAGCACTATTATAAGAGCTGGGGAATGAGGCAGTGAACAAATCATGCAAACATACCTGCTTCAGGGAGTTTGTATTCTTGCGGGATGTGAAAGACAATAAACAAAATAAACTCGGTTTCCTTCCACAAGATCATGTAAAGGAGTCACAAGATGTCTATAGAGGATGGTATAGTATAGCCAGAGGGCACAGGCTTTGATGTCAGGATTCCTAGGTTTAAGTCCTGGCTCTGCCGCTTCCTAGCTGTGCGACTCTGGGAAAATTACTCAACCTCTCTGAGCTTCCATTTCGTCAAGTGTAAAACAGGAATAATAATCCCTAACAACCTAGTTTGTTAGGATGAATACATGAGATAATCTATGTTAAACCCAAAAAGTAGTAGAACGCCATGGATAGGAACACTATTACTATTGCGATATCGTTATTATTATTAATTATTATTATTGATGTTGATGCCCTGCGTCTACCCTGAGTCCTCATAGTCTGTGATTCCCTGAAGAAACACTGGTTTCTGAGCCACAGATGATGGGGGTGTCTTCCAGGGAACCCTTTTACTCAGCTCCGTTCAGGCATCTGGCAGGACCCCCTTTTCACACGCCCAGTACAAGTGGTCCCTTCCGCTGGAAACAGGCCATCTCATCTCCTAATTTGCTGAAATGACATGTGGACCCTTTCCGCTCACAGGAGCAAGAGAAGCAAGTCAGGAGGGAGCTGGATTGAGGAGAAAGTGGAGCCCAAGGAGCTGTGTGCAGCTGCAGATTCAATCACAATTAACAAAAGCCACCTGGGGAACCGGCTGTGCTGGGCATGGCTGGGGCCCGTTTGTTTGCAGGCTGTGGGTTGCCAGGGCTTTGTTAGCAGCCCTCAGCGCGGGCCCCGCAGGAAGACTTTATTTGCTTTTCCTGTATGCCAGCCCTGTCGGGCAGCCTTCACTGTATAACCTGGCCTACATCTGATGACTGTGTTCAGAGTGGGGCCAGGTTCGTGGAGCCTGCGAAGATTTGAATTTTAATCAGAATGTTCTTTCACCCTTAACACTCCTGCTCCTAGGCTGGTGAATTTCCTTCCTCAAAACCCTTCAACACACACATACACACACACTCCCCCTTATACTTCTCATGCCCTTTTCACAGTTCATATATTTATGTGACATTTTCTTTAAATATGGTTTTATAGATATGAGAGAGAGAGAGAGAAACATCAATGTGAGAGAGAAACATTAATCAGCTGTCTCCTGCACACACCCCGATTCCCAGTCAGGGCACATGGGTATGTGCCCTGACTGGGAATCGAACCTGTGACCTTTCGTTGCATGGAAGGGCACTCAACCAACTGAGCCACACTGGCCAGGGCCATGTGCCATTTGACCACGTCGGCCTCTCCTGGGTATTGGAAATGCCAGGCAGATCAGGTGCTCTGTTCACTCCTGCTGACATGGCTTCCACCCAGTGTGGGTCCCTCTTACAATTAGGTTGTTGGATTTAGCAAATAAAACCACAAGATGCCCACTTGAGTTAGAAATATGAATAATGAATGATTTCCATTTAAAATATGCTCCGTGCAATCCTTGGAACATATACTGTGAATTATTGGTTATTTATCTGAAGTTCAGATGTAACTGTACATCCTGTATTTTACCTGGAAACCCTAATTACAGCTTGTCTGTGATGCTCAGTAAATACGTGCATGAATGAAGAAGTGAACAAAGCTAATGCATGATCAAAAACAGAAAACCGAATGCAGATATTTTACTGGGAAGTACACAGGAACGCTTTAGGGGTGATTATTTCAAGGTGATAGGATTATTGCAAAATTTCTGTTTTTCAATGTGATTTTGTACGCTTTTCAATTTGACTGACACGAGCAGAAAAGTTTTCAAATACCATATAGGTGCGTACTATCTTAAACAAAATAAACCTGCTTACAAAGGAAACAATTTGTGTTTTCCCTCAGCCTGAAACCCAGAATTTTCTGAACACAGCCCTGTGGTAAGGGACATTTTGGGAATTCGTGAGATTATTGAAAGCAATATTGAGAAGCATATTCTGCATATCAATAAACTAGAGTAAACTAGAATACACAAAGGGGTACAAGAAGTTCAAAAAATATTGCTGCTATTTTACTAACCGCACAGTACTTCTTAAGAAAGTTGTCTCCTGAAGCTTTGGGAATGTAAAGGTAAGTCCAGTTAAACCCAAGACATAAATCTTGATTCAATTGTACATAATATACTGGGGATGCTTTGATTTTTTTTGTTTGATTTGCAGAATGAGGGTGGAAAACCAAGTAAGACAAACATAAGCTCTTATAGAGAATAAGTTGAAGACTCCTCCTTCCCCACCTGACAACTTCCCATGATGCCTTGTTCCAAGCATCATTTAGATGTACTTTGGGTGTTTAATAATGAGCATGTTCAGAATGTTTCACTTTAATGGGGCAAGGAAAGGACCTAGAATTTGTAAGATGCTTACTACGTGCTGGGCACTGAGCATAGCACTTTGTCTCATTTCATTCACAAAAACAACCCAAGTCATATCCATTAACCCTACCTTACAACAATGTGACTTAATGATAAAGATTGCACACAATCACACCTCCAGAAGTATTGCAAGGTTGAAAAGTCG
>NW_006300372.1:4821699-4845719 GCF_000327345.1 Myotis davidii | reverse complement strand
ACATTTACTGTACTGTACTTACTAAGGCAGACAGCATTTTTTAAAAAATATATTTTTATTGATTTAAGAGAAGAAGGGAGAGGAAGAGAGAGATAGAAACATCAATGATGAGAGGGAATCATTGATTGGCTGCCTTCTGTGTGCCCCACACTGGGGATAGGGCCCGAAACACAGGCATGTGCCCTTGACCGATATTGAACCTGGGACCCTTCGGTCAGCAGGTTGACACTCTGTCCATGGAGACAAATCAGCTAGGGCCAGATAGCATGTATTACATCTTTAGCTCAGGGTTTGAAAGACAAAGGTTTTCTGCTGTACCTTGAGGAATGGTACCCCTCCAGTTTTCAGTTCTGAACGTGGGGCTAGAATCATGGGATGAGGAGTTGGGTGTCTCTTCTGTCTCCTCTCTCAATGTTAATGGTGACCAATGTTCCACTGTGAGACTCAGTGTGAGAAGACGGAAGGACAGGGTAGACACCATGTTGTCACCAAGTCAGCACCCAAGGAGAACAGAAAGTCATCTGGGATGATACCATGTCAGCAGATTGCAAAGTCTGCAAACTGTGGCTAGCTTAAAGTCTCATAACACCCACCCATGTGGGAGGAAAAAAACAGGATTAGATGAAACCAACCTTACCTACTCAGTGATGAGAGACAAGCAGGGAAGGGTAAAAGGCTAAGTCTGTCTTTATGAAGGGCTCCTGGTCTTAAAAAGAGAAAATTAGTTGAGTGAACTTTGAAAGAAGGAAAATGCGACTTTGGACAAAAAGAGCCTGTGAAGTGAGAGCACTTCCTCATTTTCAGAGTGGAAAGAGATGGAAAAAAGGCAATTTGATGATGATTGCTAAGGATAGGGAAGTAAGAGCTGCCTCCGTTTAACTCTTTCCGTGGCAGCGTGTTCAGTGGACCACTCTATAATACTGCCTGAATACAGGAGCCTGAGCCAAAATTAGACTCTCCCAGGTCTCAGTCGTGCAGAAGCTATAATAGACCTGTTTCGAAGCCACATGGAACCGTCTTCTATTCAATGGCAGTGGATAGCATTTGGGCAAAGTGCATAGTAAGTGAAGTGTGTTTATTAAAGATGGAGAGAGACAGGTTTCATGCACTCGTTCCTCCAGAGGAATGTCCCTAAATGCACAGTGACATGTCAATTATTTTTCCATTAGTATTCGCTGGATAAAGACCTTTTTCTTGCCTTTGCTGGCAAGTAAGCACTGCTTGGTATGCATACTTAAATGACAGCCCTAGGGAATTAGCTTTAAGAATTGGCTCTGAGGATAATGGCTGCCTTCAAATGTAGAGCAAAATGAGACGGCCACAGAAAGACCTCCACACACAAGAAAAGAGCAGGAAGTCATAGATAGGGCAAGCCTCGCCATTTTCTAAGCGTGAGGTTGTAATAATGGCTTTGAAAACAGATCACTTAAGGGAGCTCCAGCTCTGTTAAAACCTATATGGAGAGAAAGGCAGCACCTATCCTCGCTTCAAGGAAACCAGCTTTATTGCCAATCGTTTGAAAGTATGTTTTTGTTGATTTTAGAGAGAGCAGAAGAGTGAGGGAGAGGGAGATAGAAACATCTATCTATGAGAGAGAAACATCGATCAGCTGCCTCCTGCCCGCCCCTTCCTGGGGATTGAGCCTGCAACTGTGCATGTGCCTTGACTGGGGATCAAACCAGAGACCTGTTATTGCCAATCATTTAAAGGAGAAAGCCCTCAGTACAAGTTCTATAGATCAACCTCATGTCAGCCAGTGATGCCACCCTTTGCACCTAAAGTCTCTGCCCCACGGTTAATGGGGGAAAGTATCTAATGAGTGAGGAAGCATTTGAACTCATTCCTTCAACCTATTTAATTACAATGCTCTTAAAAAATAAAACTTGATCTCAAGGGCAAGAGAAACTGTGACAACTAGACCAAGAAGTACTTATTGGTGACAATAAAACAGCTATTTTGTTTCATTATCAAGTCAAAGACACCGAGGAGAACAAGAGTCCTTGGGGAAGATCCTAAGAAGGACTTTGCAATTGCACACCTAGAAATCAAGGTACGCTCATACCACAGTATTGGGGTGAAGATGGGGTATCCCCATTCAGAGGTACAATAAAACCACTCACCACAGCCCTGGCCCATGTGGCTCAGTTGGTTGGACATCATCCTGTCCACCCAAAGGTTGCTAGCTGGATCCCCTATCAGGGCATATGCTTGAGTTTCAGGCTCGATCCCCCTGCCGGGGTAGGGAGTGTGCAGGAGGCGGCAGATCGATGCTTCACTCTCACATCAATGTTTCTCTCTCTCTCTCTTCCTTTCTCTCTCTTTAAGAAATCAATTAAAATTTATATTTAAAAAACCACTTACCACAAATTAACCAGGAAAGGGTGCTCCAGACCCTGCATGATCTGCAGTTCCTTGAAGACATTTCTCACTTCGTTACGCTCGACACACTTCTGTTTGTTCATGTATTTCATTGCATACATCTTCTTGGTATCGTTCTTCTGAACGATGCAGACCTATTGGGGCAAACCAGAGTGAGGAAGTGATTAGGGAGATGACGGATCATAGTGATGAGCGACAGAACCAGATGCGTTCTTCAGCATGGCTTGGAGGCCTTAGCACTTGCAAATTCTCTGACGCTAAAGTTGCCACTTAGTTCTGATTTCAGAGTCAAAAAACTTCATTTTCTTCCCATGTGCACGATCAATTCCTAAATCTTTGCTTTCTCAAATGAATTTGCCTGTTTTTGCTTTGGGGACTTTTTAAAAACAGCATTTTGGAGAAAATAGCTCCCTCCTTGTCAGGAAACTTCCCGTAGCAAATGCCATCCTCATTGTGCTTGAGTGACTTAAATGAATGGGCAAAGCTGGCAGGCTGAATGATATTGTGCAAAGAATTTCTGTTTGTACCCATAAGTGATATAACGAACCAAAAAAGACTTTTCAGAAAGGGATAACATGAAACACGATGTCCATATTTTTGACGTATTTTAGAGGTTCATATAAAGCCTGGTAATGTGGACAGTAATACTTTTAAAATGCAAGTTCAATATGAACTATTCTCAAGATACATCTCCACTAAGAAGCTAATAATCAGGGTTTGAATCTAGAAGTTTCTTCCAAAAAATTTGACTGTACATGTATATTTTTCATGGTAGGATTTTTAAAAAAATAAAAACATGGTACGACTTGGGAAGAACAGAAATCAGGTGGAATCTTTCCCACATGAAAAGGTTTAATGCTTACACTAACATCTCTGAATTATTCCTGGTGGTCCCAGTAACTCAGTAATCTGAACATTCTTGGAATCTGCTGCCTGAGCTGCATACCTATTAATCATTTGGATTCTCACCTTCCCAAAACTGCCTTTCCCAATGGCTCGCAGAATTTCAAAGTGGTCAAAGTTGACTGTAAGACAAACAGAAGAACATTGTAAGTGATTATCAGTTGTCTTTTAGTAGCTAATAAATAATAAATAAAGACTGGGCTAAACCGAAGTACCTTGTTTAAAACAAGATTCCAGACTAGCTTAAAATGCCCATTCATCTATTCAATAAATATCTCTTGAACATTGTATTATATGATGCCATAATCACAGTGCTTAGTACTGGAGGATTTAGTAATAACAGAGTAGAAATTTAACCTCTACCCTATGGAGCCTGTGGTCCTGTGAAGGCTCCACACAAAAAGAAACCCTTAAGGGTTATACAGTCACAAATATAAATGGACAATTAAAACTGCTGCTGAATGTTAGGAAGGATAAAGTTGTGGGGCTCTAAGAGCGTGTACTGGGATTTCACACAGGCGACGAAGTCAGGGGGAGCATCTCTGAATACAGACGTTTATGGGGAGATCTGGTCCCTTGTGGATCTGGCCCTGCTAAGGATCAGCACTTCAAATATCTTCTCCCTGTCTATTCCCCCCACAACCAACCACCCTTTCATATCTTAATAGTTTTCATTTTCCCAAGTAGGAAACTATTACACTCATAAGTTCATAGAATGAGCCGATCCCCAAAGGACATTTCTATGAGATTAGCATGAACATGTGGACAGAGTCTACTGAATGGTGCACTGAAATGCAGATGTTCTTTTACACCTGCCATTTTAACACTTCAGCACCGAGAAGTCAAAAGCAGTAGCTGTGTATATGTAGGTGGCGTGGTCTCTTGGGTCAGTGCTCATGAAATGCTTGGTGATGAGAAGAGCCAAGTATAGATTCTCTTAGGTGACAATTTTTGGTTTCTTGCCTTGATGATTTTGAGGAAACATTCCACTTGTTTCTTGGTTTTTGAAATAAGGATTTAGATGAGTAAAATTCCAAATGAGGAATTATAAGAGCTTATTTGGAAAGGGTTGGGAAACACTAAAAAGTACCACTCTTCTTTTTAAAAGATGTATTTCTTCTCTTCTCTTCTCTTCTCTTCTCTTCTCTTCTCTTCTCTTCTCTCTCTCTCTCTCTCTCTCTCTCTCTCTCTCTCTCAAATTAATTACATTATCTCTTCCTGAAGGAAAGAGAAATAAGTAAGGGGACCTCTAAAGGTTTTTCCAAGCTTTCTGAGGGTCAAAACATGTCTATAATATAACTTATGGATGAAAACGGGGCCACATACTAGACCTGATAGGCCCAGCAGGCCTATATGGTGGATCTTACAAACTCAGAGACCTAAAGTAACCACATAGGATGGTCTGAAATGAAAACTGCCTAGCCCAGCTGATGTAGCTCAATGGTTGAATGTCAACCTGTGAACCAGGAGGTCATGATTTGATTCCTGGTTAGGGCACATGTCTGGGTTTCAGACTCAATCTCCCAATCCATGGAAGGGGGAATGCAGGAGGCAGCTGATGGATGATTCTCTCTCATCATTGATGTTTCTATCTCTCTCCCCCTCTTCCTTCCTTTCTGAAATCAATAACAATATATTCAAAGAAACAAACAAAAAACTTCCTAACTAAAAGTAAGTCATTGTGCGAAATAATGTCCTAGGCAGGTATTTTCTTTGACAAAGGATGATCATTACCTTATGTGAGCCTGTCTATTGTCATTTTTGTATCTATAATAACATAACTTTGTAATGTCAGAGTGATCTCATTTTTCCAGATCACTCTACAGCCTCACACCAGAGCACAGATCCCAGAACCCCTCATGGTTATCTTCTCCTGCATACTCTCTCTATATGCTGTAAATGTTAATTATCCTATACCCACCAATGTAAAAGAAGTATGTGTCTATCTGTTTTACTTTTTATCCAATCTCAGAGATTTCCCTACTTTGCTTTCTCCCTAATCTACCACCACTAGATTCCATGTAACCTCCTTACATCTTCCCCTTTGATTCTGATGTACAAAAGAACTGGTAAAACTGCCATTTTCTGGAGCATTTTGTCAGTCCATTGAGATTTTGCTTCCTAGCAATTGTCGTCAGTTTGGCTCAAGTAAACTCATAAACATTCACTACAGGTCTGAATGTTCCTTACATCAGTAGACTTGATCATTACTTTCTCCTCTAAACTCCCAAATCAATTCATTTCTACCACTAAAGCCATTTAATCATGTGAGGCAGCATGTACATTGCAAATAATCCTGGTTTTAGACTCAAAATAGTGAAGTGACTTGACCTAGCCAATGTGGCTCAGTTGGTTAGAGCATCATCCTGGGCACCTAAAGGTTATGGGTTCAACTCTTGGTCAGGGCACATACCTAGGTTGGGGGTTCGATCCCCAGTCAGGGTTTGTATGGGAGGCAACTGATCGTTTCTCTCTCACATCGATGTTTCCCCCTCCTCCCTTCCTCCCTCCCTGTCACAAAGCCACACTCAACACTTCAGTGGAAAAATGGGCAGAATCAACCTGCCTGAGTCTGCTCAGTAGCATTCATGTAAATTCAATATACACCTTTTTGAGCCTGGACCCAGGCTCTTAACCACTATTTTTATGGTTGTTTTAGTGTTATTATCGCACCTATCCCAGAGGCAGAATCAGGGGAACAGGGTGAAATTTCTTCATCTCTCCTTTCAGAATCAGATGGGCCAGGTCAGGTTTTTCTTAGTCTTTCTCTAACACAAACATGCTGATTGTGGAACCCAGGGCTGATGTTTTGATTTCCTTCACTTTACTTCTCATACCATCTCCCCAATCTCAACATTCTGCGCAATAAACAGCGTTGAAGGAAAGAAAAGGGGAAACCCTCTTTACAGTTTATTGTAACACTCAGACACTTGAAATTTGGAAAAAGAGCATTCTAGAAGATAAAGCAGATACAATATGGTGGTTAAGAGCATGAAACTCTGGGTTTGGGTTCTGGCCAGACTACTTATAGCTATGAACTTGAAGTAAATGATTTAAGCTTTCTGAGTTTTAGTTTCTCCCTATGAAAAAAAATTGGTCATATACAGTATCCCTTCTAAAGTTATTATGAGGACTAGGTGAAATAAGATGTATCAAAGGTTCTTACTTGGGTATTTTTGGGAAAGAATAAGAACTCAATAAATGTACCACTATTATTGCTGGAATTTTTTGTAACTGTTACTGTGTGAGTCATCTTAATATCAGCCCAGAATATCATTTGCCAAAACATTGGGCTAAATGATGTTGTGACGTCACACAGGACAAATTGCCAAGAATGTCACTTCCCTGAAGACAGACACTGGCCCGCCCTGTTCACCTCTATATCTACATTGCCTGGAACCCCTTGGGCAAGTAGCAGGTGGCAAACCCTTGTTACGTGGAAGAAGGAGGCACTAAAGCACCGTCAGCAAAGTTCCCCAGAATATAAAGCTATATTTGGAGAAAAAATTTAAAGATAGTTATTTCCACGTTGACTTCCTAGCATATCATCATTTATAACAGGTACTTCCTAAGAAATGTCGTACCAACAACTTACTATCAAACGGCTTCTTAATGTGCTGGGCAATAAAGTGGGCTTCCATTGGAATGTTATTATAATATTGCAACTTCAGATTCATCTGGAGAAAATGGATTTATACCTTAAAAGCCTCAAGGATTGACTGACTCTCTGAGCTCAGAAGCATGGAGAGCTGCCTTTCTCCACCCCACCAACTTCACAGTGACCAGCTATCCTAAGTGAGGCCATGCATGCAAGCCCCAGGAACTGCAGGTCATTAACAGCAGGAGTCAGAGGGCATTTGCTTTGTCAGCACTGCATCGTCTTTGAACAGAAATCACTGTATCATCCTATGCAACACAAAGGAGCCAACATTCAGTGACAGTCTTCCAAAAACCTTGTCCAAATGAAGAGGAAATCAGTGCCTTTCTACATCCTGTCACTTTGCCCATTTTTAAGAAAAAGGACAAAAATAAATTAAGGCTTTCCTTACAAATATAATTCTTCCAGTGGATTTTACAGTTTTCCATTAATTAGATGAATGAATGTTTGGTCATCGTGCTACATTCCCAATGGAGGCCTTTGCAAGGAAAGGCTCGCTTATACCCTGTTAAGGTAGTCACAGTCAGAGGGGGGAAAGCTAGCCACTTCCCCAGAAGCCACAGCTCCGCTAGTGAGTCAAATCAACAAATATTCATTGAGCATCTGTGTGCCCAGGACTCTGCTAGGCACTGATGATAAAACAAAAGGAGCTCTGGCTGGTGTGGCTCAGTTGGTTGGGCATCATCCCGTGCACTGAAAGGTTGCTGGTTCGATTCCCAGTCAGGGCATATGCTCAGGTTGTGGGCTTGATTCCCAGGAAGGGGGCATGCAGGAAGCAACCAATTGATGCTTTGCCCCCCCCCCCCCCCCCCGCCCTCTCTCTCTCAAAATTAAATAAATAAATAAAAATAAATAAGAAAACAAAAGGAGCTTGGGACTAAGCCACATCCTCAGAAAACTGTGACTCATTCAGCAGTATTTGTGAGAACATTAAACTAGCTAATCAAATACACCCTACCTCATTTTAACTTAATTTATTTTGCTAGAGTGTGTAGTGCATGTATCTTTGGAACCCAATCTTTCCTCTTTCTGGAAGTAGAGACTTAGATAAGTATAAATAGGTACATGGGCAAATACAGCAGACAAATAACAGCCGCAGACTGTTACTATTTGGCATAGAAAGATGCTCTCTGGACCTGCAGAGATGGGAAAGAATATTGCGCCATGAAAAGTTTGCTTCTTGGTTTTTGATGATGATTGAAAGCTTTGATGAAAGATAAATATTATTTGGGTCAGACAGAATTGCATTAGAATCCTAGCTCTGCTGTTTACATGAGAAATAAAATTAGAAATTTACCTGACCTTTCTGAGCTTCAATTTCTTGTTCTCAGTGAAGATTTTTTTTTATATAAAACTAATATACTTTTGGTATACAAAAAAATACAGAAAAGTAAAAAGAAGAAAAACAAAATTATTGAAAGATAATAGTTAATATTTTGATTAAATTTTGTCTTTTTAATGTTCTTATTTTTACCAAAGTTATATATCGATATCTATATTTATATACAGCTTAGAATAAAATAGTTTTTAAAAGTCTATTATAAAACACTGATATTAGTTCTATGACCCATTTGTCTCACTTTCCAATCTTTCCAAGCCAAGAAATAAACACCTTTACTTCTTTTGGTAATAAATTTGGTAGTTTCAACCATATCTTCTAAATAATATAATTTTACTGTTACTTCTTTTTCGCTTTAGTTACTACTTATTGAATTTCCAAGATAGAAGGCAAGGATTTAACTCACTCTCCTGGTCATTTGGGCTTATCCCAACATGCTCCTATCATTCCAAAATATCGGTATCTGATGTAATAGTTTCAATTAGATCAATATTCTAATTATTATGAGTATGGAAATGGTATGTGCATCTAAGTCGTTCAGCATGATTAGTTTCCTCCTCTTGCACAATGTTTCAGTTTCCCTGAAGTCAATAATTGTCTTTGTTTATACATAAGCTTATTTTTCTGTATCCTTTTTCCTAATTCAAAAGAGTCTCTACCTGGTCACCCAACAGACAAACTCCAGCCTGGTGGGTGGCCATCTGAGGATGTCATGGGGGTGCTCATCCCCAACCATCCCTGCACCGGCACCCAGGCTCATGCCATAGACAGAGGGTGGGATGGGCCAGGGTGGCACCAGGAAAAACCATCTTAGACCCCTTCCTGGGGAGGCAGCAGTGTGTGAGCCCAGCTCCAGCCTCTGGGGCATGAGCCATTGTCCCATAAGACCTCACACTCAAATTCAAAGATAAAATGAGTAAGAATTTAGAGACAGTACTTGCAGGTCATAAAGCAAAATGTAGGGCCCTTCTGAATGCACTGTCCTGCCTGCCTGCATAGGCCCCACAGGGAGGAAGCCAGTCCTGGTTCCTGGCTACATGAATTATTAGTTTCTTCCCTTTATATTGATTAATTCCACTTGCTCTAGTATCTGCTCTTTAATAGAAAAATTCCTCCCTTAGTATCATATTCAGCTTTAGCTATTGGCTCACATCTCTGCTTCTCTTTAGATTAAACGTTTTGAAAGAGTTGACTACACATGCTGTATCTATGTCCTCAGCTCCCAAACATTCCTAACTCCCCCAAATCTGGCTCATGCTTTCACAACCTCCCTGAGCTGCTTTTGTCAATATTACCAACATCCTGTAGTTGCCTAAACCCATAGACAGGTCTCACCTTATGCAACCACACAGGAGCACTCAATGTAAGGGACTGCCCTCTCGTACTTAAAACACCCTTCACTTTTAAATTTCAGGACAGATGGTTTTCCTTCCTCACAGGCTGTTCCTTCTCAATTTCCTTAGATGAATTGCTCCCCTCTGCTTGATTTCTAAATACTAGGATTCCTCCCCTCTTTTGTTTCCACATTCTCTCCCAAGGAAGACTCACCAATCCCATGACTTTATATCAGAGAGGGATATAAAGTCATCTCTGGCCACTCAACCCCAGACCCCAACTTGACATCGCCATTTAGATGCTGCACAATCATTTTATGCATCCAAACTAGGACTCTTGACTAAACCCAAACATGTCCCAGCCCTTCAGCACCCCCTCTTCTCCATTTCAGAAAATATCACAGCCATCTATCTACCTGACTACTCAAGCAAAAATCTGATTCATTCTTGATTTTGTTCTTTTCCTCTTACCCCATAATCAAACCATTAGTAACTTCCAATGATTGTATATTAAAAATAAATGTTGAATAAGCTCTCCATCCACCTTGCTGTTCTGTTGGCCCAAGCATCATTCACATAAATGAATGACTGTCCTCATTAAAACAGATCACCTTTGTGTCCTGCCCTCCCCAATTTCAGCTGCTTAAGTTATCTACACAGCACTTATAATTATAGACCTAAATTTCACCAATCAGAAAATCCCACCCCCCAAAAAATAAAAGAGGGAGAGAAAAGGAAAACCAACATTGGGAAGCTTTTATTTTTTTATTTGCCATGTAAGGACATTAAAAACTATGCTTATGATAATGGTAGTAAAAACAGCTAATGTTTACTGAGCTACTCCTAATGTGCCAAGTGTATGCCAAACATTTTTCATGGATAATCTTTTTATTCCCACAAAAAAGTCTCTGAGGCAAATACTATTATGAGCCCCCTTGTTACAGACGAGGAAACTGGGAATCAGAGAGGCAAATCACATGTCTAAGTTCTCACTATGAAAAAAAAAATTCTATTTCCATAAACCTTAAATACGAAACACTCACCCCAAGAAAGGACATAATCTTTAGCTTTATGAGAAGCTTATTACCTGGTACATTGTCTGCCTTTTTCTCTTTTCACCACAGACTAAGTGAAATAGCCATTGTTTGGTATTTGTCTACAGAGGGTACCACTGATTTAAACTCTGTGATACTACGGTACTAGTTAAGGTTGGAGGTCAGCTATATCACTTATGATCTACTGGTGAAAAATTATTTAGCTGGCTCATGAGCCCTTTATTACCCGAGTGGTTGGCAGCAAATGGTTGCCCGTAATGCATGTGGGCTTGGCAGGTCTTTTAAGAATATATTTGGAATTTCTCCAGAAAAGCAGCTTCCGGAGCCAGTTGGTGGCATCGGTTTGCATAGCCAGCGCTTCCCTTTTATGAAACACAGTGCCCCAGGGAGTCTGGGATTTATTGACACCCATTACCAGAGCCAAGACCAAGCGATGGGCACCAACAGCCTCTCTTCCTGCTGCCTGCACCCCAATTCATGAATTTGCCCAGAAGTCAGAAATACACTGGCTATATCTTCAGAACAAGTTGCAAAGTAGAACAGTAGGGCAGGATGAGGGGATCAACACCCCCAGTTAGTGGATGCCCCTCAGTTGAATACATGCTCCTAGTAGGAAATGAATTCTACCTGCTGATATTGCAAATGAATTGCAGGTTGTACCCACTTAATGAAACCCAATCTGTAGGGCTATCAAATAATATATTTTGTCCTCTAATACATTCGGTTTATGGGTCCAAGTATTTCCACTGGCTCACAGTGATCAACCAAAAGATGGTCAGTGAGGAGTGAATCTGTAATATTGTCATAGGTGTGTATGGTGCCGGGTGGGTGCTGGAATGCTGGGTGGGGGTGGGGAATCGCTTCCTCGATTGTATAAATGTCTGGCCACTACGCTGCACACCTGAAACTGAGGTAGAATGGTGATGAATGTCACTTGAAAAATTTTAAAGAAGATCAGATTAGGAAAAGATTTGAATACAAAAATAAAAAAGAGTGAATTTGTTCAGAATCTACAGCAAAGAGTCAGTCTCCTTGCCCAGTCTCTGAGTTAAGGCTAGAGGGTTCTGAATGGGATGGGTACCAGACGGCCCCAGCCCGTGGAAATAAATGTCAGCAGGATACTTTACAGCAGGAGTCAGCACAATACGTCCTGTAGGCCAAGTCCAACCTCCATTTATTTTTACATGGCGCATAAGCTAAGAATGGCTTTAATATTTTTTAAATGCTTGGAAAGAAATAAAAAGAATATTTTGTGACAAGTGAAAATGATGGGAAATTCAAATTTCAGTGTCTACAAATAAAATGATATTGACACATAGCCACAGTCATCTCTCTGATTCTTCATTATCTGACTGCTTTCAGCTTACAATGGCAAAGTTGACTAGTTGTGACAGAAACTGTATGAATGGCTAAGCATAAAATATTTACTATTTGGGCCAGTACAGAAAAAGTATTCCAACTCCACTTTAAATCATTCTCAGAAGTCACAAAAAATATAGGCTACTCAAGCATAAAACAAGGTTAATATTACTCTTTTACTATAAAAATGCCTCCAGAAATGAAAGAAGAAATCATTTAGAAGGAAAAAATATAGCCTGTGACACTATTTAATTTTCAAAATCAATAGCCATCAGTTGTGCATTTTTTTTTGCCAGATAAACTGGCTCAGTGTCCTAGTTTGACAAGAACATTATTGCATGACTGGCTTTCTGTGTGTGTTTCCAAGTGAAATTCCCATTGGTTGTCACATAGCAAGGCATAGCTGAAATCACTGTGTATTTATATTTCATAAGACTTGAATTGGAGAAATGATGATGAACAGGAGTTACTGTAATTAAGTTTGCCAGGGAAAGACCATACAAGAGAAGTTGGATCCCCTGAAGGCCTTTGCCCCCATTCTCATTTAAATCATTAGGCTTGGCCCTGGCCAGTGAGTGACTCAGATAGTTGGAGCATGTCCTATACACTAAAAGGTAGCAGGTTCAATTCCGGACCAGAGCACATATCCAGGTTGTGGGATTGATCCTCAGTCAAGGCTGTACAGGAGGCAACCAAAGGATGTTTCTCTCTCACATCTATGTTTCTCTTTTTCTTTCTCTCTCCCTCTCTCTTTCTCTCTCTCTCTCAAATCAATAAACAAACAGACAAAACAAACATATCCTTGGATGAGGATTAAAAACAAAAAAGGCAGCCCTGGCCAGGTTTTCTCAGTGGTTAGAGCAGATCTAAGGGTTTGGGGCATGGGCATGTACCTCAGTTGCAGGTTCGATCCCCACCCTGGACATGTCACATGTCACTCCCTTTCACTCTCTCTAAAAATCAATGGAAAAAATATCCTCAGATAAGGATTTTTTTTTAAAAAAATAAAAGACAGTAGGCTTGGAGTACCAATCGCATTGTCTGAAGTTGAAACTGGTTCACAGATTTAGTTTCTTAACCTAGAGTATTTTCCCAAATTGAGATCCACAGAATATTACGTGTTACCAGGTATTAAAATGTTTTCCATAAAAAATGGTTTCATTGTGAAATAAGTTTGGAAAACATCAGAATACTGAGATTTTAATACTGTAGGACATTTCTGAGCCTTTAATATGCTCAGGAGCTCTGGGAATCTCCAAAGGCAGGATGTAAATTCTTAGTACACTTGAGCAGAATCTCCTACACACATGCTCCTAACTCACTGCTCAGGGAACGTGCAGGACGGAAGCACCAGCTCCGTCTCCCAGGTTGTTTCTCAGCTGCCTAGTTTGTCTCTTTCTGAGTCTTCCAACCCCTTGGGCTGGAGCAGCTAAAGCCCTCACAAAGTGTTGCGATAAACTGTTGGATCTGAAGTTATTTATGACAAATGTCATACCTAAAGGTTAGACATTTCAAGATGACTTAATTTTTTAAGAAGCTAATTCTTGCTACAGACGTTTTGCTTTTACTTTCTTAGCCATTTTAATGCAAGACAGTGAATAACATAAGACACCATTAGTCAAGTTTGAGAGGGGTACGTGGGTACAAATATGCAATGCGTAGACATTAAACTAACCAAGGACGTTCTCAAAGTCCTTCCTTGCTGGAATCAATTCAGTAACCTCCTGTTTCTTTTGGATTGCAAATCTGTGACCAATTTTTTGGCCCAACATTTTGAAGGACCCATTGCCTCTGTCACAAAGATGGAGGAAAACTGGAAACAGTCACATATCCTAGGAGACCAGCATTGCCAAATGAAAGAAGAACATTGCGTTTTCAGCAAGTCCAAAGAATAATGCAATGATTGAGTTCTCTTTGCAAACTCAGGACATGGATGAACTCTTTGTAGCAGCTTTTTAACCTAAGGCCAACTTTTCTTAGCTACACGCTCCAGAAGAAAGTTGTCTCTTGGTTGAACCAAACCCACTCACCTCTATATTTTTTGTATATACTTGGAAACACAGACAGCTTATAATGATTGCAAGACCCACTTCTTGGGTCTTACCTAGACCCTGAATTACTAACAGGTCTACTTCCTCCTGTTATTAAATAACTTTTTCTAAATTAGCACGAAGACCTCAATTATTGAACTTTTTAAATGTTGATTTTTTTAAAAAATAAACAAGCCAGAAGAAAAAGATGATGGAGGAGGAGGAGGAGGAGGAGGAGGAGGAGGAGAAGGAGGAGGAGGAGGAAGAGGAAGCCCAAACTACACAGAACAAACAAAAACACTGCATTCAGAAAGAGGAAATAAAACAGATTAAGGGAAAAGAATTATAAACATTAAACACAAGTATCACTTGCACTCCTTTTCTTTCAGAAAACTTAAAATGTCTCTCTGTATCATTCATTCATTTCTCAGAGTAGCCAGATGGTAGTTGGGGAGCGGGGAAAGGGAGGGAGTGCAATTGTCACTGTGTCTGTTGATTCAATGGGATTACTTAAATAGGCAGCTTTAGGTTGAACTCAGAAAAAGTTTATTGAGCCCTAGCCAGTTTGGCTCAGTGGATAGAGCATCGGCCTGAGGAATGAAGGGTCCTGAGTTCAATTCTGGTCAAGGGCATATGCCCGGGTTGCGGGCTCGGTCTCCACTGAGGGGCATGAAGGAGGCAGTGGGTCTAAGATTCTCTCTCATCATTGATGTTTCTGTCTCTCTCTCCCTCTTCCTTCCTCTCTGTAATAAAAAGAAACATATTTAAAAAAAGAAAAGAAAAAGTTTGTTGATTTGCAGCTCAATGAGTTCTCAATTTTGCCTTAAATAAAATCACAATCAACTCAGGGGGATAAAAAGAGAAACCAGATGAGGCTGTTTTGTACAGTCAATAACTTAGCCTCTATTTAGAGGGCTTTTATATAGGTTTTCTGACCCAATTCCATTGATAGAACTGTGAATAGGTCATATTGACTATGGCATCAACAGAGCTGCAATTGAATCAATTTTGTTTCTTTCCAAAGTTGAAGGAGTTTAAAGAGTTCATGCTAAGAGACTCCGATGCTAATAAATAACACTATTGTTGGCATTAATTGGGTGATCACTTTAGGTAAGACAGCTTGCTAAGTGTTTTACTCGCATTATTTTACTTAATCCTCACAATGTTTGTCTGGTAGGTCCTCAAAAAATTAAAGAATTGCCATAGGATCCAAAAATTCCACTTCCAAGTACATATAATAACTAAAATAATTGAGAATAGGGGCTCAAACAAGTATTTGTTCACCAATGTTCATAGCAGTCAAATTCACAGTAGTCAAAAGATGGGAACCATCAAATGTCCACCGGTGGATGAAAGAATAAACAAAATGTTGTATATACACACAATGGAATATTATTCAGCCTTAAAAAGGAATAAAATTCTGATACATGCTACAACATGAATAAACCTTGAAAACATTGGATAAGTGAAATAAGCCAGACAAATATTATGAGGGACTTAGAATAGTCAAATTCATAGGAACAGAAAGTTGAATGGCTTGCCCTAACCGGTTTGGCTCAGTGGATAGAGCATGGGCCTGCAGACTCAAGGGTCCCAGGTTCGATTCCAGTCAAGGGCATGTACCTTGGTTGTGGGCACATCCCCAGGAGGGAGTGTGCAAGAGGCAGCCGATCAATGTTTCTCTCTCATCGATGTTTCTAAGTCTCTATCCTTCTCCCTTCCTCTCTGTGATTTGGGGAAAAGAGGGAATGGGTGTTACTGTTTAGTGGGGAAGCAGTTTTAGTTTTAGGTTCATGGCCATACAAGATGTGAAAAAGTTCTAGGTGGTGGTGATGGTTGCCCCCAAATGGGAATATACTCAATGCCACTGAACTGTGCACTTAAAAATGGTTAAAATGGTACAGTGTGTTATATATATTTTATCATAATAAAATAAGTAATTACGACTTAGGTTTGTGCTAAAATATAAAAGTGAGAGCCCCAGAACAAAACAATAGTATAATTTGAGATCTACTTTGTAAAAGTTGACGTAACATTAACCAAATAAGCAAACCTTATTGTGTCCAACAGTACTATAAGCTTACACTTTGTTTTCATTAAATAAAGAACTATATAAGTAGCGAAGAGAAAAATTCTTTCAGGATCGCTATCAGATGGAACAACACAAAAATCAAAGTGTCAGGATGAATTCTAGTGAGAACAGCTTATCTGAAGGGACATCCAATAACTTCTTATCTTATTCCTTAATTACCTTCCATGTGAACCAAAACACTTTCCATGAGAAACAAATATTGAAATATTACCGGGGAAAATTGGTTTGAATATTCTTCAAAGCAATGTTGGGAATAGTAAACACTTTGAAGGAAATATTACATACTTTTTCATCATCACATATTGGGATTCTCTTCAGCAATATTTTTAAAATAATTAAATTGGCTCATTTGGTGCCCTAGATTCTGGCCCGATTTGATTATTTACATTAAAAGTGGACATCAAAATAATATAAGCATTAATGTTAATTGATTAGTCAGTGCGTTTTTCTTTGTTGTTTTTGTTTCTTGGTTGGAAGCTTCACAGCAATCAAATAAAATTTACCTTGTGCTCCATCCAGAGCTATAAAAGGAGCCAAATCAACTTTATAAGATGCATTGATTTAAAAATTAGTTTTATATATGCAAACTCATGGTCATCAGATAGCCAACTATTCAATCCCAATTTTGTCATTGATTGGACTTTGGATTTGCTTTTTTCCTGTGCTTGAACGATTCTTCTTGTCATTGCATGAGTGGCTCCTCTTCACCTTTTCCAACTCAAATGTCACCTTCTCAGAGACGCCACACCCGACCATACCCTATCTATCATGGTCTCCACCATCACCCTGTCACTCTTCATAAGATCACTCTGACTTATTTCCTTGGAGTCACTTTAACATTCTCTGAAGTTATCTGGATTTTTTATTTGTCTATTGTTTGTCTTCTCCACAAGGGCAGGGCGTAGCCATCTTGTCTATTCTATTCCTCATCCTAACAGAGTGACAGGCTCATAGTAGCTGGAGTTGCCCTTCAGTTTCTGCCTTGCAGCTGTGTATATGAATGGACTCACAGCCTTGTCCCCTGGGGAGCACAGACAGACTGTTCTGCTCAGCTCTTCTTTTTACGAGTGCTGCCGTGGGATCGTCTCACTGGGCTGGGGAGGTTGGACAACAAAAAAGTGGCAGCCTAGAGGGTTTTGAGAAAGAACTGCTTGCTCCTTAAACCTGACTCTACCCTAACGCTAACTCTCCAGAGTTCCTTGCAGGTATTTATGAAGTGGTGCCTTATTTCCCATTGGTCACACTTTCTTACTCTGTAACTTCCTTGGGCACCCCATGAGAAGAAGGGCTGGCTGAATTAAAGAGGATTTAGTCATTTCTATGTTTGCTCTTTCTAATGCCATCCTAATACCTTAAAACAGCTGTTCTCAACCTGTGGGTTGCGACCCCTTTGGCAGTCGAATGACCCCTTCACAGGGGTCGCCTAAGGCCATCCTGCATATCAGATATTTACATTACGATTCATAACAGTAGCAAAATTACAGTTATGCAGTCGCAACAAAAATAATTTTATGGTTGGATCACAACATGAGGAACTGTTTTAAAGGGCCAGAAGGTTGAGTACCACTGCCTTAATATGACACATATCCTTAGCAACTTACACGCATGAAGCTGGCCTCTCTTTCCTACTCTATTCTCTGAGGACCAGCCCCATGCACAACATTAGCTCTGAATCCATAGGGAGGATAGTTAACCAAATGAATAAAATCCAAGGCAACTTGTCTTCCCATTTTAGAGATGGAAAAATCAAGTACCATCACTGGTCTCTAGATCCTTGCCTTTACTACTTGAGAAAGCAAAGCAAAGCAATAGAAATTAAGAGTGGAAAAAATTTCTTAAGACCGTTTCTAACTCTATAATTTCAGGGTTCCAATACAATATTTTGTGCCTCTAAATTACTAGTGAATAGCTGGGATCAAATATTTTGTTTTTAAAAGGGTCAATCCAGCCAAAACCGGTTTGGCTCAGTGGATAGAGCGTCGGCCTGCGGACTGAAAGGTCCCAGGTTCGATTCCGGTCAAGGGCATGTACCTGGGTTGCGGGCACATCCCCAATGGGAGATGTGCAGGAGGCAGCTGATCGATGTCTCTCTCTCATCGATGTTTCTAACTCTCTATTTCTCTCCCTTCCTCTCTGTAAAAAATCAATAAAAATATATTTAAAAAAAAATAAAAGGGTCAATCCAAAGTCTCAAAAACTAGATTGTAGCAGGCTTCTGGTATGCCCCACAACCATGGCAAACTGCTAATTCTTCCTGGGGAACTTAACAGAACACCTTATTTTGAGAAGGTTCATGGCCATACAAGATAAATAAATTTCCATGTCCCTGATAACTAGGTATGTGCATGTGAATGAAAGTGACCAGCTATAGCCAGATCACTTGCTTCAAAGGAGTGGGCACAGCCTCCCCTTCCCCCTGCTACTGCTGACATTTGGAAGTGGTGGTGAGCCATCCAGAGGCACCAAGGGGAGAGTAAGACTCTAGGGATGGAAAGAGAAGGAGAGAAATCAGCTTTTCAGAGTCACAATTCCTAACCTTCTAGAGCCACATATCACCTATTACTTATGCCTAGATTGTTACATAAGAAAGAAAACATTTCCATCTTGTCTAAGCCACTGATATTCAGTTTCCCTTCCAGCAGTCAAATGTCCATTTTAACACAACTTTCCTTGATGATTTTGATACTGCATCATCATGTTTGCAAATTGGTGTGAGGATCTCAAAATGGTAAACTTTTTGAGTAAAAAAAGAGGCTTTAAAAAGAACCTTCACGATCAGCCTATCTTTCACTTAACTGATGAGGAAACTGAAGAGAGAATAATTCTCGAGCCACACAGGTAGCTTGCAATAGGCCTGGTGCTCAGATCTCCTGAATTTCAGTTCATCGTTCTTTTCCTTTAAGGCCCATTAGCAGAACTCCCTGGAAATGACTCTGGGGCTCCCTCTGGGAAGCCTGGACAACTTACTAGCAGGGGATTTCTTTTTTCCCAGACAACACATAAACAGCTGCTGCCCTGCCTGCACTGAGGAGGCTGCTCCCACTCCCACTATGGGAAGGAGGAATCACCAGGCCCTTGCCTTTGGCATGACTCATGGTGGGGTGACGGGAGAATGAGGATCCATGCTTTTACTGCTCTTCTTGCTGAGTCTGGCCTTGAAAGTTTTCCACCAATTCTTTTTCCTGTGACCTAGCATTGTGGAATTGGGCTAGGACCCCGGATTTTGGCAGTTAGAGGCTCAGAGAACACCTACGTAATGACTTCATTCTATACTATGAGTATGCGTTATCATTCATGTGTAATTTGATAATATAAGAAATGTTCTATAATAACTAGCAGTAGGTAGTAGTAATTTCAATTGTCAAGGGAACAGCATAGAGAACAAACAAATCATTTCACTTCAAGGTCTTCTACTGACTAAGTGCCCAACAGCCCCCTTTGGACATAGGACATTGGTACAGTCACGAGGAAGACGGCTGCCTGAAGTCCCATGGAAAGTGGTAAAATCTAACCGTGAGCATACAAGGTTTTGGGCTCACCCTTGCAGTACACTGAAATATTCTTAAGAAACTAAGAGCTTATTTGGAATTGTGCAGAAGCCTACCTATTATGCACAACCACCACACATTGCTTACCATCCTCATTTTCATCAAAAACGGGGGGTTTGCTTGAAGTATTGGCTCCCATGGTTGTCTGCTCAGACCTGGATCCTCCAGTTACATAATCCTGGCAGAAACATTCATCTCCGCTCAAAAGAGGTCTGGATGCCTTAGCTAGATATCAAGGAGAGAACAAGAAATGATGGCCTTGTAATACCGTACAAATGGCATTCTCTAGTACCCTGAGTGCAGACTGTGGCTGTAATGTTCATTTGTACCACTCTGGTGAAATTTTTTGTACTTGAAAATAATTTCAGCAATAACAGAGAACATTAAGCATCTGGGAGAAGCCACTTCACAGACTCATTAGTAGTGGACCTAGACTTACAAAGAAGGAGCAAAGCGAAATATGTTTGAAGTATGAAGACAAGTTTAAAATGAGGTCAGCAGTGCTTTAACAACTATAAAATAAAAATAAGAATTTATTGTGACCCTCCATATGTTTGAGGAAATATGCTGATTTAAAAAATTTTTTTGGAATAGGGAGAAGCCACTTCACAGACTCATTAGTAGTGGACCTAGACTTACAAAGAAGGAGCAAAGCGAAATATGTTTGAAGTATGAAGACAAGTTTAAAATGAGGTCAGCAGTGCTTTAACAACTATAAAATAAAAATAAGAATTTATTGTGACCCTCCATATGTTTGAGGAAATATGCTGATTTAAAAAATTTTTTTGATGTGTGATCAACAACTTTAATTTATTTTTTAATTGTAAATAATACATTCCCTCTCTCTTTTCTCTGACCCTGAAGGCACTACAATATAAAAGGAACAAGGGCTGAGTTTGGGCTTTGCCACCCCAGGAAGTTGCTAACTTTTACTCAACATGTTTCTTTTTTCCCTTCCCCTGAACTTAATCATGGTCCATACTGCCGAGGGAGATTAAATGTTTAATGAGATAATATGTAAAGTATTTTCACGGCATAAGTGCTCAATAATTATTAGTTACTCTAAAGCTCAAATTAAGTAATGTATGTGAGAGCTAAAAAGCCCTGGAAAACATATGCACTATGGCTTTTTTTGTTTCATTCCTAAACCCAGTCGTAAAGAATTTTACTCTCCCGCCCTGACCAGGTGACTCCGTTGGTTGGAGCATTGTCCTGAACACCAAGTTCATGGGCTCGATTCCTGGTTAGGGCATGTACCTAGGTTGCGGGTTCCATCCCCGCTCAGGGTGTGTACAGGAGGCAATCGATGGATATTTTTATCTCATATAGGTGTTTCTCTCTGTCTTCCTCTCTCTCTCTCTAAAATCAATAAACATATCCTCAGGTGAGGAAAAAGAGAATTTTACTTTTCTCTAAAATCAATAAATATATCATCAGGTGAGGAAAAAGAGAATTTTACTTTCCCTGAAATTGGTAAAAAGAGGCAGCATCCAGAGTTCTGGTTCTAAAACTGACACGGAGAATGGCTCTGAGCCGGTGACTTCACCCCTCACCTGTAACATGGGGAAAACCACACTGCCTTCCTCAGGTATCACAGGCTCAGACGCCTACCAGAGCCAGGCAGAAAAGCAAATGAGCTCACCGGCTCAGGCAGAAGGCAGAGTGACCGACAGGTGGGAACACGGGCAACCTGGAGGATCCAGGCTCCACCGAAAAGAGGCTACTGCCCTCAAATCTAGGAGAGTGCTGCCATGTGGTAATATGGGTCCAGAGCTAGCCTTTCAGATCTACCATAAATGGGTGAAGCTAATGCTGTTATACAAATTATTTAAATATTCATTTTTAGCTATATGGCCTGAGCTACTAGGACACAAGCATGGGACACAAAGGGCCCATGCACAGAATAAATGTTAGCTACAGATATTTTAATAGTAGCAGGATTTCCTTATCATGTATGATTTTTTAAATTGATTTTTAGAGACGGAAAAGGAGAGAAAGAATCTTTAAACAAAGAGCAAAGAAAGAGTCAGCAATTAGGAAGCAACCCATTAAATGGCCTGGGAGAGGGGCTGGAGGGGCAGGTGGTAACAGGTGGCCGGAGGAAGCCCGGGGGATTATTGAGCTAAGGAAGATAGAAAGAACTCAACTGTCTCCCCAGGCTGAAAAAAAAAAACACAAAACACAAAGAGCTTTTAATTCCCTCGGGAAAGGGAGTAGGAAGAAGCCTTAGTGTTCCCTTGCGGGCTAGGAAGAAGGATGGGGGTGCCTTGTGCATTCTATTATTGCATTCAGAGTCCAGAATAAGTGGGAACTGTGTCAGGGCTGAACCACAGATGACATTTGAGAAGTTTGATCCTAAAGAGAATATTGATTGTAAGGAATTGCGATTGTTAACACAGCAGGGGTTGCGGGGTGTGTGTTGGGGGGTAATACTCTCTTTTATTTTTTTATGTGAGGCCTCAAGTTTTCTCACCACACCCACCCTGTCATTCTTATATACGCTCTTCACACCTCAGGCTTCTCTGGAGTAGCCTATCTTCTGCAACCAAGCACTGGCCTTGCAAGTTGTCAAATCAGAAAGCAAAAGAGGGAGGAATGTTACCGCAATTTGCGACATTTCAGAAGTTCATTTTGATGTGCAATTTTTGTTCACCGAAGACGCAGTGATTTTTAGCAGGAAGAAACTATGTAGACAGGGAAGGGAAAGGCGGATGGAATCATTAGGTGGTGGCTTCTCCATTGCACTTAACATACCCAATCCAATTTAGAATTGTCTTTCTCTTCTTCTCCCCATGTGGATAATCAAATTAGGCAACTTTCCCTCACATCCAGGAAGAAATCAACCTTTCTCTGCTAGGAAAATAGGGACACATTTTTCCCCCATTCTACTGAAGTACGGCTCAGAAGAGCTATAGGAATCTCTTCTACCAAACCTAACACCCTCCTCACCTCCTGGTACTAAGTCTGCAGTGTCAAATAAGTTTCATTTCAAAATGTCAAGAGGGCGGTCACCACCCATGGAAATGAACCTCCTCAACATAGGAAATATAAGAGAGAGAACAATACGGTTTATAAGAACACAGAAAACTTGCAGATTCTACCTTGACCTATTACCAGACTATTAAATACTGCAGCCTCCTTCTCTGATGCCAGCATTTGACCTTGGTCCTATATTTTGGGGGCTGTCAATAGGGGAGCTTTTGTAAGGGCTCCCTCGGTGCAGAGGTGTCATCTCCAGGAATTGAGGAACCTCAGTTGTAATGCAAGAAAGTTGCAACTTCTGACAAAACTGTACGTCTCATTGCCAAGGCATCGCATAGGCTTAACGTATTGTGTTTGCACTTGAAAAACAGAACGTCTTAAACTGGGAATTATGTAGAACCAGAGGGAAGAAAGGAAATATCATTAAAAAAAAAAAACACGCAAGTTAACGGTGCCCTCCGTTATATTGTTTCTGTTTCATCATCTTTGCTTCGTTATCTGTATGTATTCAGAATTCTAAGTAAAACATTACCTCCATCTTCACCCTCATGCCAAATCCATTCCCCTTTATGCTGCCCAGACAGCCACAATCATGAATCTGGGACACATTTTACAGTCCACTTTCTACGATTTTACAATGTCACATGTGTTTTAAAGTAAGTCACCTAAATGACATCCTAAAGTAGATATATTTTTGCACCTGATGCTCATTTACTTTTATCCCTCTGCCGTCTAGGCATGCTGGTCCCCACAGCCTGACTTGTGCTTGTGAAGTGCTGCATAGCAGGCCATGGTGTGAAACACACCACATTTTTAATTGTCTGTGCTCAAATCCTTCCGCTCTGGGGGAAGGAATCCTGGTAGAGATGAAGCCAACCATCAAAGGCAGTTTCTGCTTGATTAGAGGCTGAGTGAGGGAAACAAGCAGAAATGCTCCCAGCGCTTGTCTCCACCCAGCAAATACTCGCTGAAGTCCGTGTGTGTCTGGACCCGGGTCAGTGGGAGGCTGGGGGACCGGTGGGGTGCAGAGTAGCAGGGGGCGAGGACGGGTCCCAGCCCTATCTGGTTGTGGTGGGTTGTCTGGACCGCCTGCCTTTGTCTTATTTCTCTTCCCTTTTAACTTCCTAGCTTCCCAGCAGTGAGTGCCCTTAGCATGCAAGTTCAGTAACAAGAAAAGGAAAAGTCGAGGCCACCACTCACCTAGATCTGGCTTCTCCCTTCTCGCCTTCCAAGAAGCTGGGACCGGTGCTTCCGCCCGGGGAGCAGGGGTAACACGGGGACCCCCAGAAATGTGGAGAGAGCAGGGCGCAGGGGTGGCCGCGGGGACGGGGCTGGGCTGGG
>NW_006300372.1:4802538-4821483 GCF_000327345.1 Myotis davidii | reverse complement strand
GCTGGCGGCGTCCCCAGCCGCCGGGATGCAATGCGCGCCCCAACTTCCCGGGCCGAGGCCCAGTTCCCCTGAAGTGACCCCCCTTCCCGTCCAAGAGACCTGGGCGATGCCACAGCGGGCGGGTGGATGCAGAGGGTGGAGGGTATGAGCCTGCAGATCCGAGGTGAAGAAAGGCAAGCTTCCCTGTCAGACGTCCTCGGGGTATTATGGGGAGGAGTGGGGATCCGAGACACGACTGAGAATTGCGTAGGTCCCGGCAAGAAGGATCTCTTAACAGTTAGGATCTAGCAGACTTCCTCGGGCTACTGCTGGGGAAACTGAGGCACAGAGGAGGAAACTACTTGCCCCGTGTGTGGCGTAACAATTCGTGGAGAGGCTCTTTTGTGGACCCAGGTCTCCTGGCTCCTCCTCGGTGGGTGGAGGGGAGGGCAGGGTCAGAGGCTCATAGGTGAAGGCAGCTCCCTGGAAGTGTGTATGTTCTGTCCCATGAGCACCCTGTGCCTCCCCTTTGTACAAACCAACACGATTGAAATTGCTTCTGTCAGTTTTCCCGCTATCACACAGCGGAGCCACCGGAGAACTAGCCCTGGGTGGCTTCCTGAGACGGCTGAAGTGTGGGGTGGGCAGTGGAGAGGGTGGGGTGGTCCCGGCTGCTGTTCGGTTCCAGCATTTCCCTGCCATGTGCAAATGCCAGCTCAGCGTTGCCAACTATTCCTGTTTTAAAAGAGTAGCTGGAAACGAGACGGTCTGTGCGAAATCTCCCATTATGTTTAAACACTGGCAAGTTTCACAAACGTTAGAAACTGTGTGCGTGTTGGACAAGATGCGTCTGTGGTTGGAAGTCTTTTTCAGGCGCCAACGTTTTGATCTGTTGATGTAAACGTTCCACAGGGGGCAGGAGCCAGACGGGCTTTGCTCATGTTTTCAGGACCAGCCCTTAGAATGGTGTCTGCTGCACCCCAAATACCAGTGACCACCCGAGGGTCACTCATTAAATATTGCGGAGTCATTCCCTTGTTATGTTATGACCTAGCCCTTTTCCTCAGCCATGGGCAACATTCCACCCCAGTACTTTACAACATGAATAACCTTGAACTTCAATGAACCCACTCTCTCATTTTGCATTTGGGGTTCTGAGAGAGGGATTTGCCCAGAGCCACACGGTGAGTTAGTGGCAGAGCTCAGTAGAAACTTATCTATGTTGCCAACTCTTGTCTGAGAGGATCAGATGATAGAAATGAACATTTCATGTGGAATTTGGGTCAAGCTGCAAGAGAGGGCAACCATGTTCAGAAAACAGAAAAGAATTTTTAAGGGATTCATTTTGGGGACAGGGTGTTCTTTTGAAGGCAGACATCAGTCACCTAGCTGAAAATACTTTGTTTTTGTGTAACCTCTGGGAGCTTACAACACATTTTGATTACCTTTCTGGCACTGGGGATGCTCTGCAAATGTGTTGTACCTGTGTTGTCTCCCACCTCCCCTCAGGATACAATGATATGCATTTTATCACTGAGAAAACTGCAAAAAAGTGGGCTGAGACTAGAATGGAAGTCTCTGGAATTCACTTTCTTTTAGTGTCCTGGTTAGCACGAAGGGCTTTGGAGTCAGAAGTCTTTTGTGCAAATGCCAGCTCCACCGCTGAATACATCGGAGATGTTTGGCCAAGTCACTTTGAGGCCCTGAGCAGCCTCAGTTTTCCAACTTCGGTAGAGGGGATCATGGCCATTCCTACCAGCTGTGAGTGACGGAGGACTGAATGAGATGATGTAAATAATAATGCACTTAGCATGGCGTTAGCACAGAGTAAACACTCAGAAACTGTCAACAGTTAAGGTTGTCACTAATTGGCAGGTTTCCAGGGTCTGTCCTAGTAATTTTCAGATTTGTTCTATAAATATTTCTGCTGTTTGTACAATCACTTCCACTTAAAATAAAAACTATTCATCAGTCCTAGTGAATTTAGCCATGTAAAGGCTTGGCATCCCATAAGTTTTATGGAGAAATAGTGATTCTTATTACTGTATCTTATGCAGTCCATCAAAGGCAGACCTGTTTCAAATAGCTAATTGTGTTTTAATCTTTTATCTCTTTGGTTGCTCATACTCTCTTGTCAGTATTGCTTATCTTAAACATAGCTTTTGGAGGAACTCTAAGGAGACCATCCCAGAGAAATTGCTCAGGTGGCTAACCAGACTAGATACTTATGACAAACTCTGGAGCCCCCCAGTGGAGAGGAGAGGGAAGTGAAAAGTAAAACAGTGAGAAAGTCTTGCCCAGATAGATAGCCAGAATTTTAAAAAAAAAAAAAATTCATATTGTTGCCTGTTTCTATGACTCTTTTTTTTCTTAATCCTTTCACCCTTCTCACCCAGCCCCCAATCCCCTCCCCTCTGACAGCTGTCAGTCTGTTCTCTGTATTCGTGAGTCTGTCTCCACTTTGTTTATATGGTGATTGCCAGAGGAAGGAGGCATGGGGGTGGTAGAAGAGGGTAAAGACGGATAAATGGTGATGAAAGGAGACTTGACTTGGGTGGTGAACACACAGGACAGTATAAAGATGACGTATTGTAGAATTATATACCTGAAACCTATGTAATTTTATTAACCAATGTCCACCACAATAAATTCAATTAAGAAAAGAAATACTATGAAAAGTAAATTGTTATGCAAAAATAAATAATTCTATGTTAAGTCCTGGAGTAATTAATATGGGAAGGAATATTGTCTAGGAAACATCGTTTCCAGTGCAACATAAAAAAGCTTAACTAGAAAAGAATCATGTCTTATAACATAAACATTAATGCCACACCAATCCAACCATGCCCACTCGTGGCTTGAAGATGTCCACTGGTTCCAATGGGTTTAGAACTAAGTGACTCCCCATTCTAGCAGACAAGGCCTTCTTCGTCTATCCCAAGCCAGTGTGTCCAACTCCATCTACAATCAGTGTTCCTGGGCTCACTCCTCTCTAGCCACACTGGCTCTCTGCTCCTTGCAGATCATGCTGGCCTTGTCCCCACCCCAGGACATTTGAATGTCTCTTCTTTATGGATGGACACAGTTCTGGAGTCTTCATCACTCAGCTGTCAGCTCACAGTTCTCTAGCTCTAAGAAACCTTCCCTCAACTCGTTATCTGAAGTTACTTACCCAACACTTCCTCCATTCTCAGTTACACACTCTCTCATCTCCCATCTTCCCACTCATCATAAACTGTCATTAATTGGCTTATGTCACTTCTTTATTGTTTCCTACCATTGAATGAGGGCAGGAATGACACCCCTATATATCCAGTGCTTAACCAGTGTTTGGAACATAGACAATACTTAATTAGATAACTAAATATTTGCTACTTCCATCATTCTTCTCATTTCTTTTTTTTCCAATCTTTATTGTTGAGATTATTACAGATGTCCCTCTTTTTTATCCCCATTACCTACCTCCACCCCACCCCAGACCTTCGCCATGCTATTGTCTGTGTCCATAGGTACTAGTATATGTATATAAGATCTTTGTTTAATCTCTTACTGCCCCCCTACCCCTCTTCCCTCTGACAATTGTCAATCTGTTCCATTTCCATGTCTCTGATTCTGTTTTATTCACCAGTTTATTCTGTTCATTAGATTTCTTGTTCATTTATTTTGATTTTTAGATTAAATTATTGATAGGTATATATTTGTTGCCATTTTGTTGTTCATATTTGTTATCTTTTTCTTCTTCTTCCTCCTCTTAAAGAATACCCTTCAACATTTCATGTAGTACTGTGTTGGTGGTGATGAACTCCTTTCACTTTTTCTTATCCGCAAAGTTCTTTATCTGACCTTCAATTCTAAATGATAGCTTTCCAGGGAGAGTAATCTTCATTTAAAGAAACTTGCACATTAGAGCACTATTGTTAAGAAAAAATATTGTTAGCATCAGACAGACCTGGGTTTGTTTCCTGATCCCACCACCTGAAGTTCATGGTCTTGTGCAGATCATTTCAACTCTGAGTCTTTATTTCTTGATCTGTACAGTATGGATACTGGTAGTACCTACTCTGAAGGAGTGTTGTGAGAATTAAATGAGATAATGCATGAAAGCACTTAGTGCAGTGCCTGGTGCAGAGGGGTACCTAATTGTCGCATTATTATTATTCTTCTTATTATTAGACCAAATGTCTCTCTTTTGAACAAAAAGTGTGAGAGCATCCCCATCACACTGCAACCTCAACAGCATTGACTCAAAGATCATTGCTAGGAGACACAGGTATGACTCTGAATGAGATAAAGACTTTATTAAGGAGCTCTTCATATGCTGAAAATTCAGGCAAGTTAGCTGGCAATTTCAATACAGAGTGACCAAGCCCTGATACCGGAAGTTAGGGTGTTTAGTGAGTACATACTAGAAGTCCACAGACTGATCTAGGGGTGTCAGCAAAGGTGTCACAGAGGAATAGTATCCAAGCTCAATCCTGAAGGTAGAGTAGAAGTTGGTTGTGAAAAGGGAAGGGGGAAAAAGTGTTCCAGGCCAAGGGAACAGCACATGCAAAGGTGTGTAGTCAAAAGAGAGCAGGTTGAGTTCAAGGACGCCATGGAGCTTTCATGTGGCCAGGGTGTGGAGGAGGGAGGCACTATACACAGAGAAAACAGCAAGAGGAATATCCTGGATGTGGGAGAGGCAATGGATGCTCGTGTCCCTTCATCTAATCTGCATAACAAACCCATAAATTATGTGGTGCTATCTTCCATTTTCAGAACAGAAAATGGGAACTGAGATGGTGTAGGTAAATTCCCCAGCCCCCCAACTCTGGTTTACTACAAAGTCAGTATCCTTTTCATTATGCTACAGGCTTCCCCTCTTATGGCGTGTGTGTGTGTGTGTGTGTGTGTGTGTGTGTGTGTGTGTGTGTGAGAGAGAGAGAAAGAGAGAGAGAGAGAGATTTGATTTTAATCCCTTCTTCTGTATCATGAATATAATGATTTAAAAGACAACCTTAAAAAGAAAGCATTCCCACAAAGTTGTTTTAAAGCCAGATTTAAATGTGGCTTATCTGATGTCAGCTCCTCATAATATTCGATTAAATGATCTATGAAGGACAGCTCAAAATATACATTAATTTCTTAAACATTTTCTGCATATTATAAAGAAAGAAATTGCATACTCACACCTGGGTTGTTCTATATGTCATTACTTTACACCCCACTCTTACAAAAACTTGACTCCTGGAGTCACTGGTTCCCTCCCAGCCCTTCCCTCTCAAAACACACACACACACACACACACACACACATTATATATTAGCATATCCAGGATCACGTACAGGGAGCAGGCAGTAGACTTGATACTTACCTGAATAGCATAGCAAACTGTTAAGTGCTCATCTACCATTTCCTCTCTCCTTCCTTTCTCTTAGTGTTTTCTTTATAGGTATGTCTTTGCAATGCACTGACCTTACATATGACCCAGAATGAAGGGAATGGCTTGGACTTGTGCTCTGACAATGGAGAATACATCTGATAAAATTATAATTTTAATTGCCTAAGGAGATATTTTAAAATATTTATGTATATTTCATGTTTAGGATGAATATTAAGTTTCACTGAATTAATGTATGTTTTTTGTCCAGGAGTCTTGTTCTTTTTTTTTTCTCTCATAGTTTTTTTTATTGTCTAAAGTTTTACATATGTCTCCCTTTTCCCCAATTGACTCCCCCCCCCACCCCCGCCCGCCAGCTGGAGTCTTGTTCTTAAACTTGTGATGTTCCTGGGAAAATGTTGTTGTTCCTAAAAAATTACTCTGTTTAGCACCAAATTGTTTCTCATTTTAGCCTATCCATGCTGTAATTATAAATATTTTCTCCTAGGCCTGTTGTAAATTTTTCTATTTTGGGGGCTGTTTTATTGAAAAATATAGAAAGGGCAAATATGAAACAATCCAGGGTATCAGTGAAACCAGGAAATTGTGCAGTATTTTCAAGTGTCCATGAAATTAGGGTGAAATGCTATCCTTTGCTCCTCTCAAAGTACACCCCATCTAATGCTCATCCAAGAAAGGATACTGGTGGTCCTTAGGAACACCTGTCCTGGTTTTCTCAAATTCTATCAAATCCATCATTTTCTACATTCCTGGGTTTGGGCTGGCATTTTAACAGATTACAATACTGAACAATGGAAAAGGAATCAAAGAAAGAGAAAATGTGCATTTGGTGTTCTTGTATCCCAAAGTAGGCCAAACCTGCTGAATGCTAAATGCATGAAGCTAACTTCTGAAACAAAATTCTGTTCTGTAAACCCTGTTGTTGTATTATTGGGTTTGAAATCATTTCAAATATATTCATTTTAGGATGTCCATCTTTTGGTGAGCGCTTCTATAGAAATTGTTAATAAATTGGCTTCTATAGAAAATGGCTCAGGACTTACAGAATGGTGATAAAGATCCAGCATTTTGAAAGGAGCCTTTTAGAAGAACCAGATGGAATAACTTGAAGTGAATCACTAAAGCAATTTGAGTGTACCTGTCGTAGTCAAAGAAGTGTGTTTTCAAAAAGTGTCTGTAAATTGTTCAGATCAGCATGACACAGTTCACAATAACTTATTTGAAGAAATTTCCAAATGTGAAAAACTGTCCTTTGGTGTACTTAAAGTCCACATGATTTTAGTGACAACCCAAGAAAGGGTCTTATTATCCTTGGTGGTGTCTGTCTTGCTCTAAGTAGCAATCATCATCATCATTATCATCATCATCATCATCTACAGTAATAAAGACAAACATGCAAATTGACCATACCTTCACTACTCCTTAAGCCACGCCCACCAGCCAATCAGAGCAACTATATGCAAATTAACCCAACCAATATGGCGGCCGGCAGCCATGGAGCTGGAGCAAGCAGGAGGCTTGATTACCCCAATGATGGAGGAAGCCAAGCTTCCTGCCTGCTGGCCGGCTCTGAATTGGAGGAAGCCAAGCTTCCTGCCTGCTGGCCGGGTCTGAACAAAGCAAAAAAGTTTCAATTATAGAAGGTAAATAAATCCCAGAATAAAAAGAAAAAAAGGAGAGGCTGGGAGCTTCCATTGCCAGGGGGTTTGGCCAGCCTGCCAGGCACCCCAGTGGGGACCCCCCACCCTAAAGGGGATGTGGCCAGCCTGAAAATAGCCATCAGCCCCTCACCCAGGCTGGCCAGGCATGCCAGCGGGACCCCCACACTGAAGCGGGTGTGACCAGCCTGCAAACACCCATCAGCGCCTCACCCAGGCTGGTCAGACACCCCAGCAGGACCTCCACCCTGATCGGGACACCCTTCAGGGGCAACCAGCTGGCCCCTACCCATGCACCAGGCCTCTCTCCTATATAATAAAAGGGTAATATGCAAACTGACTCCAACAGCAGAATGACTGAGAATGACTGGTCACTATGACACACACTGACCACCAAGGGGCAGATGCTCAATGCAGGAGCTGCCCCCTGGTGGTCAGTGCACTCCCACAGAGGGAGCTCTGCTCAGCCACAAGCCAGGCTGATGGCTGTCAGTACAGCGGTGGTGGGGGGAGCCTCTCCTGCCTCCTTAACAGTGCTAAGGATGTCTGACTGCAGTTTAGGTCTGCTCCCTGCTGGCAAGTGGACATCCCCCAAGGGCTGCCTGGCTGCCAGAGGGATGTCTGATTGCCATCTTAGGCCCCCGGAGAGCAGGCCTAAGCCAGCAGGTGGTCATCCCCTGAGGGGTCCCAGACTGCAAGAGGGCATAGGCCGGGCTGAGGGACACCCCCCCCAAGTGCACAAATTTTTGTGCACCAGGCCTCTAGTAATAATATAAAGAAGAGAAATAGATGAAAACTCCCCAAAATAATAAAAGCCATTTAGTGTTTTTTATATGCCAGGAGCTCAGCCCAATACTTTATTTGCACTGTCTGGTTCAATGCTAAAAATATCAATTTTCAGTCAAGAGTACTGGGGCTTAAAGAGGTCAGATGCAGGATAGAAGCCCAAGAAGTCTGGGATCAAAGTCTAGCCCTTCACCACAGCAGAATTTTTTCTCCCGTAATGACATTCACAAATCTGGAATTAGAATAGTGGAGTTCACTTGTCACTTAAACACTCCTTGGGGTTAGCTGTGGCCCTGTGGAGATGTCATTAGCCATACCTGTGATATGACTTTCCATCTGTTAAACGAAGAGGTTGGACTGGGTGGTTTCTGTGGTCTCTTCTAGTGCTGCTGTTCTATGATGGTGGACATATCCTATGCCCTAAGTTTAAGGTGACCAACCATCTCCATTTGCCTGCGTGAGGGACTTTCAGGGATCAACCTCAGCCTGTGTCTGGTGATCAGCCCATGGGCATAGCGATCACAATTTATGCGATCATGAATTACACCTGCCACGTTTCTATGTTCAGCACTGCTTCTGTCCTAATGAAGTTGGTTACCAGCGGAGACTGAACATATACAAAGGCAGATTAAGAATTCTAAAGAGCACCCCTCCTCTTTGTTCCCAATTTTAGATATTTCTGTAAAGCCTTTAAAAAGTACAGAAGTGGCATATCCAAGTGAAAACTAGAGTTTTAATCAGAGGTTCGAGATACCTGGTTTTAGAGTCATAGAAGCATCGAACAGACTGTCCAACCTATGAGGGAAGATGGGGGGTTAGGAGGTAAGAGATCAACCAAAGGATTTGTTTGCATGCATATGAGCATAACCAATGGGCACAGACAGTAAGGGGGTGAGGGCATGTGCTGGGGGTGGGGGCGGCTGGGGAGAGGTCAATGGGGGGAAAGGGAGGCTTATGTAATACTTTAAACAATAAAGAACTGAAAAAAAAGACACTTCGTTTTTATTCAGGCTCTGCCTTGTGTGCTGTTATAGTCAACACCTTTTCTTATCTGTGGCATAAAGTATTATATCTATCTCTTTGGGCACCAGAGGGCTTCAAGAAGAAACATACTGTGTGCTTCACTGTAATTCCTCAGTTAATAGCAATAGTATATAAAATTATGATAATAAACATTGGTCCATCATGATTCTTACTTGCGGTTCATGGCAAAGAGGCTTATTTCCCCCAGTTACTTCTAATTTACAACAGACACACTTTTCTTTCTACAGCCCATAATTATCTGCTAATTACATTCTTCCAAATTATTGGTTGGGTAAGAACAAAATATCCATTGCCCTTTCTCTATATTAACTTAATAATATGGCACAAATAACCTTTGTGTTATAAATAGTTCCCTTTCATCCCAGATGCAACCAGAAAGTCAAAGAAAATGATGTTATAAATGAAGAGAGGCATTCCATTGGCTGGAGTGAATACAGTGCTGCCAGTGTGCACTTCTTTTTTCCCTTCCAAGACTCCCGCTGACACTGCCGAATTGTGCAGGGCTGATCATTTTCCACAGAGGCTTGGGGACACGTGATGGGTTTTATTTTTCTGGTGATAAAGAGACATAACAGCTCTCTTTATAAACCTAAACATTCAATAACTCCTGATTTTGCTTTTTGGAAAGTTAATACTATACACCAAGGTAAATGTCTTTTTGAAATCTTAGTTTTAAGTTTATTTTGTTTTGTTTTTGTGTGTGTGCATGTGTGTGTTTTGGTTAAAACAAAAGGAACATGAACTCCATCCTCAACAAACTTTAAAATGTGCAGTATAGCATTGATGGCTACGCACACAATATTGTACATCAGAACTCTAGTACTTTTTCATCTTGCGTGACTGAAGCATTGAGAAGTCACTCCCCATTTTTTCCTCTCTCAGCGCATCATTTTACTTCCTGCTTCTAGGAGTTTAACTAGCTTAGATACCTTATATAAGTGAAATCATGCAAAATTTGTTCTTCTATGTCCTCATTTCACTTAACATAATGTTCTCAAAGCTCACCCATGATGTAGCATATGACAGGGTTTCCTTGTTATGGCTGAATAGTATTTGATTGTATGTTTATACCACATTTTCTTCATTCATTCATCTGTTGATGGACATTTAGATTGTATTCATGTCTGGACTATTGTGAATAATGCTGCAGTGAACACAGTGCATATCTCTTTAAGATCCTGATTTCAATTATTTTGGCTAAATACTCAGAATTGGAATTGTTGAGTCATATGGTGGTTCTATATTTAATTTTTTTGAGAAAAGCCATACTGTTTTCCATAGTGGCAGCCTATTTTACATTCCCACCAACAGTGTACAATAATTTTGATTTTTTCATATCCTCACCAATACTTGTTATGTTCTGGGGTAGTTGTTTGTTGTTTTGATAATGGCCATTCTAGCAAGTGTGAGGTAATATTTCATTGTGGTTTCAATTTTCATTTTCCTGATAATTAGTGATGTTGAGAATATTTTGCTATACCTGTTGGCCATTTGTATGTCTTTGGAGAAATGTCTACTCAAGTCCTTTACCATTTTTAAGAATCAGGTTATTTTTTCCCCCACTATTAAGTTGTAGAAGCTTCTTATATATTTTACATACGAATCCTTTATCAGGTAAATTATCTATATATATAAAAGGCTAAGCAACTGTCTGACCGGTAACTATGGCATGCAATGACTACCAGGAGGGCAGATGTTCAACATAGAAGCTGCCGAGCTGTGGTGACATGGCAGCAGCAGTTCTCTGGTGATACACCCCAGAACCAAAGAGGAGGGAGCCCGACTCTGGGGTGTGTCACCCGAGAACCTCCCTCTCGCAATCCAGGACATTTTGAGGGATGTTGGAGAGCCGGTTTTGGCTCAATCCCTGCAGGTCAGGCTGAAGGACCCCACCTGCTGGAGGGACCCCACTCACTCCACAGATGCCCTTCGAGCCTCGGCACTGCCCCAGGTGTGGCAGGCTGGGGAGGGACTACAGGAGGTTGGCTCCAAGGCATGTCCGGCCTGTGTGGCCCAGTCCTGCCCCGCCCCGCCATCCACCTTCTAATTAATTTCCTTTCAATGTGCACAAATTCGTGCACCAGGGCACTAGTTTGTAAATGTTTGCTCCCATTTTATGGGTGGAATTTCACTCTGTTTCCTTTGCTGTGTAGAAGCTTTAAAATTTGATGCAGTCCCAAATTTAAGTCTATTTTTGCTTTTATGGCCTGTTCTTTGGTGTCATTAAATAAGAAATCATTGCCAAGACCAATGTTATGAAGATTTCCCCTGGTTTACTTCTAGGGATTTCATAGTTTTAAGTCTCACATTGAAGATTTTACTCTATTTTGCTTTGATTTTTGTTTATGATGTGAGATAGTGATCCAGTTCCGTATCCACTTTCCCCAGCACCAATTTTTGAAGAGACTCTTCTTTCCCCCATTATGTAGCCTTGGCACCATTGTTGAAGATAATTTGCAAGGGTTTATTTCTGGGCTATTTTTCCCCAGTAAGTTATGTGTCTGTCTTTATGCCAGTACCATATGGTTTAGATTAGTGTAGCTTTGTAATATGTTTTGAACCAGGAAGTGTAAAGCCTGCAGCTCTGCTCTTACAGAAGATGTTTTGGCTATTCAGGGTACTTTGGGGTTTAATATGACTCTCAGGATTGTTTTTTCTATTTCTGTAAAAAACAGCATTGAGATTTTGATAGGGATTATATTGAATCTATAGGTCACTTTGGGTAGTGTGGCTGCTTTAACAATATTAAGTTTTCCAATAGCTAAACATGAGATATATTTTCATCTGTGTCTTTTTAATTTCTTTTAGCATTGGTTGTAGGTCCTTGCTATTCATCACTTTAAATATTTCTTGCCACTCCCTTTTGGCCTGCATAGTTTCTGTTGAGAAATCAGCTGACAGTCATATGGGCATTTCCTGTAGGTAACTAACTGCTTTTCTCTTGCTGCTTTTAAGATTCTTTCTTTGTTTTTATTCCTTGGCATTTTAATGGTGATATGTTTTGGTCTGGTCCCCTTTGGGTTCCTCTTGTTTGGGACTCTCTGTGCTTCCGAGACTTGTAAGTGTATTTCTTTCACCAGGTAGGGGAAGTTTTTTTGTCATTATTTTTTCAAATAGGTTTTCAATATCTTGCTCTCTCTCTTCTTCTGGCACCCCCATAATGCAAATGTTGGTATGTTTGAAGTTGTCCCTGAGGCTCCTTATACTCTCTTCATATTTTTGGATTTTTTTTTTTTTTGCTCTTCTGGTTGGGTGTTTTTTGCTTCCTCATATTTCAAATCATTGATTTGATTCTCAGAATCCTCTATTCTACTGTTGAATCCCTGTATATCATTCTTTATTTCAGTCAGTATATGCTTAATTTATGACTGGTCCTTTTCCATTTTTTTTGAGTTTTCTAGAAGATTCTTGAGTAACCTTATAACCATAGTTTTGAACTCTATATCCAGTAGTTTGCTTTCTTCCATTTCTTTCATTTGTGACATATTTTTTTGTCTCTGCATTTATGCTGCTTCCCTGTGTTTGTTTCTGGTAGAGTTGCTGTGTCTCCTGGAGTTGGTAGAGTGGCCTTGTGTAGCAGGTGTCCTATAGCACCCAGTGGCTCAGCCTCCCCATTCACCTGAGCTGGGAACTGTAGGTGCACCCCTTTGTGGGCTGTGAGCACAGCCTTGTTGTAGTTGAGACTTGAATGCTGTTGGAGTCACTGGGAGGAATTGACCTCCAGTCCAATTGGCTGTGAAGAACAGCTGTGACTACAGTGGGAGAGCTGCCTTGCAGGAAACACCTATGGAGGACTTCCTTTAGTGCGGCTTTGGTGCCCACTGTGTCTGCCCCTTGAGTGTGTCGCTTATGGATGTGTAGAGTTGTAATCTGGTATGGTCTGACATTGACCACTGATACACTGCCTCTTGGGTCTCCATGGAGATGCAAAGTCAGCCACTGCCTGGCGCCACACAGCAGAAGCTATAGAGAGATATGCAGATTCCTCCTCTTTGTTTGGGGTTTGAAAGTGCCCATATGAGGCCCAGCTGTGAAGCAAATCAGGCTGCTGCTGGTGCTGGGTCTTGGTCTTGGGGCTTTTACTGATATGTTTGAGAGTCCCTGACCCAGCTGCAGCTTGTTTGAGAGATTTTAGCCTGAACAAGGACTGGCCATTCATATGCAAAAGTCACTGCATGCAGCTTTGGAGGGGCTGTAAATGGGATGAGGCAGGGTCTTAGGGAATCACCAAGGTGAAGCAAACAGAAATGGCTGCCAGTCAGCCCTGCAACCAGGGGAGTCCCCGCATAGGAACAATGATCCCTGCAAGAACTTCCATCTTGGAGAAAGGCATCCCCAAGTTCCTGCCCCAATGCGAGACAATCCAGTTCCTCCTTGAATGTCTGTGTTCCCCAGAGCCTCACTCTGGAGCTGGAGTTCAGAGGAAGCAGGACCTTGTAAGTTCAGTTCTTGGTGCTGGCCTTTTAAGAGGAAGCACTGGGTCTCCAGCAGCCTCTGTGTTACTGAGCCCCAATCTGCACTGGTTTTTACAGCCTGTAGTTCTCACTGCCCATAGGGACTTTTTTTTTAAGCTCTGGGACCCTGGGCTGGGGTCTGGTGTGGAACTGGGACCCCTTGATCCTCTGGGAGGCCTCCCCAGCAACCATCTCCCTCCAGATTAAAAAAGCGGCCCACATGGGTGCCAGACCAGCCTGTTCTACGCCTCTGCACCTCCTACCAGTCTCAATGTGCTTTCTTCTTTACTGCTCTAGTTGTAGGACTCCCATTCAGCCAGATTTCTGGCAATTCTGGATGATGGTTGTTACGTATTTTAGTTGTAATTTTGATGTGGTTGTGGGAGGCGGAGAGTACAGGCGTTTAACTATGCTGCCATCTTCAAATTTTTGAAGTCTGTGTCTACATTTTTTCAATTACAGTTTACATTCAATATTATTTTGTATTAGTTTCAGGTATACAGCCTAGTGGTTAGACAATCCCATACTTTACAAAGTGTTCCCCCTGATATATCCAGTACCCACCTGGCACCATATATACTTATTACAGTGTTATTGACAGTATTCCTGTGCTGTACTTTACATTCCCATGACTATTCTGTACTTGATTCTTGAGTCTAAGCTCCTTTATCCCTCACAGCTTTCATATTTGCTGTCCTCCCTCTGAGGACCTCTCTGCTCAGGTTTCACACAGCGACCTGCTTCTCATTCTTCAGCTCTTGCCTCCTCTGATTCGAAGGGACTTCCATGAGAATCCTGAATATAGTTTCTGACCAGCACAGGCCACATTCCTACCCACGAACTTGCTTTATTCCATCATAGCACCATGATTAGCACTCATTTAAATGTGAAATTATCCTGCTAAATTATTTGTTTCCGTATTTATTTCCAAACCTTTTCAATGAAAGATAAACTCCCTGAGAGCAGGCAACTTGTCTCCTTTTATTTTTTTCTTTACCACTGAGTCACCAGTAGCTATTAGGATACATGGCAAATAGTATTCCCTCAATAATTATTTGCTGAATGAAGGAATAAACAAATGAATTAATTGGGCCATACAAACTCTGAAATAGTTATGATAAGTTATTGGGTCAGATGATCCTTCTGGAAAAGTAGAAAGGAGTCAAACTTCTGAAATTCATGCATTCAAAATGATAACTCTTTGTCAACTGGAAGAAGAGACTATCAAGAGTAAAGAAGGTTAAGCTAGAATTCAAATGTAAACTGGCTGATTCTAAAATGCATGGTCTTTTTACTGTACAGCACTGGCCATAAAGTGGCCAGGTTTCTTTCACTTAAGACATTGTCTAAGGCACAGTGGTTAAACTTATCACATAATTACTTAAAGTGTCATCACACTTCAATTGAATATTCATGGTGTTTGAGAACCACATTATTTCTCATAAATATTACCTTTCTTCCTCTGAAATTATTCCAAGTGACTTGCTACAACGTGGGTCAGCAGGATGCTTACTCCCTAATGAAATAAAGCAATGTCTGCAGTAAATTTCCTACACTCCAGACCACAAAGACATGCAAGGAGAATAAAAAAATGCGTATGGTTGGAAATAAGAAACTAATTCTGGGAAACCAATCTAATTGCTTCATTGGAAGTGATCCCAGAGTTTTGAAAGTTACTCTTTAAAATAAAAGGAAGATGTTCTAAGAAATTAAATGGCTGCAAAGAAACCACAGCCGTTTCACCTCTCATCTCAAGAATGACAGGCTCCGTTGTATAAGAGGTAAATTCCCTCCCTCCATCTACTAAATTCTTAGTTCAGAATCATAGCAGGCAAGCCATGCATCAAAGTCCACAAATGGATCCATTTATTCACTGGGCAGGAATTGTCTGCATATATCCTATTGTTCATATTATCCAGTCTAGTCAGTTCGGTTGTGCCAGATACAATTACTGCTTATATTATCTAATTTTGTTCTCACAACAACCATACTACTCCTGTTTCATTAATTCTGAAAGTGAATCTTAGAAGAAGTGACTTGCCCAGGTCATACAGCTAATAGGTGTTAGAGCTGAGACTCAGTCCCATATGGTGGAACTTTAGAAACCAAACTAAACCATTGTATTCCATTCCCTACCCTTAAGGAGCCCTGTAGAATAATGCTGTGTTCTCACAGTTGAGAAATGTGCTGACTCTTTTCAAATGAAAAAAAAAAATCTTACAGTTATCTAGTTTACTTAATGTATTTTTTATTATAATGTGGCTTAGTATAAGTAAGGACATAAATCTAGGTATATATTTCTTTTACTTACAGTTCATATAAAACCAAAATATATTTCTAAATTAAATATAAGCAAAGAACAAGTCAACCAAATTCAAATTAACACAATTTAATGAGAGAAATGAATCTTGCTTTACTGAAACTAAACTGCCACTCCCAACAGGGACATAGTAGTGACTCTGGTAGCAATTCTTTTTGATTCCTCATGCCTCTAGTACTGCAGGCCACGATAACTCAATTCTACCACCCCTTTCTCCATTAAAAACACCACAACACCATTGTTTGTGAGGATCATTTGGCCTTTACATGGCTTGTGCATGGCATTGGCCTATTGGCTATTCCTCTGTTCTTTTCTCATTAGCCTGTGACAATTTAAACAATGCCACCAAGTGCCAATGTGAGCATAAGTACAGATGTGAATACAGGTGCTGAAATCACGCAGCAGTACTTGCTAACCTAAAAATAAAAAGGCCTTTCAAAGTGAGAGGCAACCAGCATTTATTTGATGTTAAATAACAACTATTTGGGAATCACGAATTCAGGCAGAAGCCCAGGTAATCTTCCGATAAAGTGACAAGGGCAATGGGTACTTGTGTGAAAGGGAGGGGGGACAATGGCATCCGTAGAAGGAATGAATTTCTGTCGGTGCAGATAATGGCATAGTCATGTTCACTCTAAATAATGTTTTCACTCTTCAGTCCAATAGTCACAATAACTGCTTTCTTGTTATTTTTTCAGGAAACAAGGTTGCTTAGGGCCAGTCCAAAGGTTAGTTTGCCCTGTTTTTAACATCCTGAGGATTGAGAAATAAGACATGCAAGGCAGCTCTTCGGACAAGGCAGCTCCAGCTCCATTCAAAATGACTCTGTTTATATGATTGTTTACAGGGATCATCCAGATTTTTTAAAAAATGCTGATAGTGTTTAGGGTATCAAAATAAATGCAAAATTTAAAAAAATTAGAGAACTCAGACCTCAAAATTATGTCTCTGGACACCCCAAGGATCTGCAGATCTCAGTTGAGTAAACTTGTCTACAGATCAATTTATTTGAGGTCAAATGATGACACTTACCAATTTATTAACTGGTCTCTGTTTCTCATCTGTATAACAGGAATAAAAAGAATGCTGTTCACCTAGAGTTGCTATAGTGTTAAGTGATACGGGGCCTTTAAATGGCTAACCTCATAGAAAAAGGGTAAGATAAAACCTCTACAAATATTTTCTAGTATTGGCAATATTATTAGGTGGTCATCGTGTGTTGAGGAAAGCAGATATGCATACAATTAATATAACCCAGGGAGAATGGCCTCGCATCTTGATACACAAAGTGCCTGGAGGAGGCAGTGACAATGGCAAATTCACACAGCTGACAAAGGGCAAAGATGAAATCCTAACCTGGGCAGTATGTGCTTTTGAGTTCTTGAAAGAGATTTAATGCTAACAGGTAAACGAGAGAGCAAAGTTGGTAATCAGCAGAGCTGGTCCATCTGACCCTGAAACCCACACATGAGCCCCATTCACACTTGGGACGCTTTCCTCCTCTTCGCAGCAAATGCGGCTGTTGCTCCGGGGTTTCTCCCACTTTGTGCATTAGACATTTAAAAAGGAAGACAGTGCTCCGAAGTCCATGCTGCCGTGTGCCATGAGTTCCAGCCCCAGTGAGCTCGAGGGCTCAGACTCCTCCACTGTCCCCAAGAAGGGTCTGCTTGCTCCTGACAGTTTAAGTAATTAAATTAGTTGTCAGCACTAAACTGCCAGGAGAGTTTATATAACAATCCAGTGTTCTGTCATCAGAAAATCAGAATATCTAGAATCCGTTGAGTCTGTATTCCCGGTGATGGCAACTGAGTGGAGCCTAGCAGCGAAATGGGCGTGTGACTACATTTTCCCACAGTCCCCTCTCAAATCATCTCTTGCCCTCAGTGGTAGTCTGGTTCCCACAGGGCTTTGAAGGGTGACATAGAAAGCACCCAATATATGTCAGCTGCTGTTATTAAGGCAGTTGGGTTGTTGTTGACTGGCTTAGCTTCCCAGCACTTTTTGGAGACTCAGGAGGTGTGGTAGATGGCTAAATAAATAAATAAATAAATAAAGCAAGCCACTAACTTCCTGCACGCTAGTGTGCACATCCCTTTGTGGTGTGAATTTGCCGCTCGTCTCTCCACCCTGTGTTAGCTGGGCGTGGCCATGGGGCTTGCTTTGGCTAATGGGCCTTGGGGAGAATGTGTCAAAACCAGAGGCGTGGAAAGTGCTTGTGCATTGGGGTCCCTCCCCTCTTGCTGCTGGGAACCCTTAGCCACCATGTAACTGTAGCCCATTGGAGGATGAGTGACCTTGTGGAGGGGGATGCCCAGACATGGGAGCAAAGATGGTGGATCAGGTGAACAGCTTGCTCCCATGACCTCCAAATCAAAAGTAAGTTATTATTTAAGCCACTAAAGTATAGTCTGGCTTTTAGACACAATAGCAAACTAGGAGGCTTAGAATGCCCCCCACACACAACAGATCCTGCAGTGATTCTCCTGGGGAGGAGGGGGGAGGGTGTTTAAACGAGGCATTCTCTCTCCACAAATAAGAACTGAAGCAAGTGACTCTTCTGCTTTAGTTTTTATTCAACTGTCACTGAATCAAAATGGACAGAACTGAAAAGCAATAGTGAGAGCACATTATGGGTGTTTTTTTAAAGTGTGGGATAGACATTAAGGGAAATAGGCAGAAGCCAAGGTAAAGGCCATTTAACCAGCTTACAGAAGTCACAGAGCAGATTTAAAAACGCACTTTGTGTGCATTTTTCCTAATTGTCAAGATTTTATTGATGTGCTTATGAGTTTATTTTTTCAGAGTTATCAAGGTGGTAATAATAAAAGTAACAAGAAGAAAAATATGAATAGCTTCTAAACAGGATGGGGTAAAAGTAGGTTTACAGTTGTGAGTACATGAGTCAGTTTATTCTGTATTATTATTTATTAACTAGAAGCACAGTGCATGAAATTTGTGCACAGGTAGGGTCCCTAGGCCTGGCGGGCAATCAGGGCCAATCTGTCGGGTGACTGGCAGGGTGATTGGGGCGGGGAGGGCCCCGCTGCCTTGGCTGGCCTGGTGCCACCTGCTCACTGACCCTGCCCCCGCCACCACTTGTTGCCTCCCCCTGCAGGGTGACTGGCGGGGCGATATGGGGCCCCCTGCTGGCACCCACCCTGGTGGTCAGTGCGCGTCATAGCAACCGGTCATTCTGCCGTTTGGTCAATTTGCATATTAGGCTTTTATTATATAGGACTAGAGGCCTGGTGCACAAAAATTTGTGCACTCAGGTGGCCCACACAGCTGCGGTGGCGTGCCTCAGCCCTTGCAGCTCAGGCTTCG
>NW_006300372.1:4793216-4802303 GCF_000327345.1 Myotis davidii | reverse complement strand
TGTCCTCTGCCAGTCTTGGTGAGGGGCTGAGGGCTGTTTTCAGGCTGGTGGGTTACTGAAGCTCCCAGCCGTTCCTTTTTTCTTTTTCTTTTTTATTCTGGGATTAATTTACCTTCTATAGCTGTCACTGGAGCTGAGAGCAGGCTCCAGCTCTGAGGCCGTTGCTGGCTGAAAACAGGTACCTGGGTTTGTTTAGGTTCTATAATTGCAAATATTGTTTCATCCGGAGCTCAGAGCTGAGCTGCGGTAGGTGGGGAATGTTGACTTCCTCCATCACTGGAGTAAGAGCAAGCAAGCCTCCTGTTCGCTTCAGCTGCTTGGCTGCCGGCCGCCATCTTGGTTGGCAGTTAATTTGCATATCGCCCTGATTAGCCAATGGGAAGCGTGTCGGAGGTATGGTTAATTACCATGTTTGTTTATTATTAGATAGGATTATTCTATTATTTTCCACACAAACAACTGTAACCTACTTTTGCCCTATCCTGTATTGAGCTCTTATACATTCATCACTAGTGTACAGATTGCTATGTAGATTTTCTTCTTTAATATTCACAACACTTTATAGGGGACTTACTACTATATCCACTTTACAGGTAAGCAAAATGCGTCACAGAGAGACTGAGCAGTTTCTCCTGAGTTCCAGAGCTGGTACTTAACCTTCAGTTTTGCTTTATGCACGTTTAATGTCTACACTTTACTATTTTCTTTCAGGCAATAGCCATACTAATCAAAAAATTTATAACTATAGAGCTGCCCTGATATGACCCGATTTTGAACAGGAGGCTTTTTTCCCTCATTTTTAAAAGTCAGTTTCATGTTCACTTTAAACTGAACAGAGACATTTTTTATTTCAAACCACTAGAGGGCAGTGTGAGGCAGAGTTTGTTTCTGAAGTCAACTTTGCCGGGTCTCCACCTTCGTGTCTAATTTTAAAATGCTTAAAGATGTCCCAGATTTTCAGAGGATTATTCTTTTCCATCTAAGCAGGGTAAATGCTGTGGATAAAATGCCAGGGTTCTTGTTTACCTGCAGTCCTGTATTTGTGACTCAATGATTTTTTGGAAATCACGTGGGTCCACTAGATCAGATTCATTTACATAACGGGATGATGAGGTTGGACCAGTTTTAGAGATCACGCTAATGCCCACATTCTACTATTTCTAATGTAGAAAGTGATACGAGTCTTAACACTGTACGAACAAGGATATGTAAGAAATGTCACATTTGTTTTTGTTACTGTTATTAATAAATAGAATTAAATATGATTGAGTCCCTGCCCTGCCCTACGAATGAGAAATGTTCTCTGTCATTATTGGGATTCCTCCCACCAATGTCATCACCCCCAACTGCCTAACAGTCCCAGGCGTCTTACAGAGTGCCCAAGGGTCAAGGAGGTGCCAGCTCTTGGGAGTTCTGGCGAATACTGCTGTGTTTCTTGCTTGGAGGACACTTGGGAACCAGGCACACCACTCCTCTGGCTGGTCTCAAGAAAGGCTTTGACCAAAAACAGAAGAGCTGGTTAGAGATTGAAGCCTTTCTCTGGCTGCCGCAAGGTATTCTCCTTGTTCCTCTCTCCCTGTCATGATGGCTTTCATGAGCTCACATTTTCACTCACGGGAGAGAAGAGAAAGGGAGAGTGAGAAGGGATGGGGAACAGGACAGCTGCCTACCATTGACCTGTACTTTACCCCTGCAACCAGTCCTAGGAAGAGGAAATACAAAGGTCCTGGCTGTCTCCAAGGAACCGGGGCAGGACCTCACATGTTAATGTTTCAGTAGTGTCCTGCCAGCCTTGAGGGTAGGAGGGACAGTGCCTTGAGCTAGATTGTATTCTCCCTGGTGTCAGAACTGAGAAGTAGCTCAATCAATATTGCGTGGTCAGTTTTCTTCTTCAGTCTGAAAGAGGAAAGGAAAAATGGGCAAGATTCGTTTTTGAAACAAAACAATGAATATTTAAGCCATGAGCGAGTCATGGCTGTGAATCCTGGCTCCACCACCACCTGGCTGTGGGACCTTGGGGAACATTGACTTTCCTTCTCCAACATGAAGGGGTATAAATTCTGGATCCAGTCTAAAGGAATTTTCTGATTCCTTGAAATTGGCTTACTGTCCCCCACCCTGGGGAGAGGCCGCAGACACTTCTATGAAGTCCTGTAGTCAGCCTTGGGAGCTGACTTCCTGGAGCGAGCCTTGGGAATTCCCTCCTCCTTTGGGAACCTTTGGCTCTGTCCCTCTGATCACCTGTCCAGACCTCTCTTGGCCTACTCCTGGTCCACAGGCTCTGTGGAGCCCTGTGGATTGATGACCTTCTCAACCCTCTTTCTCTAGGGCCTACTCTGGATACAGCTGTTTCCATCTCACACGTTGCTCACTTTGTAAACTGGGATCTTGCTATGGATGCAAAAACCCCAAACCAGGTTCGCAGCCCCAGAAATGATCCATTCATACAATGGAGGTATTCTGTACCACATTCCTGGCAGCAGGACATAGGGGTTACCATTGCCCTGTCCTTACCAATGTTTCGATTGGTATCCACAGACTTATCTTATTTGCCATTGTGGTGGGTGTGATGCTGCTTTTCGTTTTGTTGTTGTTAATTTTGGTAACAAAACAAAACACATAAGATGAAATCTACCCTCTTAACATTTTTTAAATGTACAGTAAATTTTATTGTGTTTTTATCATGGATATTCTGATTCCTAAGAAAATTTAGCATTTTTAAACAGGTTTATTAAGCTTCCTCTTCTGTGGGTGGCCTATTTAAAAACTTTTAGCCACATTTCTGTTTTTTTCTTTCTTTTTATTGATTTATGAGCTCTTTATATGTCCTAGATATTATATGTGTGCAAATGTATACTTCCAGTCTATGGCTGATCTTTTCATTTTGTTTATGGGACCAATTAATGAAGTTTAATGTGTAAATCTATAATTTTTTAAATTGTGCTCTTTGTATCTTGTTTAAGAATTTTTTCTACACTGAAAAATGGGTGGAGTCAAATTTTACAGAGATTTTGCATGTCTCCCCACAAAAAAAAAATGTTTCTGAAATCTCTTAGTTATAAAATTCCAAAAATTGGCAACACCCACCTTAAGGCTATTAACACATTGCGACGGATCAGGAGAATCCTTGCTTCGTATTACGCAGTGTTTTACAAAGTACCATACTTTAAAAAGATATGAGCTTGTAAGAACATGTAATAAATAACTTCAAAATGCAATGGGTATTTAATTTTAAAGTGTGCCTTTAACATTTATGTAAAACATTTTTTTTGTACTCATTCAATAGAAACTATCTGGCCACTGGGTAAAGCTAGCAATAAAACTACTGGTCCGCAATGTGTTGATTGGTTTATATGCCATCGGGACAACTAGTTTCTCAAATGAACAACAATAAAGTCAAAGATCAATGCTAGGGATTTTAAAAAAGAACATGTGAAAAGAAAAACTGCTTGAAAAGTATATAGGAAAAATAACTTATTTTATGGAAAAGTTTTTCTTTTAAAATTTGGTCCCGCTCTAGTTTGTCAGAGCTGCAATATTATGACTACAATGAATGATATAGTAAAGCAGAGATACATGGCAGGAGTGGCCAGATATGGCTGTCCATGGGTCAGGGCCAGGTCATAATGGGTCTTAACCACTAGGTAGTGAAGTTGAAATTTTATCATGAGGATAAATGGCCTGCCTTTGAGAGGCTTTACCTAGGAGAGTGATGTGATGATCAGAGTTGCCTTTTAGAAGGAGAGCCCTGGCAACAAACAAGACTAGAAACTGACAGAAGGAGAAATAGGGCAGAGGGGGGAAATGTTAGAGATTTAATCTAGGTGAGAGGGGTGGGGCCTTGAACTGCTGTGATGAGTAAAGATTACATTCCCTAGGCCCTGTGCCATATTTTATATCCCTGCGACTGTTTTCATAACTGACAATTTGCACATGTTAATCCCTTCCCCTTTCTCAGGAGTGGATTTGAGAGCATTTAAGGACACACATTTGCTGGGAGCTAGTTATGCAAATTAGTTTTTTCCTGGTTACAAGAAATTGGCCACCTGGAAATACAAAATGAGTTGGGGGGGGGGGGTCGGTGGGGGGAAGCGCACATGGAGAAAACCAATGTTCCTGTGTGAGATGGAATAAACCATTCTCAGGTATCCATTCTCCATCTCATAACTCCTCTTTAAGAAGAGTGAAGGAAGGTCTTTCTTTTGTGGGTATCGGCGCACAATTCTTTGACAACAGCATTGTGATACAAAAAAGCAAGTTGTTTGATTTTGACATTTCTTATTTTACATGGAAAAATAGAGGCTTAAAAAGTCAGTGGCACGCCCAGTGAAGGAAAAGATACGTGGGATTTACAAAGTCAGATGAAACTTAGAAGAAGCCAGTTTCAGGAAAGGATGCTTAGCAGATGGTAACTGGTGAAATGAACCTTAGTTCACCAGCAGTTGGAGTGACTTTTCCAAAAGAAAAAAGAACTAGGTGCTCATTACCTGTGCCAGGAAATCACCCTCATCCCCCACTGCCTGTAGTAGACATAAAGGGTTAGTGCCTTAGAAAATGAAACCATAATAGGGTCAAGAAAGTAAAGAGGAGATTGCCTATACATACAAATGAGTTGGATGAAGAAATATTGGTGACTTCTATGGCAGGGATGAATGTGGAGACTGAATATGCAAATTTAAATAAAGATCTCCTAAAAATAATTACCTATAGATCCATCAAACTTTTGAAAGAAACTGTCAAGAAGTTTAGGGTAATAACAGAAGTAGCATTTATGAAATTCTTGCCACTTTTATTGGTGTCAGTATTGTCCAATGACCAGCCTCCCTTTTGGTGGGCAGTGGCTGCCATGGCTTTCAGCTTCACATCTGTACTGTATCATCAGTACACACCTCACCTGCCCAAACTTAGTCAAACCTCATAGTCAGGGGAATGCATGTGCCGCTTGTCTGAAGTCAAAGTTACCTGAAGGAATCGAGATGTTCAGGGGACTGAGATTATTTTGGTTTAGGCCTAACAGAGTCTACCTTTGACCCGGAGATGAAGTCAGCTTAGCTTCAAAATACAGGTCTCTCTGGGAAAAGGTTGTAACGATCTATGACTATAAAATAGGGAATATGATTTGTTTTTATTTTGTTAATCCTAACCCAAGGGTATTTTTTCCATTGATTTTTAGAGTGAGTGAAAGGGAGGGGGAGAGGCAGAGAGAGAGAAACATCAATGTGAGAGAGACACATCGCTTGGTTGCTTCCCACACATGCCCTGACCAGGGCAAGGGATCAAGCCTGCAACTGAGGTAAGTGCCCTTGACCAAAATTGAATCTGAGACCCTTCGGTTTGAGGGCCCGCACTCTAACCACTGAGAAAAACTGGCTGGTGCTAGAATGTGATTTTTTAAAAATAATTTACTATTTATCAATTACAGTTCACATTCAATATTCTATTAGTTTTATAGGTACAACATATGATTAGACATTTATATAACTTATGAAGTGATCACCGCAATAAGTCTAGTACCCACCTGAACCATACAGAATTATTACAGTATTATTGACTACATTCCCTATGCTACACTTTACATCTCTGTGACTATTTTTATAACTGACAATTTGCACATGTTAATCTGTTCCCCTTTTTCACTCATCCCCCCCGCAACTTCCCTCCTATCTGGAAGCCATCAAAATGTTCTCTGTATCTATGAGTTTATTTCTGTTTTGTCTATTTTGTTTTTTACCAGTAGATTCCACATATAAGTGAAATCATAAGGTATTTGTCTTTCTCTGTCTGACTTATTTCACTTAGCATAATACTCTCTAGGTCCATCCATGTTGTTCCAAGTGGCAAGACTTCATTATTTTTTATTGCTGACTAATATCCATAGTATATACACGCCCAGTCCATATCTCCACACTTCCTATGAATCTCAATGTGTCTTCTTTATATCATTAGTTGTAGGACTTCTGTTCGGCGAGTTCAGGTGGTTCTGAATGATGGTGGCTATAATTTTGATGTGGTCATGGTAGGAGGCAAGAACAGTATTTACCCACTCTGCCACCTGGGGGAGGTGTTATTTCTCATAGCATTATAAACACAAATGGGAGAGAGGTGGCCTTTTCTAATAGTTGGTACCTGATGAGGAAAGTTAGCTGAAATAGAGGTGCAGATTTGAATTCTTCATGTCTATACTTTTCAAAGTTCTTTTACAATGAATCTCATTTGATGCCATAAAACCTTTGATATTTTCAAGGGAAATAATATGACTCCCCCACCTTTTTCCTTTTCTTTTTCTTTTGCAGATGGAGAAATAGATGCAGGTAGAGGGACTTGGTCAAGGAACTGTGTCTTGGTTGTGGATCTATGAAAGAGAACATGGCCTAGTGTTCAATGCCTAGATCTTGAAGTTAGATAGCTCTGGTTGTTTGGGAAAGTTATTTGATCTCTCAATTACATCATCAGTGAGTGGGATTAAAATATCCACCACTAATGGCTATTGGAGAAGAACTAAAATGGACACTGACTCATTGAATGATTCAGAAGACAGATGTATAGAGGTTAAGAGTTGGGGCACCTGACAGGCTACCTGGGTTCAAATCCCAGCTCCATCATCTACTGGTTTCATGGCCCTGGCAAACCATTTAACTCCTTTCTGAGTTTTGGTTTCTCATCTGTACCATGGGGCTTATAAGATAGAATCAACCTGATAGAGTTGTCCAGGTGAACACCAAATAAGATTTAGGTGTTGGATTTTGATCGTGTGTTAACAAGGTCCCTCAGTATTGGTGGCGTAGATTGTGTGATGGTCAATACTTCCTAATATTTGGGAAATGAGCAACCAGACCAACACTGTTCCCATATTTCTAGAACCTTTTCCTTTACATATGGTGAAATGCCCTTAAAATATTTTTTTTTTTGTTAGGAGTTAAATCCTGCAGGAAAACGTGCAACATATTCTTTATTTCTGTTTTATCACAGGCGGGGCAGGATGGCAATTTACGGAAGCTCTGCACACCCACACGGAGCCAGCTGCTCTGAGGAGAGCAGGCAGCTTCCCCAAGGAGGTGAGTTAAAAACAAAACCCCAACACAAATCATGCTTCAATTATATCCAATTCCTGTAGCCGGGAGAAGGTTGTGGTGGTAGTCTTTCCTTGTCTGAGAAAGAAAGTAGAACATTTGGTGTGACAAAGGCAATGGTGAAGAAGACATGTTTGACAGCTATTTCCCACTCTGTCAAAGGCATTAGCTCTTCTCCAGAGCCAAATTGCAGAGTGGAGACCATCCATATGTCTAAAAGGTCAAAGGGCACTGACAGTCAAATGGAGTATTTTTATGCTCAACTTGTAGGCCTGTTTCACATTTTTGTCATCTGGTTTTAATTGATAAACTCACAAAGAACTGAAGTATTGTCCTGTTTTAAAGTTCTTTCCTCAACTAGGTAAAATAAAATACTATATGTGTAAGTGCGGCTCTGAAATACTTTTCTGATTACTTTGCTTCTTAAAGATATATCAGACGTATCAGTGTGCTGATTGTCATTATTTATTCCAACTGTGACATTAAAAACTGTTTATTAATTCAACAGATGGGTTAAGAGCTAGTTTTGTTTACTAGAAACAAGCAAGCAGAAAACACAAACTAAAAACAATCATAATTCTAACACCAACTGCTAACTACTGTTAACATTATAGTGTAGATCTTTCCACTCCTACTTTCTATATATATTTTCATGAGCATTGTTTTTTTAAATAGATTGTGGACATATGTGGATGTTTATGTATATTTGCTGTCTACTTATGAAATATTCTAAATATCTTTCCATGATTATGTGAGATTTTTTTCTCCTTAAAAATTATAATTATAATCTATTTTGTATATACAAAAAAAGTATAAGGAATAGTGTAACAAACACTAAGTATCTACTACCACTTAAAAGAATGTCATAACCACACAGCTCAGTGGTTGAGCATGACCTATGAATCAGGAGGTCACAGTTCGATTCCCAGGCAGGTACATGCCCCGATTGTGGGCTCGATCCCCAGTGTGGGCCATACAGGAGGCAGCCAATCAAGGGTTTTCTCTCATTGATGTTTCTGTCTGTCTCTCTCTCTCTCTTTCTCCCTTCCTACCTGAAATCAATAAAGACATATTTTTTTAAAATGTTATAACCAAACTGGTTGAATGTCCTCTACTACCTGCAAAATAACTAGAAACCTAATTTTGGGATTTATTATTTTCATTTCTTTACTTCTTATGGCCTTTCAGTGGTTTTTGGTTTGAATTAGACTGACGTAGCATCTGCATTGAAAAGAGTTTCTTTTTTTCAAATTTTCTGCGGATCATAGGATTATTAATTTGATTGAACTAGGGGGAACTACTTGGTCATCCATAAAGCAAACAGGGACGTGTGCCTAGTCCTGCATTGTTGAATATGGACAGGGCTAATGGGTTCTAACTAGTTAGACCAAAGTCACATGCTCACAAATGGAGTGAAGCAGGGGAGGTGTGGTCCCCAAAGAAGGAAAGAGAAGGGGTCTCTTACCACTAAAAATGGCAAAGTACCTGGGTAGGTAAAAGTAACCACTGTCCACAAAAGGAACTTCTGCATATGCCATCATTGCTGATCTTCCCAGCAACTTTCTATAATAGGCAGAAATATCATGTATTCTTGCTTAACAGATAAAGATCTGTGAATAAATCGTTCCCCAAATCCCAGGTGGTAAAAGGCAGAGCTTGGACTAGATTTTATATTCTAAGCAGCTAATTCCACTTGGCTTAGATAAATGGCTGCAAAATTATTATTATTATTTTTACATTTCTCAATTTTTCCACAATTGTTTCCTGACCTCTTTTGGTAACTAGCTTTCCAGTTAGTCAGAGATTTCCAGAGACTCTGATGACTCTAACCAAAGCAGTTTCCACAACTTTGTCAGCGAGAAGCTCCAGAAACCTACCATTTTCTGTCTCATGAAACTGTTTGTTGATCTCCCACACATTTGCTCTTTCCTATCTCCAACCTTAGCCCAGAATATTCTCTCTCATTAGGATGCCGCCTGCTTATTTGTCTAGTTACTATTCATTTTTAGGTTGGCTG
>NW_006300372.1:4760404-4793184 GCF_000327345.1 Myotis davidii | reverse complement strand
CTCTTTCTTCTCCGCCCCAGACAGGATTAGGTACCCACCCCATCCTCCTCTCTGCAGGCCTCTGGCTTAGCATTTATCACATTCTGTTGACATTTTCTTTCTCCAGCAGGCATTGAGTTTCTTGTTAATAACAAGGGACTGTCACTTTTCACTGAATCTCCGGGGTCCATGCAATGCCTGGTCCATAGGGGGTCCTCAGATCCTCAGAAAATATTTATTGAATAAATAAAAGACTAAAGATAGTAAGTAGTGTGCCAGAAAAATGAGATGACAAATAAACTAGGAAAAGAAAAACTTTAAAGGAGGTAGAGAAGGATTGGCCTGATAAAACAGGTTCACAAAAAGGTGACTCATTAATAAAATCTGGGGAACAGTGATCTAAATACCAGATAAAGTGTAAAGGACAAGCAGGTAGTTGTCACTAGCTAGAGAAAGAAAAAGAAAGGAAAGAAAAGAAAAGAGAAGAAATACTCATATAACGTCTTAAATTTTTTAACAATCAAATGGGTTACCCGTTTAGAATTTGTCAGGCAAAAAGCTATCATCAGAAGCTTTTACATTTTCCTCAGTAAAAGGCTCACTTATCTTGCAAATAATGACAGCCTTTGTTTCGATAGCACTCTAACATTTGAAAAGCTCTTTGGCTATATAGTTTAATTCTGTCATTTAGCAAACATATGCTGAGGGCCTAAGAGAGACAATATATGAAGTATAGAGGCAAATAAGACTGTCCCTGCCTTCAGAAAGCTCGTGGCCCAGTAATACAGACAGAGGTACCATGTAACATCAGGAAAAAACGTTATTGAAGTGGCTATGTACTCAGAATGTGGCCCAAAGGAAGTGACCAACACAATTTGCAGAGGAGAGCAGAAGCTTTGCAGTGGGGGTTGGCGGGCATGGGGATGTTGTAGGGATTGCAGAGCTTGGTAGATAAAGAAGAGAAAAAAGTATATTCTAGACAAAGAAATGCATCCATAAGGGCAAAAATTGTTGAAATGATGGGAATGTGTTCACAGAACAATAGGAAATGATTGTGGCTATAAATTTAATACTCCCCTTCTCCAGAGGTGCTGTCTTGTCCTCTCCTCTTTTAAAAAAATATATTTTTATTGATTTCAGAGAGAGAGAAAGAGAGAAACATCAATGATGAGAGCGAATCATTAATCGGCTGCCTCCTGCACACCCCACAGTGGGGATCGAGCCTGCAACCTGGGTATGCCCTTGACCAGGAATTGAACAGTGACCTCCTGGTTCATAGGTTGAAGCTCAACTACTGAGCCACACTGGCTGGGTGTTGCCCTCTCCTCTTGATCCTGGAAGCCTTCTAATCAATTGAATGCAGAAATGTGACACTGCGTGACTTCGAGGCTAGGTCAGGAAAGTGAATGCGGCTTCTCCCTCTTTGCTGCATGGAGCCCTGAGCTCTAAAGAATCAGTCTCCTTGGATATTCTCATGCCGAGGAAGCCATGTACAGGCCTTTAGTTGACAGCCATGCTGAGCCTTCTCCAGACAGCCATCTCGTCAGGGAGCCTTCTGGGATGCCCAGCCCAGCGGAGCCTGTAGATATCTACAGCCCCAGCCGACATCTCACTGCAACCACACGAGGGACCCCCAAGCAAGAGCCGCCCAGCTGGGCTCCCCCGGATTCCTGACCCCCACTAGGTCACAACCAAAATATGATGGCAGTTTTACGTCATTAAATTTTTGAGCCTGGAGTAGGAGAGATGTTCTGGAGGGTAGGGGTTATAAAATGGGTGTCATTCATAACAGCCTGGCATTTCTTTCCTCTTATTTTGATGCTAACAGTCTGATTTTGTGTTGGTAACACTATTCTTAAGTCGTGTAGTTCAGGTGGCGTCCGTCCCACCCCCCAACCCCTGGAAATAGGAAATGACTGTGGTTATAAATTTGATATTCCTCACGGTACTCCTTCTAGCTACCGTGTTTAGTAAAGGGTGGAGCAGAGGACCCAAAGCTGACCATTGTGGTTTTGCCTTGTGACTTTTGTTGAAATTAGTGAGAAAAAGATACTCTCTTAGGGAGTTGTTAATAAGCAGTAGGTAACCCTGAAACAAATTTGTTATTGAGGCGGGAGAGCCTTATCCGGAATAAAGGCACTAGAGAGGAAAGCAAAGCGAGGATGGAGAGAGAGCTTCCTACCAAACCTATTGGAGCCTTTGGACTCCTGTGTACTTGGTCTGCTCCAGGCCTTTTTAGTTTCACAAGCCGTACATTCTCCTTTTCAATTAAGCTTCTAGGAAAGGTGCTTCTGTCAATTGCATTGGAAAGATTTCTAACTATTGTAGGCAGATTAGATCAAAGTCTTGGAGAACTTAGGACCCTAGACTGGCAAATATGTACTCATATAATACTTTTAATCAGGATCAAGATGATGAGAAGTACACTTTAGTAAGATATTGATGCCTGGTTTGCGTGGCTTGGTTTTTGAGCATTGACCTATAAACCAGAAGGTCACAGTTCGATTCCCAGTCAGGGCACATGCCCGGGTTGCGAACTCGATCCCCAGTGGGGGACGTGCAGGAGGCAGCCAATCGATGATTCTCTCTCATTATTGATTTTCTATCCCTCTGTCACTCTCCCTTCCTCTCTGAAATAAATAAAAATATATATTTTTCAAAAAGACAACCAGCTGCCATGAGAAGAAAGGATTGACGATGGTGCTAGACTAGGAAGGGACATGGGTTAGGAGGACTTAGCATTAGCGTAGGGAGAAGATTGATGCCTGAATTAACACCGTTGGCGCGAGTGGAGACAAGGAGGTTGGAGAGACAGAATTCAGAGACAGATTGACTGTTGGGGATAAAGAAAAGAGAAAAACCAAGGATGGCGTTTAGATTTCTGGCTGATATACAGTCTGGATGGTGTACCATTAAGGAACGAATATTATCTCAATTTTTTAAAAGATTTTAACTCATGGACATAGACAATAGAGTGGTGGAGGCCTGGGGTGAGAGGTGGAGGGGGACTATAAAGGTCAATGGGGAGGAAAAGGAGACATATGTAATACTTTCAACAATATATTTTTAAAGATGTTTTTATTGATTTTTAGAGACAGAGGAAAGGAGAGGTGGAGAGAGGGAGAAACATCAATGTGAGAGTGGAACATCGACCGGCTGCCTCCTGCTTGCCCCCTACCTGGGATCAAGCCTGCTACCCAGGCATGTGCCCTGACTAGGAATCGAACCAGCAACCTGTCAGTGTGTGGGATGAAGCTCCAACCAGCTGAGCCACATGGGCCAGGGCTATTAGCTCCATTTTATGTCTGAGGACACTAAGGCTCTGGGAAGTGAAATGACCTGCCTGAGGTTGTGTACCTGGCAAGAGACAGAGCCAACCAGGCCTTCAGGCTTCAAGGTTGCTGCTGTTGGACCAAGCCACTTCCTTTGTTCAGGTGCCATGGCCTTTGCATTCCTAGGAAATAAACGAAGCACGCGCGGCTGCTGGTTTTAATGATTTATTCTGCGCACCTTGCAGGGTCTGTGCTGCTATGAAACGAAACTTCTGCAGCAGGGCCCTCCTAGCACGCAGGCTGCCCTGGCTGACTTATCTGTTTGTGAAAGGTACGGACGATTCTGGTTCCAGCCTTTCTGCATTCCAAAGTCTGAAGCTCATTACAGACAGAAGTGTGAAGGGAGAGAAAATCATTCCCCAAGATGGACTATTGATTTGTACCAAAGACCAAAAGAGTGTGACTTTCCAATAGGCCCAGTGTCGGAGGAGCAAGGCAAGTAGTAAGGGGGAGTTTGAGTGAGAGTAAAGGGCTCATTAAGAAGAGAAAATTAGAAAAAGATTTTGTTTAAAGACAGGTTTGAAGAGAAGGTTTTGAATTTTATGAAGGGGGCATCAGAGGAAGAGAGGAAGCAAGCTGGTTCTAACACTTTTCTTCTCTGCTACTGGGGGCGGAGCTCAGGCCTACCTGCCTCAAGCTGGCTTCACACCTGAGTGGGAAGCTGGGTGTATGGAGATTAGAAATCAGACTCTAGACTTGAATTTGACATTAATTCACATTTGGATCTAACCCAGAAAAATAACACGCCACTTTTATGTATAGTGTAACATTTGATTCTTAACTTTTTGGAGGAATTTATGAATTTGAGATCGTAAGTTGATGATCAATTAGTAAAGATGTGTTTTTACAGTTGAAGCGGCCACATTCTGAATTGTCTGGAAGGCTCTACATTAAGAAACATGCATTGACAGTAAGGGGAAAACTGGAGATCCATCATTCTAACTTCACTGAATTTTATATCTAGCTCTTTGGTGTGCAGGAGGGAGAGGACATTTCCAGAATTCCATTCTTATTGGGTTCGGGCATAGAACAGCTCGGGTTCAAGTTTACCACAATTAGTGTGTGACCTTGCAAGAGTCACATAAATAATCTGTGCCTCAATTTTCTCTCCTGTAAAATGGGGATACAGATAGTAACTTGTTTGTAGTCTGTGTGTGAGAATTCAGTGCAGTCGTTTTGTGACACGCTGAGATTAGCGTTTGGAGTTGATACCTATGTGCTCAGTAAGTATTAGGTCACCTTAGAATTACTGTCTCAGAAAGAGAATTGAGCTTGAGCGTAAGCCTGTGTGAAATCCCTGCTGATTGCATTGATTACCCGCTTTCTGCTTCCCTGCCGAACATTTGAGATGAAAAGATGTGAGTTATGAAGGGCTCTTGTCTTCAAAGCAGCAAAGAGGGCAAAGCTGACATCAGAGGGCGACCTTTAGGGGGTGAGACCCCACAGCAGAGGGGGTGGGATGGCAACCATTGAGAACATAGAGGTGGGTTGTAGAGGTGGGCCTTTTCCAGTGGAAAAGTGACCCCAGGCAAGTGAAATGTCAGTCTCAGAGGCAGTAGTCTCCTCTCTGCCCCTTTCACTTCTGATTTGTAGGGAGCCACTTGTAATATTTCTTGAACTAGTGGCATTTCAGCCTCTTTTGTTTATTTCTTTAAATAAACTTTGTTTCCCTGGCCTGTGTGGCTCAGTGGGTTGGCCGTCATCCTGTGACCAAAAAGGTTGCCACTTCAATTCCCTGTCAGGGCACATGCCCAGATTGTGCGCTCAATTCCCGTTAGGGAACATGCAGGAGGCAGCCGATTGATGTTTCACTCTCACATCGGTATTTTTTTCTCTCTCTCTCTCCCTTCCTTCTTCTCTCTCTAAAAATCAATTTAGAAATCTTAAAAATCAACTTTGTTGTAGAGGAAGTGTTTTACAGAAATGTTGCCAAGATAGTAGAGAGACTTTCTGTTCACCTTGCCCTCGGCTTCCCCGTGCTAACATTTTCCTTTAGCATGGCCCCTTGGTCACAGCTAATGCACCAATATTGATATGTTATTATTATATGTTATTATTACTAATTTAATGTCACACTTTATTTGGGTTTCATTAGTTTCTCTCTAATGATCATCTTTGCACCAGGATCCCATTCATGACATGATGTTACACTTAGTTGCCCTGTCTCTGTAGGTTCCTCTGGTCTGTGACTGTTTCTCAGACCGTCCTTGTTTGTGATGACTTGACAGTTTGGGGGAGTATTAGTTTGGTATTTTGTGCAATGTCCCTCTTATTGAGATTAGTCTGATGATTCACTCCTGGTTAGACTGGAGGGGTTTGGGGAGGAAGGCCACAGAGGAAAGAGCCATTGTCATCACATCATCTCGAAGGTACATGCCATCGACACCACTTACTGCTGTTGATGTCGACCTTGATCACCTGGCTGAGACAGTGTCAAGTTCGCATTGTAAGGTTGCTCTTTCCCCCACCCCCTTGCATACAGTCTTCTTTGCAAGGGAGTCGCTGAGTGTAGCCTATTGGGGAGGAAGGCCACAGAGGAAAGAGCCATTGTCATCACATCATCTCGAAGGTACATGCCATCGACACCACTTACTGCTGTTGATGTCGACCTTGATCACCTGGCTGAGACAGTGTCAAGTTCGCATTGTAAGGTTGCTCTTTCCCCCACCCCCTTGCATACAGTCTTCTTTGCAAGGGAGTCGCTGAGTGTAGCCTACACATAAGAAGCGGGGGGGGGGGGGTAGAGGGGGGGGGGGGGGGGGGGTGTCAGCTTTTGAAATAAGACAGCAATAATATCAACAATAACAATACAGACAGTCCCTGGGTTATGTCGGACTCAACGTATGTCGTTTCGTGGTTACGTCGCCATCTCCCATTTATTTATATAAAAAAAAAGTTCCGTCATTTCGACATCTGTACATATGTGCTTTATGTTTTTTATTATTTACGGTATTTACCACAAGTGAAGATCAGGAATTGTTATCTTTCTTTTAAATTTTTTTTACTGTTTCACTTCGCTACTGCTGTGTTTGTGCTCCATGTGAGTGACGTAGGTGCTTATGTAGGTGGGTTCCGACTTACGGGGAAAATGAGAAAATCGCATTACATTGCGCCGTGGGAATGGATCACAGACGTAACCCGAGGACCTACTGTAATAGTAATATTTGTAAACATGAATTCGGGGCGCATTATATGCTAATGGTTATGTCAAACCCTTCTTACATATTAACTCATTCATCCTTACAACAGGCGTGAGGAGAAGCCAAGGCTCAGAGCAGTGACCTGGCCCATGTCTCCCAGTGCCACCCAGCTCGTCATTGCAAGAGCTTATTCTAAAATGCGGCTCTCCCTGACTGGCTCCCTGCTGCGCATCAGTAAGATTTCTAGATGGGTCACTTTGATCCATACAGTCTGGTGTTTTTTACCCCATGAATCAGGGTCTAATACAGTGTCAGTAACTGGGTCTTATTCTTACTAGGTTTCTGTGTGCGTTTGGTGTGTGTCCCTGTCTACACTTCAGGCCTAGGGTGTTCATGATGAGACCTCTCAGATATGAAAGGGTGAGCCTTGCTCCTTCCCTCCTCCCTGCTCCAGGGGCCCTTCAACATAACTTGGAATGACCTTGACCTTGTCTTTCAGTCAGGCTGTTTACAAAGGCCCATCCCACCCTTCCATCAGCATACAATTTGTAGCACTGTCTTTTGTCAGCTTTATCTTTCTAATATCTCTGGTGTTCTTTTTTGTTGTTTTGTTTTGACTCTGAGGGAACATCTATTAAAGCTGGAGAGAGTAAAACAAGAAAGGGCTTAGTATAGAAGAAGTAATAGGCGAGCCTAGGCTGAGCTCTCTGGGGAGTCAGAGGAAGGGGGGCCTTGGGAACAGGTTCAGGGGGCTAACTGTGGATGAGCTGCCACTGCCAATTGCACCCCAATTTGCAAGTCTCATAGGGTCCGTTAGAGTTTAGGAGATGCACGCCTGTGGGGGAAAAGCGGGAGAAGAAGAGGGGAACAGAATGGCAGGGGCTGCTCCTCAGAGGGAGAGCATGTGCAGGGTCCTTTGTCTCCAGGCTTTATCTTTGGTGTCCTTTTGCAGAAAGGAATATTTGGCAGCTCTCCTTAAAAAAATAAAACAAACAAAAAAACCCAACTAGCTGCCTTTCATCAAGAATGTCTATTCTATTTAGTTCTGGAATCCCTTGAGGGAAAAGAAATCAGTTTTTTCCCTGTGAAAACGCTTCAGTGACTTCCTTGGAGACAAATCTTTGGGCACCATTAATGACCCTGATTACCTTGCGTTTTAATTTTCTGTCCACCTAATTTGCATGGGTAACGGAGAAGCTACAGCGGCCCTCACTGGAGAACAATGATCCCGCCGGTCCCAGGTCGCCTCAAATGACGCAGGGACTGAAGCGCCCTCAGTGTGTTTTCGTTATAAAACCTAAATGGGTGATGATTGTGGAGACGGCCAGGCAAACAGTGAAAAAAAATAGCTTGGACTCTGGGACTAGACAGCTACTAGTATTTTCTTGACACAGCTGCTGGTTCACTCTGGGACTGCAGTGAAGCCACTGCGGTTTCTGGGCCCCTGAGGAGTGACTCCTGCCCCCTTCCTGGGAGAGTCGTGCCAGTAGGAATGGAACCACATGTCTCAGGCACCCCTGGCCCTTTGGAGTATCAGCGCCACAGAGATGGGAGCATCGCTTGCTGCTGTGTTCCACACTCTGTTACCGTGCAGATGTTTAAAAAGCAAAAACAACACTTGGGGAGATAACGAGATGCCCTCCCTGGGGACAAAAAGGGGGAGCTTATCAATAGCCGTAGCTGCCTCTTGACAATCACAGCTCATTTATTTACTAGAATTTTGTTTACAGGTCTGACCTGGGTTACAGCATTGGGGAAGGGTTCATCTTGTGTTTCTCAGAAAAAAATAACAAGGCTTGTAAATGAGTGAGGGAGCTCTGCGATGAGGAGAGGCCACAGTGGTAGCTCCCAATCATGCTGGGAAGTCAGCACTGCCCAGCCCACACTGCCCTTAATTGCTGCAGCGACCAAAAGTCCAAGTTCCAGTTTCTAGGGGAATTTAATGTTTAATGATAAGCAAAGTACTTGAAAGACTAACCCAGGATGCACTCAATACTTCACGGAGGCTCGTTTTTTCCTTTTGTTTCAGAGAGAACCATTGAGGCCTGATGAACTGTCCTCCCGTCTCCCAAGGCCTCTTTCATTTCCAAATTTTGCAATCACTGATTGAAAGGAAGATCCGGTCTCTGAGTCCCTCTGTTGGCTATTCTATGGTTTCAGTTTGGGCCAGCTCATGTATCCCGGGTGTGTGAATACGCGCCTACAGACGACTCATGTATACTAATCCTAGGTAATGCACTGATGACGTCACACTGGGACAGCTCATATGCTTCCCATGACTACATTGTTATTGTGTGAGCATCCCAGAAGCCTTGAGAGAAGATGCACAGAGTAAGGGAGCAGAGTTGGGGAAGTGAGGAGAGAAAGGGAAAGACAGGAAACACTGCTTGGTAACACAGGGATCAGGTTTTGAATCATAACCCCCTGAGGGTTTTTGAACACATACTTTGATTGTGTTGTTCTGCACAGCCTACTCTTTAGCCATTAAATAGCGCATCTCAAATGCCCGTGCAAAGCCCACTTGTCATAGATGGGAAACTCGGAGGAGAAATGACTGGCACAAGGTCTAACGAGTCATCGCATCTCAGAGCAGATGATGGTTTTCAGGGTGAGTAGCGCTGAGTGAGGCGGCTCTTGAAGCAGCAGTGCAACCTCAGGCAAGGAGCTCACCCTGGGACAGGGATGCCATCTACTGGGCATGCCCAGTGCACGGAGCATGGGCTTTTACAGTGAGGAGGATGTGCACTTGGACCCTGGCTTTGCCACTTCCTAGCAACAGCCCTGATAGGTTGCCAGAGTTCTCTGAACTTCTGATGGATAATAAGGCCAACCTTGCAGGGACACTGGAAGGGATTACAATCAACGGTAACTTGCAAGGAAAATCATATATAGATTCTCTTTTGGGTTTTCATTGGTTGATACAGTATGAAATCTAAGGGGCAGAGTTGGGTTACTGCACATTTTAATGGACATTTTAGAGGCTAGCAAGCATGTCAAACTCGCGGCCTGCAGGCTCCATGCCTTGTTTATTTGGCTCGTGTTAGCCTTTGAGTTTGACATGCTTGAACTATAGGGAGAACATAAGAAGAGAGACCCGCAATAAGGCAGGCAAGTAGAGAAAATTGGATGAGAAGACTGAAATGTTTGATAGTGGACTTAATTTATATTTTGCTGTATGTAATCGGGAGTAACACTCATCTCTGTTCTATAGAAAACCTTTATAAAAACCCCATTATTTACCAATGCATTTGCAATTGTGTGTGTGTGTGTGTGTGTGTGTGTGTGTGTGTGTGTAATAGTACGGGAGGCACAAAGATGTTCTGAGGCAGAACAGGATTCCAGGCAGGCACGAGGAGAGAGGAGTCAGGACAAGGGAAGCCTGTCCACAGTGTGTATAGTATGTGTGATGGCTCTGACACAGAACAGGTGCACAGGAAATATTAGCCAATATTACTGTCCTATTCAATGTATGGGCCTGAAATGAGAACTGTTTAGTGACTGCAGAAATTTTATGGCTATCTTTTTAATAAATTTGGACTAGATGTAGCAAGTTTACCATGTGCCTGGTACTGTGTTACACACAATAGTGGAGATGAAATCACATGTGCTTTAACATCTGTCTATCTCCATGGTCAAACTCTTATACACAAGCCTAAATTGACAGCCTAGGTATGGAGAGACTTATACAGCAAAGGGGAGGCATTGAGAACCCAATGAGGGGTGTTAATAGCTATAGTGTCTCAGACAGAGAGGACTCTGTAGTGGCTATTATTCTCAGTCATGTTGGGCAGCCTCTCAAGGCTCCACATCTCACCTGGTAAAGACAAAGTCCTTTCCATTCAACACAGCTCTATGTGTCCTGGCCCTTATTATTATTTTTTAAAAAATATATTCTTGTTGATTTTAGAGAGGAAGGGAGAGGGATAGAGAGATAGAAACATCAATGATGAGAGAATCATTGATCAGCTGCCTCCTACATGCCCCCTACTGGGGATCTAGCCCACAACCCAGGCATGTGCCCTTGGCTGGAATCAAACCTGGGACCCTTCAATCCACAGGCCAACACTCTATCCACTGAGCCAAACCTGCTAAAGCTGGTCTGGCCCTTTAAGACTTCATCTCCTACCCGTGTCCCACTGTTCTGTTTTTCAGGGTAAAAACAGAGTAAACCCATATTACCTTTGCCTCAGGACCTTTGCACTTGCTGCCCCGTGCATGGAACGCCTTTACCTCCATATCTGATCAACTCTCTCTCTCACTTCCTCTGGAATCTGCTCAAATGTCATCTTATCAGAGAGCCCTTTCTGGATTGCTATCTAAAACAGCAACCCTGAGCCTTATCGCTCTACACCTTGACCTGCAAATCTTCTTCACAATGTTTATTCCTTCCCCGTACAGTATTTGCTTGCTTGTGTTTTCTGTCTGCCCTCCTCACCAGGAGGAAAGCCCTGTGTGAACACAAAGTCTTCCTTTTACTGCTGAATTACTAGCTTCCAGAACAATGCCACTTAAATGTTCTGACCACATTCCGCAGCAACACCCTGAACCTGCAATCAAAGGCTTATATAAAACTGAGAAAGGTTTCATGAAACAATACTCTTACTACCTGTGGTGCACTATGGTATTTTCTATTCTATTTAATTCCGTTTCTTCTTTTTAAAGTGTTGGCCATGACCCACTTATGGGTTACAAACCACAGACCTAAGACAATTCCTGGAATATATTAGGCACTCAAGCACTGGAGGCTGAAGTTTTGTAAAAATGATTATACACTACTAGTTCCCAGTAGTGAGGCCATTCTTCAATGAAAAGAGGAAGGATATGGCTGTGTTTGGCCAGGTTTGGGGATAATAGTTACCCCAAGTCTGGTTGGCACAAAGCAATCTTTTAAGGGAAACCCCAGATATATTGGAAACATGACTTGAACCCCCCTTGGCTAATATCAGACAGATAAAAAGAGCTCTTTTATCAACTCCCACATTAGTAACAGCGGGTTTCTGCATAAAGGCTTAAATTGACAGACATTGGAAGGGTTGACAGAGTTAATTTCTTATTTTCTCTTTATCAGCAGATCCAAAATAATGGTAAGAAGTCAGCTGCATAAAATAGTCTTTTATTAGAAGAAAGCTATTTTTGTTCCAGTTGCTAGAAAACAAAAGCACAAACAAACCAAGAAAACTCCTTTTAAAAGAAGGTACCTATTATAAGCTTAAATTAGTAAATTGACTAATTAATATGGAGTGCTTGTTAATTCCATAGTTAATAATTCCACAGCTTAATATTAAATAAATTTTTAAATACTCTTTACTATAAATAAGGACAACTATTTAATAACGTCCTCTGAGAAAAAAAGGAAACACTATCACATTAATTGGCTACATAGATTGCAAACCTTTTATTCTAAATTCAGAGACATTTAAAATGTGAAAAAAGTATATCATCGTATGGAGGAAATGTGGTAACTAACATTTATTGAGCACATGCCAGGCAGTGTGCTAAGAGCTTTATATAGTTTAATCTTTCTACAATACTGTGGGACAAATAATTGATTAGGAATGTTTTGGCTGCAAATAGTAGGCTGAACCACATAAAATTGCTCATTTGATAACTTAAACATGCTTGACTTGACAATTTCATATGGTTGCACATACTAACAGAACACTTGGCTTCAGTATCTTTTTTTAAAATATATTTTATTGATTTTTTACAGAGAGGAAGGGAGAGAGACAGAGAGTTAGAAACATCGATGAGAGAGAAACATCGATCAGCTGCCTCCTGCACATCTTCTACTGGGGATGTGCCCACAACCAGGGTACATGCCCTTGATCGGAATCGAACCCGGGACCCTTGAGTCCGCAGGCCGACGCTCTATCCACTGAACAAAACCAGTTCAGCAAGTATCTTAAATATATTCTATTTTTCTTAGATAACTAGAAATTAAGAGATTAGTAGCTACTACTTTTGGGTCAAAAGCTCACTATCAAGACAAGCATCTCAGTGATTATCTTGTTCTGACTCTCATGTTAATTTCCTAATGGGCACAAGATGGCAGCTTCAGCTCCTGCCATTACATCCTCATTTAAAGCAAGAAGAACGAAGGGGGGAGGGCAGTCATCATTATTTTGAGTGGGGGGTTTACTTGGAATTCCACAGTAGATTTCTACTTTTATCTCACAGGTCAGAAATCTAACTTCATCTCCCATGGCTAGCCAACCCTAGCTGCAAAAGAAACTGGAAGACTAATCCACTTTTCTGCCTCAAATAGATATGAGCAAGGAACAAAAAGTTTGAGATAAAAAGTTTTATTAGACAGCCAACCTTTTTGTCATGGTAAATACCCTTTTTATAATCCCCTTCGGAGATGAAGAAATGGAGGCCTTAGAACGGAAGTGCCATTTGTGTGCAGTCACATACACAGTGATGGCAGGGCTGGTGCTAGCTGGTGTGTTCTGCCTCTTGAGCCTGGCCTGTTCACTGCTGCAGGGCACTATATAATTTCACCAACAATTACCATTTACTCAAGTTTTTAAAGTCATAAAACCTTAATAGCAGCGTATTGTGTAGTCATTTCCATCTTAAAGGTAGCCCCTCAAGAAAAAAATGACATCGATTTGCTGAGCAAGTTTCCCTCGCCTGCCCATCCTTCCCTAATGGAGCTTAAAAGTAGGGAAATATTCAGAGGTGTATAGATGGTGAGAGAAACCAAATCATAATCAAAGATGGGGAGGGAATTGTTACCTGACTAACGGGTCCGCCTGCCTGCCCGCAGCAGAGCCCAGGAAGACAGGAGCAGGAGCTTGCAGCAAAGAAAGTAAGGGTTTGCTTTGAGGCAGCGGCCCACCCCGGGAGACAGGTGAGCTAAGGCTAAAGGCCTGGCTCCCCAGTGGCTTCCAGGGGAGGGTTATATAGGGAGAAGTCATTAATCATGCTGACTAAGGGAGTTAGGGTCGTATCAGGGTCATGGTCTCTACTGATTGGTCAGCGCTAGATCAGGGGTCATTGGTCATTGCATCTGGTCCTGAGGCCAGCCATGGTGTTGCTTCACCTCTTTTGGCCACTTTTCTGGGCCTGGAGCTGAAACACAGATGAGGTCTAGGTGTCATCTCAGGTTTGAGGGAACTCTGTCCCTGGGTCCACAGACCTGAGACTTTGTTCCTAAGATTATTTGGTATCAATCAGAACTTCATTGTCCCGAGGGCTTAATGATTAAGGGAGTAGAGGCAGGTGAGTCAGCATGTTGGATGGCCAGTGTGAATCAAAAGGAAAGAAAGGAGAAGAGGTCATATTAAAGCAGTGGTTTTCAACCTTCCTAATGCTGCGACCCTTTAATACAGTTCCTCATGTTGTGTTGACCCCAACCATAAAATTATTTTCGTTGCTATTTCATAACTGTAATTTTGCTACTGTAAACAATATGTAACTAGATATGTTTTCTGATGATCTTAGGCGACCCCTATGAAAGGGTCATTGGACCCCCAAAGGGGTCTCGACCCACAGGTTGAGAACCGCTGTATTAAAGAAATGAAGCTTCTGTGTGGTTACACAGGGGAGAAGAAAGGGAAGAAGAGGAAAGAGAGGAAAGAGGCAGCTAGGCCTAAAAGCAGTTACTAATTGAATGAAAACCTGTGTTGATCCAGAATAATTTGCAAAATTATCAAGTCTATTTTAGAGATGACTTCTTCCCAGTTATATAATTGGGATCTGGGAGCAGTGTCTAATGTTCCTTTGAGCCATAGGCCTGTGTTCAGTTCTTTGTGTAACATCTGGCAAGTAAGCATCAGATTGGCTTAGCCTGGACAGGACAAGGACCTGACATCCTCCAAAATTGTATAATTTGGAAAGCATTGCAGCTATCTCCAAAATAGACTTGACAAGTAATTAGCAGAAGGAGGGCTAGCCACTGGGCCGATTGGCCACATGATCTGAATCTGGTTTCTGATTGGTCCATTTTGGTTCCTCAATAAGAATAAAAACTTCTATTTATTGAGCACCTACTATGTGGCAGAAATTTTCTGGGATACACTAAGCCCATTTACCTGTAATCTTCACAAATGAGATGTTCACTGTCCACATTTTTCAGAGGCGCCAAAGAGGTTAATTTACATGAGAAGCCTATGAGGAATTAATCAGCACGTCATTTCTTGGCAGTTCTGAACACGCCTGTTTCCCATGCTCCCATCCGTCCTCCTGGAAAGCCCTCTTTTAACTGTTTATGTGCTTTTCTTTGTTGGTGTTGTGCAATTAGACCATCAGGGTAGCATTTCTTGGGAAAATTTATGACATTATTTCCTCAAGGAGTAAAGTCATTGACACAAACTCTAATGCCTCTTTGTTCCTCCATCTATCTCTAAAAACCTGCAGTGTCTGTACTTGCACAGACATATTACCATTCCAATTTCCACACCATGTAATTCAATAAAAGCCAACAATAATAGCAGCTCTGTGAGGCAGGGAATAAGTAGAAATTTTATTATTTAGTCCTGGAGTAAAGATCTATTAACACTAAAATGCAGTCACATTGACATTCAAATGCAATAACTTAACACAGCATTTTAATAATTCACACCAAGTTCTCAGGTGCTTTGTCCACGAGAGTAATTAACATCCTCTGCATCTGTGCACTTGGCAATCCTCTCCCACCGCCTTCTGATGTGAATTGTGCAAATGCATTCCCTGCAGCTCCTTGCCAACACAGGGCTGTAAAACGCATCAGTAGAATTTTAAGCCTTGGGCTAATATTAGCATCAGCCTCTCTGGATGCTACTTACCTCTTGGGCTAATCACAAAGGTATTGCTCTATGTTGTTTCCACGGCTCTTAAGAAAAAAACTCATTGCTTTATCCCAAGGCTGTCCTGTTACATGACTTTCCACTTTCCTATAGAATATGGAGGGACTGAAAAAGAATGTTATGGAATTTTAACCTCGTCGATGAACGTGGCTCAATGGTCTGGCCCAGCCAAAGAGAAACTCCTACCAAACTGAATGGCTTAATATTCCTAAGTACCATTGCCTCCTTCAGCCTTGGTGTTTGCTCAGCCCTTTCTCTGCCTTTCATGACTCTCTGTTTTCAGGAGAGAGCTTGTAAAAACACAGATTCCTGGGTCCCCGCCTGAGACATTCTGTCTGATACAGCAGTTCTGGGATGGGGCTCAAGAATCTGCATTGCGAACAAGCTGTCAGGTGGTGCTGATGCTCCTGGCCCCAGATGCTAAATTTGAGTGGCCTTGTCCTTGCAGACATCATGTTAAGAATAATTAAGGTGCTCGTGGAAGTCACTTCTGGATTATACTTTTAAGATGAGGAGTCTTTAAGTGCCATCTAACCATTCTGGAGGTGTGAATAAAAACGAATGCACATGCAAATATGCCCCACATCCCTTCTTTTGCTGGAGTAACTGCAAGTGAACTACAGACAACGGGACAGGAGGAAACTGCAGCCAGGAGAAATGAAGGCAAGCAAGAACAACCCCAGGAGGGAGCTTCCATTTTGAAAGGTTACACAAGGGACAGGGAGGAGACCTACAACCCTCCCAACGTTGGGAATTTAATATGAGATCTCCACTCCTGAGATCCCCAAAAGCCTATAGCTTCAAACTAAGAGAAATAAATCAACTTCTCAGGATGGAACAGCACTAAATGAAGCAGGAAAACAGAATACGCAAACATTACCTGAGGTTTCATAACTCCAAGTTGGTCCTTATGTGGGTTTGCAGACACCTTTGCATTACCTGTAGGGTACAAAATACCTCAAAATTTTTGGAGAATTTGATTAAAGAAGTCTCAGATTGTTAGTGTCCCCAGGTGATCACAAGAAGAAATGCAACCTCAAGTTAATCCCTCCCCCGGTTCCTTTACATGAATTTCCAAGGAACAGGAATTCACAGTCAAACACACACACACATGCACACATGTACAGATATGAAATACACAAGAAATAGAGCAACATGAAAAAGAACCAGAAGAAATAGCAGGCAACAAAATAATACTTGTAAAGACTTGGATGATTTTGGAATTTTTAATTTGGCAAGTAAAACAAGAACTCTTTCTAGTATGTTTAAAGTGGTTGCGTAAATCATTTTTTAAAATTTTCCAAGTACTTTTATATAGTAATTACGCAAGCAATATTAGTTGATTGAATGAAAAAAAACCCCAGATAGCTTCTCTAATAGAGATCAACAAAATTAAAGGTGTAAGGAATGTTAGAAGACTGTAGTCAATTACATTCTCCCAGCAACAATCAGTTGGTATCAAGGAGTACCTTTCCCCTAGAAGTTACTAGGTTAGTAATCCTATACTCTGTCTGGGACTGCTAGAGTAGCTCTTCTCACTGAAAGGGTTATCCCTTCACAGAGTTAAATATTTAAGGGAAGTTCTGAAGGATATAGGCTCTTCGTTGGTCTTGGGTGCACATCTATTAATCCTAAAGACTTCTTCTGGAACTTTGGCATAAGCTGCTAAATCATATGGCAATTGAATAGCACAGATAGATGGCTGCCTAGGCATATAAGAAATTGAATTTAGAGATAAATTAGACTAAAGTCTTTGAACGTGGGATCCATAATCATATGGGGACCCATTACTGCGTTTCCCTGAAATGGATGACCCATTACTGGATATGTAAATTTATGTACCATAACATTTGCATATTATTGGGTAGGGATACCAGAAATATCATTAGATTTTTCTGAAGGGCTTGTGAACTCAAAACAGTTATAAAAAGATTTCTTTCTACATATTTCTCTTTTTTTTAAATGGGGAAACAAAGTCACAACTTCAGATACATGTCTGCATTCTGAGTGCCAGCCATATCCCAGGGGACGAGTTTATCCATTCAAAAATTCCATCCAAAAAATGTGTTATGAGTATTTTCCAATAATGATATATCTCTTGACAGATGAGAACATCTCTGAAGTTTTGCAAGTTCCCATCATAATTTGTCATTCTGAAACCTACTCATATAGAGCATCTTGATTTTCTTCTTTGCAAGGACATTACGGTACCGATAATAGTTTTCTCCATTGTACTTGGATTTTTCTACTTCAGGCACCCAAAACTGAACCCCAGACACACCCTAAACCTCCAGCTTCTAGCAGACACATCAAGCACACTTCTTTTGTCCATGTTTACACAGGAACCAAAAAAGGGTTTGGCTCTGGCAGTTTTTCAAAGTTGGTCAGACAACAGTGAAACACATACTGAGACTGTTCATTAACCAGAGAGTCATAACCGGTAGGTTTGCGATGAGCAGTGTAGATCCCTCAGAAGACAAGTAGCTTTCCCACAGGCCTATTTGCAAGTGGGGTTTATTAGAAAGAGCTCAGTCCTCGCCACGTGCTAGCAATGGGACCTAGGCAGGTCACATAAGCTCTTTGTCATTTGCACAGTAAAATGCAATCACCTCTAAAGTGGACTGGGGAAGGTTTTAGGAAAGCCTGGGCACTGGAAAAGGCCCCTTGTTTCATTGAATATGTGATGAAAATCACTTTGCCACTAGAGGTCATGATCTGTGAAAAAATGTGTGTTTCACATGTGGTTTGCCCACTCAGTACTGAGAGTTGAAATTCAGAAACTAAACCTGTATGATCCACTATGGAATAATACTACTTACCTCTCATGAGATGATTGCAAGGGGTGAACAAGGTACAGTAACTGAGCCTTCCCTAATGTTGGGGCTGAGCTTGAGGTATCTTCATAGCTAGCCGTTCCCAGTTACCATGTGGGTGATTTGGCCTGATTCATTAAAGCTCTATGGCATCACTTTCATGACCTATAAAGTAGGAGTAGTAATAGTACCGATCTCGTAGAGCTGTGGGGATTAAGAGTTACTAAATGTAATGTGCTTATATTAGTGGTGAGTTCTCAATAAATATTCATTTTATCACGACCGTTATAATTCATGCTCATAATGCCTATTATAGACCCTGATATTTATAGATGATCAATGGTGCTTTAAAAATTAATTAATATTGAAAAACCAGGGTGGCAGCTGGCACAGAATAGGGACTCAATAAATGCATCTGGATTGAGTGAGTGAGCTGATGCAGGGTTTGGCACATGGTGGGCACTTGAAAGCTTTAGGTGGGTCTGAATCTGGCTGAGGTTCTGAGGGCCCTGCCTCCCTCCTTGCCCCCCCTTCGCTGTCTAATCCTCCCTCAGAGGAACCGGTGAGGGGACTCCTGAAAACTACCGGGGCAACTCTGCTCTCAGCCCTGCCTTCGTCATCGAGAAACCTTTTGGCAAAATGAAAGGGCCCAGCTGCTGGAAATAGAGAAGAGGAACCCGATCCCTGGTCCCAAAAGGGAAAGGGAAAAGATCCCTTTGGTGGGGACGGCCACAAACCCGGGATGACAGGTGCTGGCAGATTTCCATCCCCAGCCACAGGCAGCCGTCTCGGGGCTCTGCAGGCTCATTCAAGGCAGAGGAGCTCTTTCTCAACCACAGTCTCCCCCCAATTCTCAACCTGGACTTAACCTGACCATCTACAGGTTCCCTCAGTAGCTGTGTAAACTTGGGGGAGTTACTTTCCAATCTGTGTGCCTCACTCACCTCTAAAGTGGGAGTAAAACTAGTACTTGCCTCCCAAGCATTGTTGTGACAATTGAATGTGTCAACACGTATAAACCAGTTCCAATAAATACTGGTTATTACTAACTTGAGGCCCAGTGTGTGATTGAAATTGTGCGAGGAGGCACCCTGTGGACCGCCGCGGGAGTCAGGCCTGACTGGTGCCTTGGGCAGCCAGGACCTGTGCCTGACTTCTGCCCCAGGCCTCCCCGGCCCCCCTGCCTATGTCCGCTCTGGGCCGCCGGAGCCACGGCGCTGGTTCAGGAAGGCCCCCCTGTGTCTGTCTCCATCTCTGCTCCAGGCCTCACCTGCGAACGCAACCTCCTCCTGTCTGGTCGTGACCTGTTACGGCATCCCAGCCTAATTTGCACATTACCTCTTTATATGTATAGATACTCTGCTTAGGACAAAGGACCTTTGGGCATTGTTTGGGAACAGATGGGGATTGCACAATCTTTTACTACAGAATGGTTTTAATGGCTTGGAATATAGAGTTAAAAGACCCAGGTTCAGTTCCTGGCTGTTCCACTTTTTCTTTTTTAAAATATTTGTTGAATTGACTGGGGTGACATTGGTCAGCATGAACATATAGGTTTCAGGTGTGGCTTTCTATGTTACAAGATTTGTATATTGCACCTTGTGCCCACCACCCGAAGTCAGATCTTCTCCTGTCACTTTATGTTAGAACCCCCTTCTCCCCTCTTCTCTGGCAATCACCACACTGCTCTTTGTGTTCACAAGTTTCAGCTTTATATCCCACATATGAGTGAAATAATACAGTTCTTAGCTTTTTCTGACTAATTTATTTCATTTAGCATAATGTTCTTCTCAAGGTCCATCCATGTTATTGCAAATTACGTTATTTCATTCTTTCTTATGGCTGAGTAGTATTCCATTATGTATATGTATCAAATTTTCTTTAGCAAGTTCTCTATCATGGGACATTTTGGTTGTTTCCTTGCCTTGGCCACCGTAAATAATGCGGCAGTGAAAGAGAGGTGCATATATCTTTGTTAATACATGATTCTGAGGTTTTGGGGCATATACCCAGGAAAGGGATTGTTGGGTCACATGGTAGCTCTATTCTTAATTTTTTGAGGAATTGCCAGACTGCTTTTCATGGTGGTTGTACCAGTTTACATTCCCACCAGCAGTGAATGAGGGTTCCCCTTTCCCACAATCTCTCCAACACTTGTTATTGCTTGTCTTGTTGCTAATGGCCACTCTAAAAGATGTAAGGTGGCATCTCATCATAGTTTTGATTTGCATTTCCCCAATTGCCAGTGGGGTTGAACATCGTTTCATATATCTATTGGCTGTTCATATGTCTTCTTGGGAGAGGTGTATTTTCAGGTCCTCTGCCCACTTTTTGATTGGGTGGTTTGTTTGTTTCGTGTTGATTTTTATGAGATCTCCATATATTTTGGAAATTAAACCTTTGCCAGAGCTACAGTTTGCAAATATCATCTCCCATCTGGTGGGCAGCCTCTTTGTTTTGTGGTCAGTTTCTTCTGCTGTGCAGCTTTTTAGTTTGATCTAGTACCATTCATTTATTTTTGCCTTTTCTTCCCTTGCCTTTGGGGTCAACTTCATAAAATGTTCTCTATGACCAAGGTCCAAGACCTAAATATAAGATCCCAAACAGTAAGTCACATAGAAGAAAACATATGTCCCACTTAACAATGAATTAACTTGATCAAGTGGATGCCTTGTCTGAGTTCCAGTCTCACCATCCTACATTGGCAAAGCCAGACACTTCCCTTCCCCACAGGGCTCCTGTGAGTACCAAGTAAGACAGCGGGTGACAGGTGCTGCCTAAACGGCAGAGGGCGAAGCTATGGGATTGCTGTTTCCCAGATAGTCGCCTTCCTTCAAACATCCCTGCTTTGTCATTCAAGGGAGATGCTGTGATGGTGATTCAGAAAAGGAAGCCCTCAATTATCCTTCAGAGCCCTGCGATTCTGAGAAGGATTCCCTCGAGCTCTGGGTTGGGCGTCGTTCCCCGGGTGAAGTCAGCATGCACTATGAGCCTGGCTTTGGAGAGAGAGCCTTATTTCCTTTGAAGAGAGTCACTGTTTGGTCTTAGAATCAGAGCTCCTTGGACAGGCTCTTAGGATGGAGTCTCTTTCATAAAGTAAAAGAGCTGATTAACTCTCCTAATTCAACAGCAAGAGTATGTGTGTGTCAGGCACTGCTCTGGGTACTAAGGATTCAGCAGTTTTTGACTTCAGGGGGCTCTGCTTCCCTTTAGAACTCCTTCCTTTCAAAGGTGAAGAAACTGCCCAGCCAGTGTGGCTCAGTGGTTGAGCGTTAACCTATGACCCGGAGGTCACATTTGGATTCCCAGTCAGGGCACATGCTGGGTTTCAGGCTCGATCCCCAGAGGGGGCATGCAGGAAGCAGCTAATCAATGATTCTCTTTCATCATTGATGTTTTTCTCTCTGTCGCCCTTTCTCTCTGAACTCAATAAAAATATATATATTTTTAAAAGGTGAAGAAAATGCAGCCAGGGGTTCAGCGGTGATGAAACTTGTGCACATGACATATTCATTTTGCAGCTGAGCTGGCTCCACAGCCCAGCTTCTCACACGGGGTCCAGGCTTATTTCCCTACGTACAGCCTCACAGGCTGAGCAAATTATTTTCCTTGTCCTCCCTCTGAAGTTACCTGTCAACTCCCGCCCTCAAAAGAAGGTGGTATACAATGACTGCAAAGGATCACGCGCCTTTAGGAGAACAGAATCATTATTTTGCATCGGGTTTGCTTCCCTCCACATGTGCTGACAGCATTATTTTTGCCAGACAGCTTATTAACAAGAGAAGTGATGCTGGGGCCCAGCAGATAAAATTACTGAAGACTTGCTCAGTATTAGGTTGGACGCCACAGCCCCATGGGTCCCTGCTTTGCCAGATCCAGTTGTATCTCTTTTTCTGGTTTGTTGTTAGGCTTTGGAAAATTGCTAAGCATTCAGGGGCTTTGTGAGCCACCCTGTGCTGGTCTCCGAGGGGTGGTCCCGGGCATGGACATGCTCCCACCACTACTGGAGATGAGATTCCCCACTACAGATACCAACTCCCCCTGTTGCCCCTAATTAGGAATCTTCAGAGGCCTTCTGCAAAGCACAGAATATACAGAAAAGAAACTCACATTGGACATTTTACTTTTTCAGTTTTAATACTTAACTTTCAAGTGTGTCTTTTTTAACTAGGTATTTGTTTGTTCTCAGTTGTGAAAGACATTTCTCTTGATAACGGCTACCACATGGAGTGCTTTCTATGGTCCAGGCATGGTGCCCAGTGGTTTACCTGTATTAGATTATTAGCCTCATTTTACAGGTAAGAAAATAGAGGCCCCAAGAGGTTCAAGATTATATGCTCAGTGTCAAGCCTGGGACTGGAACTCAGATCTGCCCATCTCCAGTGCTTATGTTCCAGATCGCTAAGTGGGCTGCCACTACACAGATTTCCGTTGGAGGAACAACCAAAGGAAGCAGTGTGACAATGAAAGAAGGCAGGCCCCTTCATGCTGTGTGTGCATTACAAGTCAACATTTTCACTGAGTTCCTATTCTGCTGTTTCTGGATTTGTTTTTCTAATATGAATGAATGTCTACTGTAATCAAACTTGATTCTTATTTCATGGGAAGTATAGGCTGTCTTAGCAAACTGCAGTCTAAATCTGAGTCTATTATAAAAGGAATAATGATAATATCTCAGTGTTCAGTATTCCTTCCAATTTCTGGAGGATCGCTGCATATATGTATGTAATCTTCCTAAGAACCCACAGAGGTTGACAGGGGGAAAGTCAAAGTGGCTTTACTCTGAGTCAGTAGCTTAGAGGCTACGGGCCTGTACTTTTCAGGCAAGTTGGAGTGAATTCAAATCACAACTTCCCCACAAACTGGTGTGGACCTTGAGCAGTTACTTAACTTCTCAGAGCTTCAGCTTCTTTGTCTATAAAATGGACATAATACTCTTTTGGAAGGTTATTTAAGGGATTAATGAGATAATGTAAAGACATTTTAGTATTATGCTTGTAGAGAGTAGGCACACAATAAACCTTGGCAATCATTCACCTTTTAACCATCCATATCTTGTGCACATTTTTATATTGAATTAATACCAACCATTGAATTCTATGTATCCTCTGTCATCCCCAATGGTTGGTATAACCCTATATCATAATGATAATAACAATAATAATAACATAAAATCACTAGTTCTATGACTTGAATAACAACAATAAAAGATAACATTATTTTAGTATTTGCTAAAATCTAATCTCTGAACTAAATATATTCTAGGAGACAAATTGCTAACTCCAAAGTACAAGATAATCACCATAATAACTATCATTTACTAAGCTTCTGTTCTGTGGAAGGCATTTTATTATGAGTTTAAATATAGTAGCTCATCAATACTCATAATAAACTTACTAGCTAGTCACTATTTTCCTACTGATGGGAAAACTGAAGCTCATCAAGGTTACGTAACTTGCTTGACTTGCAGAGCCAAAATGTAGCCAAGCCAAACATGTCAGATGTCAAAGCTACTACACTGCTGATCACCCTAATGTAGCTCTTGTGATCTCAGAATAGAGATCACTTCTTTTTTTTATCAATGGGAGGTAGCTTGAAATAGTAAGCTAAAGCAGGGGTGGGTAATGCTTAGTCACCAAAGTCACTACTTACAATAGGTTGTGAAGTAAACTCCAACAGAAAAGAAAGTTGTTGATCACTGTCTTCCCTCCTTATTTTTAAAAATCTCTTCCGTCTGTTCCTCTAGACCAGTGGTTCTCAACCTTCTGGCCCTTTAAATACAGTTCCTCATGTTGTGACCCAACCATAAAATTATTTTCGTTGCTGCTTCATAACTGTAATGTTGCTACTGTTATGAATCGTCATGTAAACATCTGATATGCAGGATGGTCTTGGGCGACCCCTGTGAAAGGACTGTTTGACCGCCAAAGGGGTCGCGACCACAGGTTGAGAACCACTCTACACACAATTCCCTTTTCATTTGGCCTCATTCCAATGAATCCCTCTTGTGTAGCAGATGAAGGCATTTCCAACGCTTTGCTCTGATTTATTTTTCAATTAGCTCTCAGTGATGGAATATTAGTCCCATCTCCACAGCATCAGAAACATTTTTGCTTGCCTTCAATCATCTGGAACGTTGACAAGTGTGCCCATAATGCCTTCTTATCTCCATCTTCTCCAAGGAGAAAGACAGGCTGCTGGAGATGGTATTTGAGAGTTCAACCCAGTCCTGCTTTTCAGTGTGTGGGTGCCAGGCTTGTTTCTTCATAGGACCAGGGACAGGATTTACAAAGAGGAGGAGAAGAATCCAGGAACTCATATTAGGAGTGCATGGTCCAACCCTAAAGCACAAAGGGGCTGAGAAATAGCACTAGTTCCTCACTCAGACCCATTTTTCTTATTAAAGAAGGCTCCAAACATTGACACAGAAATCTACATATTTAGGAATCTGAAAAAATTGTTCTAGTTTTTGACTCTTCGTCTCTCTTGTATTTTCAAGAAACAAAACACATGCATTCTCTGCAACAGGATATAATCCCCCTGTGTCCTACCTCATCTCTTCCTAATCATTTGGCTTTGACAGGTATTTAGCCATTAAGGTGGTTGTGAGGATTCAGAAAGAAAATCTTCAGAAAGTACTTGGATCACAGAAATACTTATGTTTTAACTGCTATCATTATCATCATCATCATCATTATAATTATGGAAAAATTTATCTGAAGCAGATCAAATTATTGCATGATACATGTCCTCCCTCCCTCTTTGTCTATATAGATGCAACCTAAGAGAATAAGGAAAATGAAAACCATTCAAACCAGGCAAATGTCATTGTTTGGGTAGCTTTAAAGTTCTAAACCCATCGTGTGATTCCCCCCCTTTCAGCTGTTAAATCCTTCTTGGCGGAGGCACTTTTATATTCATGTTTCGGCTCACTCAGACTAAATTTGTTTCCACTGTGAATAGAATTAAATGACATGTGAAAATTCTCTCATCTCTAGTTTTCTTATTAGTTATATAACGTGACATTTTTAAAGAGTGAGGGCTGTTCTTTTTTTTTTTTTACATTGCATTTTGTGCATTTCAAAATTACACAAACAGCATGAGAATTTATGCCTCAACTCTAAAAGCTCTAATGGCTCAGAATATGTAAGAAACATTGGGAGGATGTCATTTACTCAGCAACAGGATTTTAAGTTCCACAAGGAAAGGCCTGGAAATGTCTGTCTTCCCTTTGTCTAGAGGCTGATGCAATTTCCTGCGTTCAAAAGAGGCTTGACAAACTTTTACATGCAGATTTTGCTGGTGCATAACTGAATAAATAGCTTATTTGAATACTTAATAATGGGCGTCTTAGCACCTACTTAGATGTAAACAAAATTCCAGACGTACTGTGATTCTTTGTAGGGCTGGACAGTAAAGCATGTCAAACTCGTGGCCGGTGGGTGAGTTTGACATGCTTGGACCATGTTGGTTTATTATTGTTATTGTTAGCGACAAACGGAAACACTATAGCCTCCATACTTCAGCCCCTACTGCCAGCCAGGAATGTGCTTGGAGTGTTCTATGCATTATCTCAATTAATCTTCAATGGGACTCTTCGAGGTTGTTGTTGTTGTATCCACTATACAGGTGAGAAAACTAAGGCCCAGAGAGAAGTGACCGCTATGGTCACATAGCTGGTAGGTGCTCAGGCTGGCATTCTAAACCAGACCTGCCTGACTTTGAAACCCAAGTTCTTTGCAGGAATATCACAGCCCGTCTGCCTGTGCCAGCCGGACCTTTTCTGCACCACGTTTCAGATCTGAAAGATCTCTTGGAATGCAGAAAGGCTAAAAATATCCAACCATTCTACTCTTTGACCTGCTTGGGGACTGGCTTCAGGAGTCTCAGCTCGCAAAATGTGCCAGAAAATATCATTAAAATCCCATCAGTCCCCTGGAACAATCAAGTCTGCAGACATATTTGATCTTTGGAAAAAGCTTCTTATAGGCCTGAATGGAAAGGGATTTAATTTGCAAGCCCAGGCCAAGCTCCATGAGATCAAAGAAAGAGGGAGTTCCCTGGTGGGTTTGAAGATGCATTGAATGCAGGAAGCACCAAGCCTTGCTCCCCCTTCCCTTTGTCTTGCTTTTTGGGTCAAGGATCAGTTTTGCATAGACACACTGTGGAAACTCCAGTGGAAGGCATGGTCCATGCATGAGGCTGCTGAGCTGTATGTGTGACCCACGGTGCCTTCTGCATTTTAATTAGGAAGTTTGGAACTTCTGACCATTATTTCTTCCTCTGTACTCCCCTGGCTTAAAGTTAATTAGGTTTGCTGCTCTCCAGATGCTCAGCTCCCGGTGCAGTGCCCCGAGGAAGGGCAGCTGTCTGTGTGTGAAGGCCCGGAGCTGACAGGAAGAGTCGCCAGGTTGTTTTTTCAGCAGCAGGATGGCCTGGCCTCCCTAAGACCTCACCACTGTCCCCACAACTTGCCACTGAGGGGCCTCTAACTGCCCGGACACAGAGGCAGGAATTCTGTACTCTGGCCTCCCTTAGAGCATGGCAGAGCTTTGAATGAGGTGTTCGCTCGACACTGTGCCACCAGGAGCCATACCAGCCTGGCATGTAATAAAGCCAACATGTGCTGAGCATTTCTTCCATGCCAGGCAGTATTTGGTCTGTGAAATGACTCATGAAATTAACTCACGGCATCCTCTCAACCCTCCTCGGCGGTAGATTTTATTATCATTCTCACTGCATACTTGAGCAAACGAGGCACAGAGGTTGGTACCTTTCCCCTGGCAACACAGCTAGTAAGACATCTGTCCATTGACCCAATCAGCTATCCACTGGTATCCCAGACTGCAGCACAAGCGCACACAGAAACCCAAACCAGGTCATCTCCCCCTTCTGCATGAGAAACCTACCCAAAATTAATGCCAAAAAAAAACCAAAGAGAGCAAACCAAGAAATATACTTTTGTGGTCCACCTGCAAATCATTTAATTATTTGCAAAGGCTTACTCACAGTTCTCTATGTGATAAGAAATATTTCGGGGTGAGGGTCATGTTGATAGGGTTTGGGGTCATACAGGTGTATGATTTTGTCAAAACTCAGTAAGTGGAAAGTAAAGATTTTTGCACTTTTTTCTATGTAAGTTTTACATCAAAAGAAAAAACTGATTACTAAAATGTAGTTAATGATGTGCTGAAATATTTAGGGAGGAAGGTTCTAATGTTTACAAAGTACTTTAAAATGTGTCAGAATGGAATGGTTTGATGTCTGGATAGAGGGATGGATAAGTTAAAGCAAATATAGCATTTAATGTTGATGTTCTGCCAGTGGTCACATGGGTGTTAACTGTAAAATTCTTTCAACTTTTCTGTGTGTTTGAAAATTGTTACAATATCAGGAAACAAAGCCCATGATTTCTATTAGTAGATTTAAATGTAGGGGCAGTGTTACCTGATTCTGTCACCATTGTATTGACTTGCTGTTCTGTGCTGCAGCTGTCACAGCATATGACTGGAGAATATTGATTTGTAGTTGAGCAAGGAATATAAAGAAGCGACTATATGTGATACTCAACGACCTGCTATAAACTCATAATAAATTTTGATTACTTAAAGCCAGTCAGTAAGTTTTTACTTACAATAAGAGAATTATAGGCTGTGGTAAAATAGTTATAGATTCTTCTAGTCACTTCACCTTCTTAGTTTGCACTTCTCCCAGTAGGGCTGATGTCATATACACTATCTACATTTTAGGTTTCATAAAAGTCAAATGTCCCAAGGTAAAAAAAAAAAAGAAGAAGAAGAAGAAGAAGAGAAGAAGAAAGAAAATAAAAAAGTAAAATGCCTCCTATTACCAGAATTATGTGAATTTAGATAAAGGAGAGATGGGAGAGACCAGTTTCCTTAAGTCTCTCTCCTGGAGACATTGATGTATATATACACACCAAAGGGCACCACCAAATCTATCCGATGGCTAGTCTCTTTCGAAGGAGGAAAAGAGTTGGGATACCTCGAGTCAGAATTACGCAAAAGTATGCTAATCAGTTAGCAAGGTTCTACATAAATCCTCTTTCCTAAGGTAGCTTGTGTCGTCACAAGGAGTTGTTGAGAAAGGAATAAGGTCCCTCTCCTGCATTTTCAGATGGAAAACAAACATGCTGATCGATAGGGATCCCTAACAATCCTTAATTTAAGATCCCGGCTATCTGTTCCTCCGCAGGAAGGTCGGTGTGGCCCTGATAAGGAGGGCTAATTCGATCTCCTTCTCTCTTGATGACACTAAAATCCACAGTATCTCCAAGGAAAGCATTTGCTTAATGCAGATTAGGGTCCAGTACTTTAAGTACATCCATTATTCAGCAGTCACATCCAGGGAGATTTTTCTTTATAAAAGATTTTTTGGGAGGCACACTTACTTGCAAGCTGTTGGTCAGTTCATCAGACTGGGTATAAGATAGCATGGCATCAGGGTACTCCAGCCCCAGGGTTTGCCAAGTGGAGCATTCCAACGTTTTCTAAGGCTCAAAGAGTTTCCTTCAAGGGTGGCCAACTTGACAAGCGAAGGAGAAGAAAAGCATCACATGTGCACAAAGATAAACAATTCTGCTCCTCTGAGTCAGTGATTTTCAACTGGTGTGATGCATGACTTTTTAAAACATGCAATGCAATTCCTGACTATTTAGTCAGGGGCACTGACCACTCTTCCTTTTCAGCGGTTCTCAACCTGTGGGTCGCGACCCCTTTGGCGGTTGAACAACCCTTTCACAGGGGTCGCCTAAGACCATCCTGCATATCAGATATTTACATTACGATTCATAAAAGTAGCAACATTACAGTTATGAAGTAACAATGAAAATAATTTTATGGTTGGGTCACAACATGAGGAACTATATTTAAAGGGCCAGAAAGTTGAGAACCACTGCTTTAGATGATCAAATTAAAAAAAAAAAATGACAACAGCAACACAACAATCGCTGTCCGATGTGAATGAGTCAAACTTATACCTATTTTTTGTCAGGTCAGCAAAAAATGTATTTTTGGGTGGGCCGCAGATTGTTAGTAATTAGTTTGTGTGCCATGAGATGAAAACGGTTGAAAATCACTGCTCTAAGTGATACTGTCTTAAAGAATCAATTGTACTGAGTTACCTTTATAGGTGCTTATCTAATACATCCGTTTTAATTTCACTTTGGGTTTCTTAAAGCAACATTATTACTTTTAATCATTTTAATCACTTTAAAAAACTAATTTTTTTCTCTTATTCCCATTTCAAAGGCTGCAGATTAAACATATGTATATAGTTTTTGGACAAAGCAGTCATTTTTCGTTTAAAAATAGAATTAATGCCTGGCAGGTGTGGCTCAGTGGTTGAGCATTGAGTGTTGAGCCATGAACCAGGAGGTCAGGGTTCCATTTCTGGTTAGGGCACATGCCTGGGTTCCAGGCTGGACCCCTAGTAGGGGGCGTGCAGGAGGCAGCTGGTCAATGATTCTCTCTCATCATTGATTCTTTCCCTCTCTCCCTCTCCCTTCCTCTCTCTGAAATCAATAAAAATATATTTAACAAAATAAAAAATTAGAACTAACATCTATACCTATGTACTCTTGGAACAAAAGTTGACTGACAGCTAGATACAGAGTGAGTCACCTAAGACACAAAGTCTTTTCTTATCTCAGGGATTCAGTGGAGATGGCCCAATGCAACTCCTGGTGTAAATAATACCCCACTCTCTTTCAAATATGTTTTCAAAATGTATTTATTTGCTTCATGATAATAAACCTTATTTTAATTTCTGCTCTTAATCATTGTGGTGTTGACAAGTCTTGTATTCATCTATCTATTTAGTTATTCATTTTGCAAGCATTTATTGATTGCTCAGTATGCTAAGCTCTGGGCCAAAAAAATGGAGAATTCAAAATGCATCAAACATCGCCCCTGTCTCCAAGGAGCTCAGATTCTAATTTTGGAGATGACACATAAACAGTTATCTATAATAAAATATGAGATTTGTATATCTTATGTGGCATTTTAAACTTTTCTAAATGTTTGAAGGCAGCCAAGGAAGCAATTTTTAGCCCAACTTTTTTAAGTTTATAACACACTGAAGCCCAGGGGTATGACTTCCCCAAAGTCACACAGCTAGTTAGCTAAAACTGGAAGCAGAACTTAGGCCTTTTCTTTGCTAACCAAGGCCTTTTTCTGTCAAAGCCCACTGTCTATATTTAGTGATTATGCTTACTGCCTTAGTTAACTGTGAATATCTACTTTGTGCTTAAAAAAGAATCCAAATCACTTTTGCTTCAAGAAAACAGCTGACTTTCCTAATTGCAAGTTTAACCAAGCACTAGAGTATACATGCCTGTGTATAGATCAGTACCAATTAAAGTTTCTAGAAGCAGCTGATGTAGCTAATCTCACAGGAAATAATATGGCAACTTGAAGCTACCCTGCTTTGGCTACTCATATATTTGTGCCAAGTAGAGTAGCCGATTTGTCTTGAATAAGAAGAGCCCACAAGGGCATCTGGAGTCCAGGATTTACTGGTTTCTCATTTTCTCAGCACTCATGAAGACATCCCTGGGGTGCAAACACTCTGAGTGCAGTGTCTAGAACAGAGCTTGACGAGCTAAACTCTGCAAACCAAATGCAGCCCACCTCAATTTTTTTTAAAGTTTTATTGCAAATAGCCATGTCCATTGGTTTACAGATTGTCTGTGGCTGCTTTCACACCTCCACAGCAGAGCGGAGTAGCTGTGACAGAAATCACATGATGCACAAAACCTGAAATGTTTACTGTCTGGCCTCATCCAGAATAAGGTTGCCAAGCTCTGCTCTAGAATAAAAAGTTTGCTCTGCTTCCACACTATACAACTGAGTGTAAACTAGTGTATGCTTTCTGGAAAGCCATTCGGTCATTTTTATTAAGGTATATATACCAATGAGAAGACAATTTTGCAGAGTTTAATTTCCCAAGGTCACATCCTTTGTAAATTACAGATTATTTTGTTATCCTAATTCTAAAGACAAATGACCTTAAGCATCATGTGTCACCATCTAAGAGCAATGAAAGAGAGATGTAATGGTTATTTATTGCTGCGTAACACACAAACCTGCACTTAGTGGTATAACCAACTGTTGGGGGCCAGCCCCGGTAGGTCCAGGGGTTCCCAAAGGTGTGGACGGAGTCGGCGAAGAAGGAATGGCATGGAGACAGCGTTCAGTTGATCATGATAGCTAGGTTCTCTCTTTATTGTCCTATTACACCTATATTTATACTATTTGATCCCATAAGCATGTCTCTATAATTACATCATGGTATGTTTTGGGTCAGGTTCTACAATTCCTTGTTTCTTATCTGACTTTAGCCAAAAATCCTGTCTCTATCTAGTTCTGTTGATGTTAATCTTGTCTAGGTTAATCTCTGTGTTCCATTACAAGGGCTATTCCAAGGTCACTGCTCTACTGATAGGCTACAAGGAAGTGACTGAAGGAGTTTATCCTACCCAGTAAAGGTTATGTCCTTCCTAGCCTCGCTGCTTGCCTTACCTGGGACTGCCCTGTGTCAGTGGGACTCCAGGGGTATAGGCCTTGGTGCTTTCCCTGGTGGGCAGATCCCTGGGGATGTGGGCCCATCAAGTCCCAAATTTATTGCCAACAGTCTTAGTCCAAGTTCTTCATAAGTAGTACATGGTATTTCTGTAACAATAGGGGATTTCAATGATTTATTCTCTTCCTTAGTCCTGTTAATCCCTAACCTGGGGACACAGCCTTTCTCGGGGAGGTGGTCCTGTTTAAAACACAGAGCTAAGAGGGGGAGCAAACATATGCCATATACGGCAGGTCCCTTGAAACATAAGCTGTGCAGATGTTTCTTCCCTGCAGTGACTGTGTCAAGTAGCAAGGGTGGACCAGCTTCCGGCAAGTTATAGAAATCAGCACACTGTTGCCTGGGGGTAGGAGGTGTGGGATTGACAGGAGGGGGGGGGGGCGGTGGGGGCGGGAGTGTCTTCCTCTTTCCTTGTTTTTATTCCACTTGCTTCTGTTGTGGCTCCAATTTCCAAGATGGTGGTGTTCACATGTCTGATGCCTGAGCTGGGATTGTTGGAATAGCTGGGGCTCTTCCAACTATCTCCCTCTTTTTACACAACCTCACCACATGGCTAATGTGGGCTAACAGGGCAGTTGCAAGGTATTCAGACCTCTTACAAGGTTGATGGGTCCCCCCCCAAAGGGAGTGTTTCAGGAGATAGGAAGTGGAACCGGGCCCTTTCTCGGGGAGGTGGTCCTGGTTAAAACACAAAGCGCTTAAGAGGGGGAGCAAGCATATGCCATATAAGCCAGGTCCCTTGAAACATAAGCTGTGCCGATGTTTCTTCCCTGCAGCGACTGCGTCAAGTAGCAAGGGTGGACTGGCTTCCGGCAAATTCCCCCATTTTTATTTTTTAAATGACAGCACGTGTAAATCAGCAGCCACCTCTCGGATTGGGTTGTTTAAGACTCGGAAGACCTGTTTGTGAATTTGCTAACGGGTCAGTCCGAGGCTTAACTCTATACCAGCTCCCCACAACCAACCACTGCAGTGTGCTCATGGTTTTATGGTTTGGGAACTAGGGCAGAGTACAGTGGGGATGGTTCATCTCTGCTCCATAGTGACATCAGCTAGTTTTCTCAAATGGCTGGAGATGTCTGAGAAGACTTTCTTATTACCATATATTTGTGTGTGTGTGTGTGT
>NW_006300372.1:4728889-4760348 GCF_000327345.1 Myotis davidii | reverse complement strand
CTTGCTTCTGTTGTGGCTCCAATTTCCAAGATGGTGGTGTTCACATGTCTGATGCCTGAGCTGGGATTGTTGGAATAGCTGGGGCTCTTCCAACTATCTCCCTCTTTTTACACAACCTCACCACATGGCTAATGTGGGCTAACAGGGCAGTTGCAAGGTATTCAGACCTCTTACAAGGTTGATGGGTCCCCCCCTCCCCCAAAGGGAGTGTTTCAGGAGATAGGAAGTGGAACCGGACAGTTTCTTAAAGTTTGTGTAAGAAACTGGTCCAACGTCATTTCCACTGTATTCTACTGAGCAAAGCACCCATACAGCCCACCCAGATTTAGGGAGTAGAGCGAAAGAATTGGCAATTGTCTCTAATCCGTCATGGGGTTTTCCAGAGAAAATACATTTTGGAAACATTGATTATATCCTCACCTCTGGGTGATTCACAATGTATACTGCAAGGATTCCCAGAATGAACAAAGACTGGCCAGAGATATTTAGCCATAGACTCTTGTTTTTATGTTACAACTATTAATACCCTATAGCACTCACTTTATGCAATATTTTTCTAAGGACATACTCTGAAATAGAACATTTTTATGCACAAAAAACATCCTTGCACTATTATTTGTGACATGTAAACATTGCACACAGCTCTAGGTTAAATATTCAATACTAGAGAAATGGTTAGATAAATGGTGCTTCTATAATAGGATAATATATGGGCATTAAAATTATGTTTACAGAGAATTTCCCTATCTAAAATTATATTTACATAATAAAATGCTTAGGCTATATTTTGTTTTCTTTAGTTTTGTCTTAACTCTTTAAGTTAATTGTGGGTTCACATGCAGTTGTAAAAAAATGATACTGAAAGAGCCTGTACCCTTTACCCAGTTCCCCCCCTGGCATTTTCCTGCACAAGAGAGTACATTATCACAACCAAGAAGTTATGATATTAACACAATCCACTGGCCTTATTCTGATTTCACTAGTTTTACATGCACACACACATGTTTAATTCTATGTAATTTTCTAACGTGTTTATATTCACATAGCCATCACCACAGTGAAGGTTTAGGACAGTTCCATCACAAAGGTCCTTCAGGCTACCCTTTTAAAAATATATATATTTTTATTGATATTAGAGAGGAAGGGCGAGGGAGAGAGAGAAACATCAGTGATGACAGAGAATCATTGATCAGCTGGTCCTGCATACCCCACACTGGGGAGCGAGCCTGCAACCAGGGCATATGCCCTGACCAGGATTCAAACCATGACCTCCTAGTTCACAGGTCAATCCTCAACCACTGAGTCATACCGGTTGGGCTGTAGGGACAGGCCCCTCTTTGTACCATCTCTCCTGGCAACCACTGACATGTTTTCCATCTCTGTAATTTTATCATTTCAAGAATTTTTTATAAATATATATAATACGTTAAGATTGGCTTTTTTAACTCAGCATAACTCTCTTGAGATTCATTCAAGGTTTTGCATATATAAATAGTTCTCTTGAGATTCATTCAAGGTTTTGCATATATAAATAGTTCTTCCTTTATATTGCTGAGTAGTATTCTGTGACATGGATGTACCACAATTTCTTTAACCATTCAGTCATTGAAGAACATTTGGGTTGTTTCCAGCTTTTGGCTATTAGAAATAAAGCTGCTATGAATATTCATGGATAGGTTTTTATATGAACATAAGTTTTCATTTCTCTACAATAAGTGCTCAAAAATGGAGCCACCGTGTTCTATGTGCAAACTATGAAAAATCTGCAGTAAGATACTAGAAACAAATATATCCAAAGTATTAACAGGGGTTCCTGCTTGCTGACAGATTTACAAATAATTTTAAAACCTTTTTCCAAATTTTTCCTAACAACTATAAAATATTTTTAGATTTAGAAAAAAGGATTTTTAAAAATCAAGAAAGAAATGCAGGTAAGACTAGAGGGAAAAATAATGAAATACTTCAAGTAACTATTTCTGAATGAGACTAGATCATTTTAATCTTATTTAAAATGTTAAGAATTTTCTAAAATTTGTTTAATGAGCATTTACTACCCTCAAATTAGGAAAATGTTATCTGTTTTAAATGTTGAAATTGCTTTTGTATACTCTATTCAGATTTTAGTCTCTGCTTTTCTACAGATCCATATGTGCTTATAGCAATTTTCAGAATCTGATACTTTGAAATATGCTTATATTATTTCCTACTGTATCTTGCAACTGATTTTTATACAAAATTTGTTTGTATTTCTTCTGTTTCAGTGGACATCTCATGGTATCCATTACTCTTCTAAATTCTCCACATCAAGCCAGAAATAAACTTCAAATATATTGAAAATTAATTATAGTGGTTTGGTTCAAGCTTCTGCCCCTTAATATTGATTAGGAAATTTGAATTTCCCCAAAACTGATAGTGGCAGACAATATTTTAGCAGAGAGATGTCCCGTGTCTAATGAAGTTACAGAAGCCAAAGAATAAATTAACAGCCAGTAACTTCCTTTTGGGTCTTTTTCTGTCGCTTCCCTCTCCCCACTTCCCACCTGTTTCTCTTTGGTGCCACATAAACAGGCCAGCCTCTTTACTTAAGACCCTGTCACCTGACCATTTAGTGACTAATAATAATTTGATAGGGAGCCTAAAATAAAAATTCATAGAAATTTGGTGGTACCCATAGTTGAGTTTTTTTTTTAATCAACGAAGTAGAATATTTTACCTACCAGTGACAGAAAATTCTGAAACATCCCTTTGTTGAATCTTTAACTATGCACCTTCTCCTAGCTTCCAACTTCATGAAATAGATTTCATTCAAGATAATTTTAAATAAAAAGTATACTGAAGATGGGTCAGGTTCCCTTTAGAAAAACAAAAATATTGCCTTACCTATTTGGTTCAGTGGATAGAGCTTCGGCCTGCGGACTGAAGGGCCTCAGGTTAGATTTCAGTCAAGGGTTCATGCTGGTTGCGGGCTCCATCCTCAGTGGGCGGTGTGTAGGAAGCAGATGGTTGGTGATTCTCTCTCATCATTGACGTTTCTATCTCTCTCTCCCTTCCTCTCTGAAATCAATAAAAATATATTTTAAAAAAAGAAAAACAGCCTAGCCAGTTTGGCTCAGTGGACAGAGCGTCGGCCTATGGACTAAAAGGTCCCAGGTTCGATTCTGGCCAAGGGCACATGCCCGGGTTGCAGGCTTGACTCTCCCCCAATAGGGGACATGCAGGAGGCAGCCAATCAATGATTCTCTCTCATCATTGATGTTTCTCTTTCTTTGTCTCTCTCTCCATTCCTCTCGGAAATCAATAAAAAAAAATATATTTAAAAAAATTATTTAAAAATAAAAAAGAAAAACAAAAATATTGAGCTCATGAGAATTCAGACTTTGAAGGAATTTACAGGTATTGATTTATTCATTCTCATCAGAGGACCCTAAGCCCATCTCTCCTTTTTAGCTAATGAAAGAGATGAGCAATGTGCTTAGGAGCCAAGAAAAGTTGAGTGGCTTTGACAGGGATATAAGAGAAATCAATGGTTCTGAATTTGTAATTTTCAGTTCCCATGTCCATGCTCAGATAACCTGGTCTCTGAGGGAAAGTGAGAAAAGAAGGACCCCCCTCCCATATTGTATCAATGACATCTGCTTAGAACAGTGGTTCTCAACCTTCCTAATGCTACGACCCTTTAATCCAGTTCCTCATGTTGTGGTGACCCCCAACCATAAAATTATTTTTGTTGCTACTTCATAACTGTAATCTTGCTACTGTTATGAATCATAATGTAAATATCTGATATACAGAATGTATTTTCATTGTTACAAATTGAACATAATTAAAGCATAGTGATTAATCACAAAAACAATTTATAATTATATATGTGTTTTCCAGTGGTCTTAGGTGACCCCTGTGAAAGGGTTGTTCGACCTCCAAAGGGGTCGCGACCCATAGGTTGGCGACCCACAGGTTGAGAACCGCTGGCTTAGAAGAAGCAATACTGATGCTGATTTAGTTTCTGTTTTCATCATGTAATTAACCCCTGTGCATAGATACCGTTATTGCCATGAACCCTCCTTGTGAAGCTCAGAAAGTAAGGTAAATGACCTCATAAGGCAGACTGCTAAATCAGTTTACTGGTCCCGTAAGTGGCAATTCAAAATTCTTTCCAAAATGGGCAGTAGTTCTTTCATCATATGGCTCCAGGGTCCAATTGGTAATTCCAGGGGCCAAAAGGTAAGAATTTGGCCTCATTAAGTCATGAATTATTTCCCCCTCTGGTACTTTTACCGAGAAACATTTTAAGTAAGGGAGCAAACAGCTAATGCTTATGGAAAACTTTTAGTTGGCACAGGCCAGAGCTAATTAAACTGATGAGTAACTGTATTATATTCAAAAATTCTGAGTCCCATTTCAGTTATGTTTTCCCAAGGAAGGTGGTATTAACTGCGGCACTGTGAAAATGTTAGAAAAATGTCTAATCAGTGGTTCATCCAGCCTTTTCTTCCAGTCACATTTATTAAGCCCCCTATTAACACGCGTCCTTCGCTATACCACACATTGTGACTCAGAGAGTGAATAAACACATTACCTAAAAGGAGCACCAGACTTCACATTTGTTGTTTCTGTGGCGCCTGTCTGCAATCCCCTTCCTGTTCTCAGACTGAAGATTCCTGAGAATGACCCCTTGCCCATTTTTAGAATTGGTTTTCACTCCACAGCTAGTCCTGGGATGGAGCATACGACCTTGGCCTCAAGCAATCAGTGTAGCCCATTCTGTACGCGGTGGTTGGTTCAGTAATAAGTGTAAGCCCCAACTAAAGCCCACAAGAAGCAATGAGATTGCCATGAGAATCTTGAGAAAGAGCTTCTATTTCTTTTCGCTAGAAATAAACAAGAGAAGAGGGCTGGTGCTGCAGCAGCTGTTTTGTGAGCAGTGGGACTGAGAATGGAGTAATTATTAAGGATGACGTCAAAAAACAGCAAAACCTCATCCTGCTAGCATCATATGAACCTTGGATCAAACCATTTTTGAAAAATTATTCTTAAACTGTTTCATTTTTTGAGCTGGTAATCTTTTTTTTTTTTTTTTTAACCCTTGTTGGGTTAGGATTTCTATTATTTAAAGTGTCTTGATTAGTATACATAAGAACAAAGAGACCAGGTGGCAAGTGCCATAACAGATATATGGGCTAAATAAAGCAGAAGCTAGCTCATGGAACAGAGGCATTGTTCCACCCAAGGCAAGGAGAAAAAAAGGCAGTGTACTAAGGATAGAGGATGACACCTGCCCTTTGTGAACCTGCCACCCATGAACTGATCTCACCTTTGTAATGACATTGACTTTGAGTGAACTATTTCCATATGTTTAGCATCTGGTCACAAAGTGTCATCAGGCAGGAGGAAAAACAGATGAGCATTTAAGTTGGAGGCCTGATGCATAAAAATCTATCAATCTCAAAATTTACCTTGAGTACCTACCCTGGTTATAGCTAAAGTGAGCTATTGATAAAGGTTTTTTCTATCTAAAGCCCATTCCCCTTATGCTAACATTCCTTCCAGAAAACCTTCTCTCCCCCTTACTTGGCTCAGGTGGTTGGATGGGGCTGCAGTGTCAGGGTAGCACATGACTGAAGCCTGTTCAATGCAAAGCCATCTACCCTGGGACATACGTAGGAGTGGCTGGGAAAGGCAGTGTATTTCTCTGGACTTGTTGCTACAAGGATGTGAACATGGAGCTCCCAACACAAGGAACAGAGCAAAGCAGAACTGAGAAATAGAGAGAGTCTGGACCCTCATGGAATCTTCTGAGGCCCTGGATCCCGCTGTCCCTAACCTCACCCTGGATTCTGGGTTACATGAGCAATTAAATATCTCTCTCTCGGGTTCAGAAACTTGGTTCATTCAGTACCATCTTCCTGTATCAGTCATATTTTTAATGCCTACTACATTTTTGGTAGTCTATTAATTGGGGAGATGAGTCTCACAAGCATGAAAGAATTAGAGAGCATGATGATTCTTTCAGAGAAGGGAGACATCAATGCGAGCCAAAGGCTTTTGAAAGAAGGTGGGGCTTGAGCTGCAATATGAATGTATGTATTACCCAGACTTCACTTTTTCACGAAATACGCCAGCAGAGCATACGGGGCCCTTTCATTCAGAGCAATACTGACACACATCTGTTCAAATCAATTAATCCCAATTCTCAAGGGACTCATTGGGCAGGAAAAACAAGTTCCTTCCCCTTAATAAATAGGAGTAAAAGAACACAAGAGAAAGGGAGGATGGAAAAGACAGTGTTTTCATTTATTTGGATACAATAGTTGTGGTAATAGTATAGTGAGGATAGCAGTCTTGGTACCAGTAGCAGTTGGAGGAGGGGGAGTACTGGTAATAGTAGTAACAGTACCAGTGATGACCGTAGTAATATGGCGGCGGCGGCGGTGGTGGTAGTGATGACAGTGTTAGTTCTTATTTATTGGATTCGCACTAGCTCTCTGGTGGCTTTGCTAATGATGGATATGTATCCCCTTATGACAGCCCTGGGACGTGGGTACCATCATTTTCTTCGTTTTGTATGTGGGCCCAGAACTTAGAAAGATGCAATGCTAAAGTCAAGGTCGCAGATCCCTGATTGAAATCCATACACATCTAATCTCAGAGCTTGTGAGTTTCACCACGACACATTCTGTCCTATTTCTGATTCTAAAAAATGAATATCCCGTATGTGTATACACACCTGTAAAGGTGCATAGAATATCGTGGGCCTCAACTGGAAACCACCTGAGATGGCTTCTACAGGCTACATCTGGGGCAGCTACAGAACCAGCCACCAGCCAGGGCCCTGGGAACCCGGAATGGGGTCCCGGGAAGGGGAACCTGCTAGTGACAAGCAGGTCAGTCTCCTCTGGAGAACGGGTTTTCAATCTTGATTCCTTCCTCTTAACATGTGCATTGAATACTCTATGAGAAGCGTCCATGTAAAATAAGTTTGGGTACAAGTACAGAGAAATGGCTCACCACTTATTTCTTTTTTAAATCTGAACACTTTCTAGGGTGCATTTTATGTGTTTTACTAGGTATCTGCACATTGAAGAGGGAAATGGGGTTTTGAAAACACCTCTAACCAAACCATGTTTTTAAATTGTCATGGGATTGCACCTTTGGGTTTTACTTTAGGTCTCCTGCTTATTCAGCTTTTCCAGTTTCATGGTGATTTTGTCTTAAATCCAGGTCTAGTGTTTGATGAGTAAAATCAGAGAGAGGTTATTAAATTGGATTTGCAGTTGCCCAGCTACCTCAGTGGTTGTCTCTTAAAATCAGTTTGTGTACTAAGTGTCAGCAATGAGACTTGGGCCTGGGAACCTGTTTCACTCTTCTGCTGACTGTGAGGGTTTTCATGCTGGTGGACACCCACTCCCTATCCAACATGTGGTAACCCCATCTCCATGATGTGCAAAACTTGGCCAGCGAGGCCGCCTATTTCAGGAGATGAAAATGATCTGGGCAGAGGTCAAGGTAGAATGTGCATGGCCCCATGACTCCCCAGTTTATTAGCTTTGTATTACCTTGAGCAAGACACCTAGCCTCTCTAAGCCTCAGTTTCTGCTTCTGCAGGATGGGGGAATCATAGTACCCATCCTTCAGGGGTACTGTAAAGATAAAATGAAATCATGCCTACCACACAGTCATTAGTGAAAATTAATTGCTATTATCATTATTTCTATTTCAGGAAGATAGGGATGAGAATTTTTCAGTTCGTCACTTAATACAATAATGTGGCCTTTGCTTCTGCTGAGGCACCTGAAGTCCAGAGCCAACTGATGACTTACTCACTGTACCCAGCCTGGAAATCGGGAGGGCAGAGAAGGGAGGGTGACTGAGGATGTGAAAGATGGGACCGCAGGAGCAGATGCCCACATTTGTGTGAGTAATGATAGCAACTGGGGCAATGAAAACAACAACCAGGAAAATTACCATTTTCTGTAGCCTGGGAACTTGTATGTCCTTGTCAGTGTTTCCTGTGATGGTTTAAAACTTCCAGAAGGCATGATTGCCTTTCTTTCCTTTTGAAAGCAGACCAAGTATAAATAGTGAATAAATGAATAGTGCTTTGGGTACAGTGCCCAGCAAACAAATACTCAGCCAGTATCTTCTAAATATTTAAAGATTTTTGCCAATGAAGTGGAATAAAAAAGGAGAACATCTCAACCTAATTAGGAAGGTGCTATAGGCTTATATCTCCCCCAAAATTTATTTCTGAAGCCCTAATCCCCGGAGTGGTGTAATTAGAAATGTGGCCTTTGGGGACTATGGGCACCCGGTGGGTGGCAGCTAGACTTTCTATACCCCAGGTCATTTGCTGCGTGACCTCAGACCCAGCACTGGCACCAAGTTTGAAGCTGTATCGTCTGGTGAACACCTCTTGTCCCTACTTGGTGACTCACTGAGAACCCACTCATGCAACTTGAGTACTACCTGAGACTCTTTTTAAAAATGTTTTTATTTATTTCAGAGAGAGAGAGCGAGAGAGAGAGAGAGAGAGAGAGAGAGAGAGAGAAACATCAGTGATGAGAGAGAGAGAGTCATTGATTGGTTGCCTCCTGCATGCCCCCTCCTGAGGATGGAGCCCGCAACCTGAGCATGTGCCCTGACTGGGTATCAAACTGTGACCTCTTGGTTCATGGGTCAATGTTCAACCACTAAGCTACACTGGAGAAGCCTGAGACTCTTTCAGTGGCTGAACCTAACAGGCAGCCAGCAGGGGGAAGCAGGCAAAGGCAGATCTTGGGGTGCTGTGGGACTTCTGCTGGCCTGCCCCCAGGCCTGCTGCTGGTAAAAGCCAGCATTGGTATACAGCTTGGTCCTTCCTGCACACACCCAGGCACAGCAGAAGCATCCACAAACTGTGCGTCACTTTGTAGCGCCAAACAGGTTGCCCAGGGCCAGTCATAGGCAGCGTCTGACATTGGCCTGCACCAGAATCCCTCCCAAGAAGCCCCAGAACCAACATACCCAGTGACCAGTTTCAGACAACATCAGAGCGGGATCCAATTAGCTTCACAAGTGGCATATCCAAAGGGAGCTTTTGGCAGGCACCAGACCCAAATGCGGCCTTTGCAGGTAATTAACTTTAGATAAGTTCAGGAGGGTGAGGCCCTCATGATAGGATTAGTGCCCTAAAAAGAAGAAGAAATTCCTCTCCCTCCCTCCCTCCCTCTCTCCTGTGAGGCCACAGCAAAAAAGACAGACATCTAAAAGCTAGGAAATGGTTCTCACAAGGATTCAACCACGCTAGCACCTTGATCTTGCACTTCCACCATTCAGAATTATAAAAAATAAATGTCTCTTGCTTAAGTTACTCAGTTTATGGTATTTTGTTATGGCAACACAAGCTGTAAGATAGGAGTTTTCTGTGCAGTTATTTAGACAGGCATACTCTCTCACATGGATCGGGGAGAAGGTACTTGGAGAAAGAGGTGGTGGCATGCGCTAGAGCAGTGGATCGCAACCTGGCCCTGCTACATCCTGGTCCTAGGATGCAGGCAAAAACCCTGTATTTTAAACAAGTTGCCCAGTTGCTCCTTACATGCGGCCAGGTATGAGCGTCACTGGACAGGTGGAAAGAGCCATCTGACTTTAGGATGAAACTGATCCAGAGCTCAGACTCTGCTAGTCTGTGGCCTCTGGCAATTTATCCACTTCTCTGAGGGGCTGAGTTTCTTCATCTTGAAGAAAAGGGATATAGTAATGCTAACATTTATTGGGGCGTGCTCCCTTCTAGGTATGGTGTAAGTGTTTATCACATTATCTCATTTAATTCTCACAGCAAATTTTATTTTTAGAGTGAGGCAATTTAGAGGGAGACGGACAAAGAGAGACTAAATGCCTTGTTGAAAATCCCACAGCTGGTTAAACACAGACTTAGAGGCTAAGGCAGGCTAATCAGACACCAGGGCTGCAGTTTCTGTGAGGGTTTATGTTCATTTTAAAGTGCTGAGATTGGTGACGGGCACAGTATTGTTCACTAAATTGTATTGGCTATTATTATCTGATAAATCAGTATCAATTGTCTTTGTTATTGTTGAGGACAGACCTATTACAGGCTGTCATGGATTGGTGTGTGGCTCTAATTTAGACCAAAGTGTTTTCCAGGGAAACAGGCAAATCTAACTTTTCCCAGAATAGAAACTAACTTTCACAAAAGGCTATAGAACAGTCAATCCAGCCTTCTGGTTTGGGAATCAAAAGATTACCAGCTACTAGTTGTGTGGTCTGGTCAAGTCAGATAACCTCTGTTTTCACACCTGCCACGTGGGCTTATGTGGTGGTTAATGTGATGTGTCAACTTGACTGGGCTAAGGGATTGCCTGGATCACTGGTAAGACAGGATTTCTGAGTGAGTCTCTGGAAGAGATCGTGGTTTGAATCAGCAGACCAGGTAAGGAGGTTCAGTTTCCCCAAGGCAAGTGGGCGCCATCCGGCCTGTTGATGGTGGAATAGAGGGAGAAGTTGGAGGAAGGGCTAATTCACTCTGCCTGCTTGAGCCGAGGCATCCATCTTCTGCCTTCAGATTGAAGCTAACATCCGCCCTCCAATTCTCAGGCATCTATCTCTGCCCTCAGATTGAAGCTAACGTCTGCCCCCCAATTCTCAGGCCTTCGGACTGAATTAGTCTGCAGATGGCAAGCGGCAGATCATGGAACTTCTCCACCTTCCTAACCATGTGAGCAAATTCCTCTGTCTCCTGTTATCATAGTACTCAATATACCAGAGTGGTGCCTGACATATTGAATACTAATATGTGCTAGTTATTATTAATGTGTTCGTGGTTGTTTTTTATCTTTCAGCAAAGGTCTTTGACGTCTTTGGCTGACCCTGTTATAGGATGAAAAAAATGTATGTTTAGAGGCATCCAAGTGTGCCTTTGATTTCTGTTCCAGGTTAGCAGAAAATCTGAAACACGGTTTGCATCACCACAGGTTGTGGCACATCTCCCTGATCTTAGGCAGGATGGTGTCCAGGAAAGACCAAAACAGGCACCCTGCTCTCCTGTCCAGAGGGCTGATGAGGGCATGCAGCCTCCCCAGCCAGTCTACACTTTCTGTTGGGCTGAAATTGAACCAGATTCTCACTATATTTATGAATAATGGACTACAGACACTGTGTGCTAGTTACTTCTACATAGGCATATACAGGTATACAGGTACCTCTCAATGAACAGAAATGTGCACCAGAAACTGGGAACGTCTATGAATTAAACTGGACAAGTAAGAGCTCAAAACTCATAGATGTGGAGCCCTGAGCCGCCATCATCTGGACTGCTAGGCTCTCCAGAATTAGCTTTTATAGCTTGAAATATGAGTCTGTTTGTTCATAATTCATTAATAACAGCCACTGCTCATTGACAATTTACCATGTGGCAGACACCATGCTAAAGTCATATATATAAAGTCATTTATATATACCAAGTATGTCACAATTTCATCTAATCGTCACTCTCTGAGTAAATGTTATTATCTCCATTGGGGAAACCAGGAGACTGAGGCTTGAGACTAAGTAATTTACACTAGGTTGTACCCCAAAAGCATGACAGAGCCAGGAATTGAACCCAGACTATTTGGCTCCATACCTCTGAAACATTAACTACAGTTTTCTCAGAAAGTTTTCAAATTAATGATTTTAAAAGTATGCTTTAGGCTAAAGTGATATTTATTATCACAGACAGACATCTTTTCTTCCTACCTTTGCAGCACCTCTTGTGTTTCTCATGAAATCCAATGAATTGATAGGAGTCACTTAACAAAAACTTGCCGTGGAGACAACCTGGCCCAAATGCACCTGTTCCTTACAGAGAGGGCTATCTGTAGAGCACGTATCTAAGAAGATATATCACTTCTCTACTTGGGAAAACTAATGGGAGTGCTGAGCAATTACCTGGAAAATGCAGTCAATGCCAGCAGGCAATAAGAATAATTTAAACCAATGAACTCTCTCCCCGCGACTGCAGGATTCAGTGTACGGTTTTCTTTTTCTGTCTTGCTGTTTTGTTTTCCATTGGCTGAGCTTTCCAAATAATTGTTCCATCTGTCCACTTCACTTTGCCTGAGTAATCACAGCCCAAGGGGAGTTAGAAGTCAAATGCCAGACTTGCAGGGAGACCAATGTTTGGGAAGAGACCTTGTCTGTTCTCCTTCCCTGCAGCTGGGCCAGGGATCTGGAAGTAAGTTGCTTTTAAGCACCAGTTGCCCCAGGGAGGAAGACACAGTTGGGGAAAGGGCGTGGTGGAGCCATTTGGGAGACCTCATTGTCAAGAGTGTTGGCTCGCAGGATCAAAAGCACTTAGCATTGAGATTAAGGGGAGAGACCATAGCTGAGACAGAGGTAAAAAGTGTGTAGAAGGGAAATAAAAACTAGAACACTTGTAACGGCTTTTGACTTCATCATTTACTCTGTACTAGGTCCTTGGCTGGACATTGTGAAGTATGGTAGCAATCATCTCAGGTAGAAACTATAGTTTAACTTTAACCCTGCTGTTTGGCTTCTGTACTTGTTTGCTTTGTTTAACAATAGAAAAGTTACTTTGATTTTCTGAATTTATGTATGCTATCCCAATCGATTGGATCCTCCGTTGTTGGTGGTTTGAATACCCCATTGATTGTGATCTTACTGGTTTTAGAAAGCACATTCTTCTGTACCTGGAAACTAGGACAGCACAATTATCTTAAATTGCCTCAGTGGCCACAGGTAATGCGTTCAGGTTGACTCAGTGGTCCCAAGACCAGGACAGCACAATTACTCTGAATTGCCTCTATGGCTCTAGATAATGTGTTTCCATTGACTCAGTGGTCCCAAGACCCGAGGGCTCTAGATAATGTGTTTCTGTCAACTCAGTGGTCCGAAGACCCAAAACTATAATTAATCTTTGTAGATAACTAATTGGCTCAATTTCGCTTCTGTAACTGCTTTGTGCAAACCAGATTCCTCATTCCAAACCCAAAGATGTAATTGATAACCGTTGTGATTTTTGCCTGTATAAATCTGGTGTTGCGGCCATCTTATCACTATGAGATTTGAGAGAGCAAAATACCCCCTCATATTCCCGGATTTGCAATCAACGTGACTCCTTAATCCGACTTCTTGAGGCGTCCTTGTGTGATTCACGGGGTACATTGCAACAATTGTATGTACTTTATTATTTTGATCCTCCCAACAGCTCTGTTTCTCAGATAAAGAAACTAAGAGAAGTCAAGTAACTAGAAGTCGAGTAACTTGCCCAAGATCGCACAGCTTGTAAATACCGGCAGCAGAGCCTGTATTTGAATTGAATTTATCTTAATCCAAATCCCTTGCTCTCAGGCACTGTTCCTGGCTACTCTAAACAGGGGGTGCTGACCAATGGTGGAATAGAATCCTGGAGAAGACAATGAAAACAGAGCTATTGTTTATTCCATAGCAAGATATTTTAGATGCAATAGACGCAAAAGCAAAAAAAAAAAAAAGTTGCCAGCCCCAGTCCCTGCCAACCAGTCGTTCCACTGTTCGGTTGATTTGCATATTAGGCTTTTATTATGTAGGATAGGCTGGCAAGTGGGCGGTGCCTGGCCACCCAAGGCAGGTGCCAGTGGGTAGAGAGAGGGGACAGTGATCAACACTTAACACATCAAGTGTTTAGTTATTTCATTATTTTCTATTTTCCCATCTCCTAGAATGCAAGTTGTATGAGAAAAGCAACCTTGCTTTCCATATTTCCTCAGACTGGGACATAGTCAGACCTCAATAAATACATGTTGAACACTTGACTAGAGAAGGTTGAACAGAGAGAAGTGGGCACCTGAACGGGTGGGGGGTAGGGGGGGCAGGGGCTCCTGATCAGGAAGAGGTGGGCAGGTGAGCAGGGGGGCGGGGGCATGTGATTATTCAAGAGATGTTCCTTGAGAATGGAGGAGGGCCCACATGAAGATTGAAGGGATGTGGCCAGGAGCCCCCAGAAGCTGAAGAGGTAGAAACGACCTGCCCTGAAGCCCTTGGAGGGAGCACAGCCCCAGAGACCCTGATTTCAGATTCTGGCTCCTGAACGGGGAGAGCCTGTGTTCCTGTTTGTTTGAGCCAGTCTGTATTCATTGGAGCAGCAGCCTCAGGAAATTTACACCTCCTTGCCCCTGCTTATGGGGCTTGCCAGGGTTCTGGGAGCAGCAGGGGCGAACAGGGCGATTCATCCCTGTGTCTGTGCCTCGGTCCTGTCTCCTGACCCTGCTACCCCTGGGGTTCCTCAGCAGTGAGAGTTCAGTGGACACACCAAGGCAGGCTGCTTGGTGGGAAGTGCAGATGCAGGTTACTCCAAACCCCCCCACTTACCTCCTAGGCCTTTCCCCTAATGAGTCCATCCGGGGCTCCCTTTTGTGAAGCACCTGGGTTGACAGGAGCCAGCAACTGGGTTTTTGTGCCCAGATTCCAGACTTGAATGATGCATTAAGCAATAGCATCACCCCAGCTTTAAAGGAGGGGGAAATGGCCTAATCCCAATGACATTCAGCTCCTTTGTCCCTCCTGCTAATGTAATTGTCCTTCCTACTTCTTATTCATGCATCTTCTTTTACATAAAATATTAGGAGGCAGAAAGTAGCTTGTGCCCTGTAGAGTGGCATTTTCCTAGGCAGCTCCTCTCCTGACAAAGCTCCTGAATCTAGTTCAATGGGGTTAGTTCAACAGGTGAGCCACTTGTGTCTAGTCATTTTGGGGCTCTCCCCACACCTGGTTGTTTCAGGAGACATTCTAGTGACCTCGGCTCCAGCCAGAGAAGATGTCATCCTATGTGTGGGAACTGTGTGATCTCAAAGAAGAAGCAGCAGAGTGGGAAAGTCAGATCATCAAAAGGGGAACCCACAACATTACCTCTTCAATGTGCCTTTTCCTGCCACCTTTTGTCCTTGGCAGGTATGTAGAGTTTTAAGAAAAATCTTAATTTACTAATCTACCATGACTAACAGAAGCCCTCTTAACCAGAGAGCTTCCCTCCTACATACAGGATAGAATTTGGGTTGCAGAAATTGCATCTGCCTTTTACAACAGAGGCACCTATCGGATATGTCACGAGGAGGGAGGTCTGAATTCTGAATCCAGCTTGCTACCCTTAGCCACGTGACCTTAATCTCTCTGTGCTTTCATTTCTTTGCTTAGAATCAATTAATCTAATGGGTTGTTGTGAGGACTCTATGAGTTTTGCTTCTCTTGGTGCCCAGCATAAAGCAGAACCTCAAAAGATAGTCAGAAGCTCTAAGGATAGAAAAACATGTCTAATGTGTAAAGAGAATCCAGTGGTCATGTTCACGCATGATTGTATGCATGGTTCTGCCGGGGGCGATTTGTGATTTCAGTGTACAAGAAGCCAGCATTGGGCAAGCTTGCTGAGCTCCGGGCTGCTGCCAGGGGCTGCCGGAGGATCCTGGAACTCATTTTAAATGACCGTCCCTTGCAGTATTTTTCATGCCTGCGGATTCTAAGTTTTCGCTTTCCTGTCACAGAAAGCATTATTTTAGCTTCTAACTTTGCAGGTTCTTGCTTCATCTACCTTTTTCCAGAGCAAGGAAAGAATGTCCAGGAAGGGAGTGGAGGACAAGGATAAATAAGGTTGTACCTGCTTGGCTGGATTTCCTTCCTTGATATTTTGATGTGGCGCTGTTTGATGACCCTGTGTGCAAATGTGCTCTCTGCTTTCCATCTTGCCAACGTTTTGATTATTTTCTTCCTTCACCAAGAAGAAAAAAACAACCACCCAAACCCCATTTGCCATATAATTTAATTGAATTTATGGTAGCTGTCACCAAATAAAATAAAAACCTCACAGACACGAATACAGCCAATCCTAGGATTAGGTTACCTCTGAAGTTTTAAAAAATTCTTCAAGGCATTTATTTGCAAAGTGGACTCTATCTGCATATTTCGTAAGCATAATACAAATGTATTATTTATCAGGTGGTCTAGGCATGCCTGTTCAAATGAAGGGTTGCAAATTCAACCTTCATGTAAAAATCCTCAGTGGAAATCCATCCCCCAGTTTGCAGGAACGGTGTGTTTTTCAATCCTGACTTTCCTGATCTATTCAACAGACTCCAGGCTCTACACCAGGAGTGACCTTTCTTGGGATTACAAGCCTGTGGATTTGCATAGAATGACTTCCAATACATAAAATTACAAAATAACTTACAATATCAAAATTGTCGCTCCCATTGGGCTGAATCTTATCTGTCCTTCCCATCACAGCCTATACCCACCCCAAAGATGGTCTTGCAAAGTCTTCAGGAGGAAATAAGATCTCAAACTTCATCAAATTCCGTCGTCAGTAACTCAGACTTGAGAGTTTCATGCCTTGACAACTCGTCTGACCTTTCCGTGCAGGCCTGAGAAATCCAATTTGACCTGCTGCTGGTTCCTGTTGGTCTCAGATCCCATGGGCCAGAGGAAACTGTGCCTCCCAGATCCCAGGCAAATGATGAGTAGATAATTGGCACAGCAGAAAACAAAATTAAATAAGCAGGCCCTTCCTTGTTTGGCTTTTATCCACTCTGCTTTATCTATTTTTTACATCAAGAATTTAAGGGAATGTAGCACACAAGACAATCCATGCTGCAGGGCAGGATGGATAAGGAACCAGCTCCACAATAAGGGATGGGCAAAGGCCTATTTCAAGAACCAGCAGGCCTTGGAGCATGGAGGAGGAGCTGAGGGGATTTTTGTTTCTAAAGTTTCTGTTCTGGCCTGGATCTAGTTCAAAGAACAGTCAGTCTCCTTCACAAACTTATCTTTTAGCTTGCCTCTTACTGTAGAGCTCTCCCAACTCTGTAGATCTTGTAGATCCTTAATTACAAATGAAGACAGTTTACTGGTAAGAGATCTAAAAAAAAAGACGACACTTTTAAGAGCCCTTCCAAAGGCAGAAATATTAGTCACAATCATTACACCAACTGCCCAGATTCACATACATCCTTCCTCCTTTTATCTCATTTTACAAGAGAGGATGAAACAAGCTCAAAGCGATTTCAACCTTGTTTGAAACTAGCCCACAGACTACAAGCACTGTGAGGCCAGCTTCAGTATTACTTTTCCTCCTTTACAACCACCAAGATCGGTGTTCAGATCCCATGGGAAAGGAAACCAGAGGGTAGTCATTCTACTTTATAATTCACCAAACATTTTAAGTGAAGCAATGTAGTAAGTATGTTAGCTATTTTTATTTTTTTTACATTTCTTTCATTGAATTTATTGGGGTGACATTGGTTGATAAAACTATATAGGTTTCAGGGGTACAGTTCTATAATACATCATCTGTATGTTGTATTGTGTGTTCATCACCCAAATCAAGTCTCCTTTCATCATCATTTATCCCTCCTTTACCCTCTTCCTACCTTCTCCTACCCCCTTTCCCTCTAGTAATCACTAGACTATTGTCTGTCTCTGAGGCTTTTGCTTTGTCTTGTTTTGTTTTGGCTTAATCAGTTCACCATTTTGGGTTGTTGTTGTTTTTTTAACCCAGCCTCCCACCCCTCCTCTCTGACAACTTTCAGTCTGTTCTCTATATCTATGATTCTGTTTCTATTTTCTTTGTTAGTTTGTTTTGTTCATTAGATTCCACATGTAAGTGAAATCATATGGTATTTGTCTTTCTCTGACTGGCTTATTTCACTTGGCATAATATTTTTAAATATGATTGCCCTCTTTGGTGAAATGTAATTATATGCTGAAAATGGAGGAGTATTTACTAAAGCATCTAAGACTTCTTTTTCTTTTTTCTTTCAAGATGTTTTTCTTCAGGACACTAGAAGACACTTTGTTCCTTGTAGGGCCACATGATGTTCTCGGTATTGTAGGGAATTAGACAGTGGTACAGTGACAAAATGCTGGCCCTATGTTCTGACTCATGCCTGCTTACTTACCATATCATGTACCTGAGCACTGACTTTTTTTACCTGTGGAAACAGGTTCCATCATGGGATTAAAGGTCTTCTTCTTTTATTTTAATTTAATTAAGTGAAGTACTTAAACTCTAAAGGTGAAAGGATGTATAAGACACAAGTCCTGGATTCCAAGAATTCAGAGTCTATAAACAGATATGTAAATAAGGAATTATAGAATTGTACACCTGAAACCTACATAATTTTATTAACCAATGTCACCCCAATAAATCCAATTTTAAAAAAGAATTATAACACAGTGCTATTTGTGCTTTGATACTTGACATTTTGGCTAAAGGTTGAAAGTAGTGACCCAGAAGATGAGTAAAATGGATTGTTCTGACCTGACTTACCTTTTAAAATCTAAAAATGACTATTTGGTTTTTATTGCTGAAGAAATAAAAATGGTTGTGTAATTATGCAAAGATAACTTTGCTTTCTCCACTGGTGTATGAGGGATTTGATTCAGCGGATAAGGGATTTGAATACACAATGACTTTGACAAATTAAGTTGGATTTGTTTCTACCATGAAAAGCCAGAGGCAGGCAGTTTCTGTGTTGTTTTAGTGTCTTCTTTTCTCTTTTGAAGGCCAGAATACTGCATTAGCTCCTGTCATCACATACTATTTTAGAAAAAAGAGAAGTAATGGTAACTAGGAAAAAACTAGCATCTGTAACATGAGACCAAAAATGTTTCCAGACATTCCTAGCAGAAGCAGGGGTCACATGGCCAGCCCTAGCTGCAAGTGAGTCTGGGATTACAAGTGTAGTTTGTTTGTTTTTTAACAACAGTGCAGTGTGTAGCAATGAACAAAATCAGGAATCTCTTGGTAAGGTAAAAGGAAAGCATGGATATTGGATAGTCAATCAGGAGTACCTGACACACACCATTTATCATAGGTTAAAGAGAGAGAGAGAGAGAGAGGTAGGGAGAGAGAGAGAGAGAGAGAGAGAGAGAGAGAGAGAGAGAAATAGAAAGGAGTGTGATTAACTATCTGAGGAGATAGTCTGCTACCAGAATTGGTTTTTGATGTATAAATAACAGTCTCATTAGAAGCCAGAACTTAATTATAAATGGTTTTGATTGTGCATGTAATTTCAAAGTTAGTTCTATAGGAATAAATTTTCTGGTCAACTGACAGGTATGATATGATGAGAAACACAATATTTATTGTCTCCAGAAATAGTCTTGTAAGATGACTTAAATTTCTACTTAAAAAAGAACTTTCTAAAGAATCTCTTACACAACTATTAAAAGTAATAAATAGGCCCTAACTGGTTTGGCTCAGTGGCTAGAGTGACGGCCTGTGAACTGAAGGGTCCCAGGTTCAATTCTGATCAAAGGCATATAATTTGGTTGCGAGCTCGACCCCCCAGTAGGGAGCATGCAGGAGGCAGCTGATCAATGTTTCTCTCTCATCCATGTTTCTAACTTTCTGTCCCTCTCCTTTCCTCTCTGTAAAATCAATAAAATATATTAAAAAAAAGAAGTAATACAATAGTAACTTGTGGCTTAGGGCAGTTGGTTTCACAGGTTAATAGTGCCTTTTGCAGAGAACATTGTCTGAGGGAGTGGAACTCAAGAAAGACACATTTGAGGTCACAGTAGTGAGGATGTCACATTAGGAAACCAAGAATGTCTTAAGTCCTATAAGTGTTTTGATAGGACGGAAACGAAAGCAAGAAAAATAATTCCGTAAGCACCTGATAAAATGGCAAAGTAGTGTGGGATATCAACAAAGCCTAGTGTGTTGCTGTTGTTTTTTTCACTAAGGACTAGTTCTGTACAAGAAAATATCTAATGGTTAAAGAAGAGTCGAGGGAACAGGTAAACCCAGTCCAGATGTCAGATCAATGCTCACTGCAGATCTACTGAAGTGAGATGCTTGGGTCTGTGACTAAGATGGAATAACAGGGACTGGATTTACCCTATTCCTGTAACAAATAAAAACCCGAAGGATAAGACATATGAAGCAATGGATTTCAAGACATTGGGTAGCAGACAATGAAGCACAAGGATCTCTGAGAAATGGGGAAATGATGTCATTGCCATAACGGCCCCTAGCTTACTGCTTTGGGAGTTTCTAGGCCATGACAGAAAGAAGGGGCATGCAGGAAGATCCCAGAAGATTCCTTGGGTTGAGGAGATGGAGCTGAGAGACAGAGAGACCAAGGAAGCTAGAGTTTGTAGGATCAGGAGCTGGAGATAAGAGATCAGCACAGAAAGAGAACTCCAGAGATGTTGAGAGGCTCCACATAGAGTATGCAGCAGAATACTGATTGGTGATACATGTGAGGAATTATAGCAACCACCAAAGAGCAGAAGAACAGTACACAGTGGTCATACGGGGCCAGGAGGAGTGCCTGTTCTCACCCACCAGTCTCATCATTCATGGAACATCCTGTATGGTACACAGCTGAGTGTGGCCTCAAGAGTAAGAAGAATTAGCCCGCCATTAAGCTGAGTTTGGTCCCACTCAAGAAAGCTTTAAAGAAAGCCCTGAAGAGATCACACCATTTCCAAGTAATGTAATTGCCTCCCTGAAGACTGATTTAAAAATATTCATAGGAAAACAAATATATACAGCAGTCAACAAGGTAAGATTCACAGTGTCTATCATCCAATAAAAAAATGACCAGCCATGCAAAGGAGAAAGAGAATATAACCCATAATGAGGAGAGAAATTAATCAATTGAAACTAACCCAGAACTGAGACAGATGTTAGAATTAGCAGACAAGGACATGAAAGGGGAAAAAACTGTCATTATAACTCTATTACATGCATTCAAAAATTAAGTTGAGACATAGAAGAAATAAAAAAAGACTCAAGTTGATTAGTGGAACTGTTGTGACAGCCAGTCCAGCCAATTAACAAATGTCTTAATTGCCAATGGAAATGATTCAGAGAATGAAACACAGCAAAATCAATCCAATGATGATTTCACTATAATATCTCTAAGGGTTAATCCAGTGCAAAGGAAAAGTTTGATTTAAAAAACTGACATACCTATATTCCCTGCTTGTCCCTGTTCTTCACAAGCTCACTGGCAAGTTTGGGACATAGAAGTGACCTATCTTTACTAAACACAGTGGCAATTGCTGTATAACCAGGTGATACACAAGGTGCTGAGGTAGGGAGTAAAAAATAAAGTGCTCTCCTTTATTAAGTCTGGAGTCCCCTTATTTGTAGCTGTCTCTGGAGCAGCTGTGTCTCTCCTCTTTGGGATCTGGCATCCTAGACAGGAGGGCTTTTACCCAGTGGCGCATGTGCTTTAACACGATAGCCATTCACACTGAGTGCCTGCCTTAAGTGATCCGAGTATCCTCACAGCACGCTCAGAGAGGATCGCGCCGCTGTAGGCTCTTTCTATGTAGCTGAATACACATCTACAACCTGTCTCACAGCCGACTGCAAAAGAGACTCTTCTCAGAGAAAATTTCTGGGCAAGGATTCTCATTCTCTCTCTCTCTTCTCTCTCTCTCTCTCTATCTCTCTCTCTCGCTCTTCCTCGCCCTCTCTCTCTCTCTCTCTCTCTCTCTCTCTCTCTCTCTCTCTCTCTCTCTCTCTCCCTCTCTCTCTCTCTCTGCAGAGAGAAGCACATTGCTGATACCAAGTCCATGAAAATCACTCTTTATAGTGGCCTCCCAATCAATAAGGAGCTTTATTTGCTGTGTGTCACACCCTCTATTCATTGTGTCCACACAGCCCAGTTGGCTCAGAAAAGGCAGCACAAAGACCAGCCTCAACTCCACAGGGCCCTGCAGGGAGAGCCTGTGCTGGGCCTAGGAGCTCGGGGTCCTGGCTCCAACTCTGCTGTTAAGTCACTACTTGGCCTCAGTGTCTTCTGCTTTTAAATGAGGCGATTGGACCAAATGATCTCCAAGGGTCAACCAGATTCTGAAATCGGCTATTACATGATACTAGGCAAGTTTCATCAGTGAGCTGGCTGCCGGCCTTTCAGTAGTGAGACTCGGGACCTGCCTGAGCCATAGTTGGGGGGAGAGAGGAATGAGCAACTTCTGTGATATTTAGCCACTGGATCTGCACTGGCCTCCTAATAGACACTGTTCCTTATTGACATCGGTACCATAGCAACCGGAGTGTCATTTGGCACTGGGGTTTAGGGAAGCTGTCAAAGTCTATAATTTAAGAGAAACAGATTTTCATTCCTCCACGATGTCAGCTAATTCTCCCAGTTATCCATTTTAGCAATCACATACACGTCCCTAAAGGGCATTCATTAAATCTAGACAGATAGCTCACCAATCCAGCACCGTGAGAGGCAGCCTGATGGTCAGAGAGAATATGCTATTGTCACCTTGGAGTCTAAAGTAAAGTAACTCTACCCTGTAATGAGTTCTTCCCCTCTGGGGCCTTGCTCTGACCTGCCCAATGGTAAAGATGGACAAGGTGGTCTCTAAAGTGGCCTCCAGCTCCAATATTCCAGCCAGAGGTTTGCAAATTGTTGGCACAAGACCACATTCAGCCCGCAGAAGTGGTATGTTTGCCCTGTCTTGTGTGAGCCAGAGAACATTCTAATTCTAATTGATGGACAAGTTTTAAAAATTTGGAGTTTTCACCTACCAATCCAGATTTCTAGCTTGTTTTGTCAGTCTGATGACGCTGAGCTGAAATGCCCCGTAGCAAGTCTCAGCTGGGTCTGTGTTTTCCAGGGCTCATCATCTCTATTCTAGAGCGGATCACCAGCTCAGGGCAAGAGTCAACTCCACTGAGCACCTTCCGCCCAGCCAGCTTTGCTCATTTACATCCTGACCCATCTAGGCATTTGTGTGTTTTGAGCAGATGCTTAGCACTTGAAGGATAGAGATGGCATGGGCCTAACTCTCTTTACATCATGAATGTAGTCATTTGTCAATGATGGTGGTAGAAGTCAGAAACTGGGTCCAATCAAAGACTTCCCTGGACAAGAAACTGACAAGACTTTGGCTGCTTTAGTCTCTCATACTCATAATCAATCAGGCCCAGGCAACCATATCTAGGAGTTAGAACTCTCACTGACAGTACATTGGTCACGTGATCCCTTGTTTCGTGACTCACAGCAAGTCAGTAATTTTATATGACTTAGTTTCTCAAATATGAAATGGGTTGATTTCACACAGGGTTCCTTCTGAAGTCCCTGAAGCAATATGAAGAATTCTGCATAGGCTCGTATTTAAAGCTGTTGTGTGTGTGTGTGTGTGTGTGTGTGTGTGTGTTTCAGAGTTGTGTATGTCTGCTTACTTTACAGTACTGTTTTGAGATAGTAAGTAAAAGTCTATACCCAGTTAGAGGCATAACTAGTGGTAGGAACTGGGCCAGAACAAAAACCAGAGAGGACCTCATCTGTAGCCAATGTTCCCTAAGAGACAGATGCAGTTCCGGGTCAATGGCAGAATTGGCAGTTTAAAGAGGGCCAGTGAGAACTCACAGGAAAAAGTGAGATCTAGTTTGGGGTTTTTTTTTTTTTTAAAAAAAGTCTGATGTTGAAACCTGAGGACAAAGCAACAAGTATGAGAAAGGCCAGCAATGAGATTGTAGCTGTGGCCTTTCTCTGCGCTAATAAATGCTGCCAAATGCCTTCGTCTTCCCTCCAGGTGCTGACTTTATTGGGAAATGTTAGCCTTGGGTAGTCTAAGAGGAGACATAGGTACTTTAGTAATTGACATCTGAAACTGTGTCCCAGCTCAGCTTTCCCAGTGAGATTCCAGTTCAAGCTGTGTAGCCCCTCTGGGCCTAAGGGCCCTCACTGTTAAAATGGGCAGGCTGACTTGGGTACCCTGGGAATACTGGGATTTCATGGGCAGGCTGACCTGGGCACACTGGGAATACTGGGATTTCATGGGCAGGTTGACCTCAGCACACTGGGAATTCAGACAGCCTGTGTGGGTATCCCAGCTCTGCCACATCCTAAGTATAACTTCCATGAGTTACCAAGACTTTCTGAGTCTCAGTTTCTTCACCTGTAAAATGGGGTTGTAACAGTGCCTTCCTCATAGAGTGGCGTGAGAAAGGGATAATCCACATAGAATGGTTCACACAATGCATGCCTCATAGCAAATAACTGAAAATTTCTTGGATAATGTCCTTTTTCTTTATTACTATTGAACATTTTAGAATCTTTGCCAATAATAATAATATATTCTTGGTTGCCTTACTATCCTAAGCACATTCAATATCCACAAAATAATACAGATGGGTATTATGATTACCACTTTTAAATGGAAAGACACAATTTCATCATGTTTCAGAACTTGTCTCAGGTCAGAGCCGAACTAAAAGTGTCTGCTCTTGAAGATGACTCTGTGCTACTTTCACTCAATGTGCTGTCAACACCAGTGAGAAGGCATATGGGCAGCAGCTCTACTCTAAGTGGTTGAATGAATGAAGGTTTCTGCACTAGAGTTCCAGAGAAGTCTGTGCTGCCAGTGACAATGGCTACTCAGATCTGTGCATGTTTTTAAAGGTTCAATTTGGTTTTGATATTGGATTTTTCTACTGATGTAATCGTCCTTAAATTTGTACCTTCTCCCAACATTTGACTATGTAATATTCCCCTTACCTGTAAAACCTAGGAGAATTAAAGAGAACCGCCATGCTGTTAAGAAGCAAACTGGTGCCCTAACTGGTTTGGCTCAGTGGATAGAGCATTGGCCTGCGGACTGAAAGGTCCCAAGTTTGATTCCGGTCAAGGACATGTACCTTGGTTGCGGGCACATCCCCAGTATGATGTTTCTCTCTCATGGATGTTTCTAACTCTCTATCCCTCTCCCTTCTTCTCTGTAAAAAATCAATAAAACATATTTTTTAAAAAGGAGCAAACTGGCACCAGTACCACCCAGAAGTGTTCTGAAAAGGACCTTTTGAACTTGAACACATATATTAGTAAATATACTAGTATATATATTAGTATATGTACTAGTGTTGGATGCATATATTTGTAGAAACCAGAAGTCATAATAAGCCAAAAAATTTAAACCTCCAAGGTCTAATTCAAATTTGAAACAGAAATCCCCATGGAATGAAATAGACCCCATTTGTCAACAACTGACCCCCCAACCCTGTGTTAGCCACTCCGCCCCCATCTCCACCTCGTTTTGCTTTTCTCTACCCTCCAGTCAGCGCTGCCTTTGGCAAGCAGTCAAGAAGTGAACAAGAGAGATGGAAGCTCTCTGAGTATCTGACCCCTGCTGGCCATTCAGCCATGCAAGCTGGGAAACTAGTTGTTGTTTTTTAAATGTTGCCTTTCTTTTCCTTTCACCCCTCTAAGGAACTGCCTCTTTCTCCTCCCCATCACCACAGAAGGAAAACAATCGCAAGCATTACTATTCCCATGAAAAGGGGCAGTCACACGGGCTGTGACTGCAGGCCCGCTGGAACTGCTCTAGGATGCTGCCAGGGACTGAGAAGGGACGCACTCCAATTGCTCCAGCTCACACTAGGCCTGGCATGGTCAGAGGAAGGAGACAGAGCCGTGAGGGGACAGGCAGGACGTGGTACTTGCAGACCGACCATTCTCCCAGGCCTCACTAGAGTCTCCTCTGTGCAAGATGATCCCTGGTGTGCAAGTCTCCTATTAGAAATGCATGCAGCACGCTATGTATTTCTTTTCTTCTTGGCCATTTAAGGACCACGGGGAACTCTTACCTAACCTGAGGTGTCTCCTTGTGTCGCTTTCAGGAATTGAGACGCTGACCCAGGACACACTATGGTGCTTCAGCCAAGTGAAAGGCACTATCGAGATTGGAGCCACAGAAGGTAGGCGACAGCCCCCCCTCCCTCTTCTCCTTGCCTCCTTGGGGTTTGTGCTGGGTCCAGATTTTAAAAGTTCCATCATTGTGTCCATCAATGTAAATCGCAACACATTCCAGAGTAACATTCGGAGTTCTTTCTGCCCTTTTTTTCCTGTTGAAGTTTATTGTATTCACACTGAAATGAACTTCCTGTGGAATAGGTTTGCAGAGAGAGAGACAGACCAAAAACTAGGCAAGTCTCGTTTAGAATGGTCTCTGAGTCCAAACATTTCAAGATAGTCAGAGAGATGTTAAGCTCTCCCTCTGTTCTCTGTTGAAGATCACTTGCTACTACACGTGAAGCACACAGGGAGAATGAAGAATTGAGTCTAGTTGTATGACTTATGGGTACTTTGGGTCGTCCCCAAGTCAGCATATAATTGCCTTTCTGACTCTCAGGAGATATTCCTGTACCAGGACACTTTACCTGGGATAATGCATTCCTTTTCCTCCTCCTGAAAAACTTGCTTTTAATTCTCTTCATTTTCTTCCTTTATAAGTCTGAGCTTGGAGACCTCCATGACTCCCTCAATGGATGTCTGCATTTCAAAAGAGCTGAATGATAGGAAGTTGGGAGGAACTAGAAGAGCACTTCTGGGTGTTTTAAGTCAAGGTTTAGCTGTTCTAGTGGAACGCGGTACAGGTTGTCTGAAACAGATTTCTCCACATTGGTGGTAGGTGTAGATACCAGATGTGGGATAGCGTGGGTCTAAAACTAATTTTAATGAGTGAGGAGGTGAACAGTTGACAGAGTTGGACTTTAATATGGAAACTAACATGCATAAATGCATGTAGACTTGGGGGTCGTTCTATAGCATTGTAATTGTGAGTACAACATATTTTGAGCAAAAACTCTTTTGAGTAATTCAAAAGAGGTGTTTTATCTGCATTCTTAGAATTCATTTTTAGATGTTCAAAATAATAAGGGATACCCCAAAACCAAATGATTTATATGTAAAGAGTGGGAGAAAGCCCACTAAAATGAATTAATGACTAGGTCTATCTATAAAATTACCCTTTTGTATGACACTGTTTTTCAGATGCTCTATCAGTGGAGCTTTATAAATGAATGGTGGTCAGAAAGCCCCTACAAAGTAGACAGAGCAGGCTTTATTGGGCCCATTTTATGCTCATCTAACCAAAAATACTTTTTAGTGACTTCTATATGGTAGCACTGTCCTAGGCATTCAAGATGGGAATGGGGGCAAAATGACTTACTCCCTAACCTCATGAATCTTAAGAAAACCGAAGCTCAAGTCAATCATGTTTTAAATCTTGGGCACAATTCAAAAATCACTTGCGCTTTTTGAACAATAGAGACTTTCAGATCCCTCAAGAACTACTGAGTTAGAGGTTTGAGAACCTGGGTGACACAGTGTGTTTTAATGAGAACCCAGACAATTCTGATGCTATGGACTGGCTTTGGGGACCACCAGGTTAGATGACTTGTTCCAGGGTATAAGTTGCTCTCAGATGTTGGGCTTAAATCTTGCCTTTGTGACTGTCTCCCCACCAACTGTGGGAGTAGGATTCTGAAGGTCTACTCCAGCTATAGCTCTTATCAATTGAGGGCTTACCACATGGTGAGTACCTTACTGAGTGCTTAAGACAAGTTAAGGTAATGTAGGTAGAGCATTTACCACAGTGCTTGACACTTGGTAAGTACTCAATATTTGTAAGCTACTATAAATATCACTATAATTAGATCTTCACTCTAATTTAATCCTCTCAAAAGACTTTATGAGAGGTATATTTATTCCCACTTTACCTATGAGGATATTGAAGCTAAACAAATAAGCAAGCAAACAGAAGGCTAAGTTCTTTGCCAAAGGATCTGTAGCTCATAAATGGGTGAGCTAAGTTCCAACCCCAGTCTATAGGATTCAAAGCTCCAGCCCTTTATGTATTGTTTTGAAGACAGAGTTCTCGGTTAGTAGTTTGGAATGGGGCCCAGGAACCTAAATTTTTATACATGCTCTCAGATGATCCTCATGGATGCACTGAAGATGGTTTTAAATGTTTACTGCACATGATTATTAAGTAGCCTGTTTGAATTAACTGTGAATTGAGTCACAGAGTCACAATGACAATCAAGCCTGAATTTGGAAAAACCAGTTCAAAGTGGGTGAATAAAGGGAGGATTTGCTTAAGGGGCGAATCAGTTTGGAAACTAACACATTTCCCCTGGCATCTAGATTCCTGACATTATTGAACCTGCACTCATACTGTCCCAATAGCAGTTGAGTATTTGTTGAGTGAATGAATGAATGACTTTCACTTGGTAAAAATCAAGGTTCTTAAAAAATCAGGTTCTTTTTTAAGTTGGCCTGCTTTACCCAAGCTGGTTTCCTGTATTGATCAAAGTCAATAAATATTATTCACTTTTGCCTTCCACTTTACTTATTTGCATTAATGACTTTTTCATCCCATTTTTACCACTTTCCAGACAGTGACCTTGGCCAAGTCACTTAATGTCTCTGTGCTTAAGTTTCCTTTCCGTCTACAAGATGGACATAGTCATAAAGGTGTCCATTAGTGCGGCTGTAAGGGCTAGGTGAAATTTTGAAACCACACACACACACACACACACACACACACACACACACACACTAAACAATCTCTAGGTTGTTATAAGATGCTCAAATAGTATTTATTGTATTATAAAGGCAGGGATGAGATAGGTGATGTGACAAAAAGATAAATATTTAAAAGCAATATTTTAAAAAAATCAAAATATATGCAATGAATCCATGATGAACAAAATATTGAAATGTTAAATAGAGACAAGACCAGGATTACTGATTTATTTTTCCTTTTGCTGCAGGTTCCAGTATGGCTTAGTGTGGCACTGTTACTGCTAATTTACTTCAATGAGTGTCTTGGGTATCAATTAGTAGGCTAGACTTTTTCACATCCCAAATTATTCAATAGGACATTAGATGAATTACACTATGAGTTCAGCAATAAACATTTAGTGAGGGCTTATTACATCCAAAGCACTTTTCCAGAAAGTGAGTTATAAAGATAAATAAAACATAGTTTAAGCTTTCAAGGATTGCACCATTTAAGGGTAGACAGGAATTGGGTCATAATAATAAGGCATTACATCAATAAATATAATACAAGGCAAGGTGAGCTAAAGAGAAAGTACTTGACAAGAGACTATAGTTCTGTGAATACAGAAGAGGTAGAAATTTCATATATTTGGGGGGACAAAGATGGACTTAATGGGAAGAAGGCAGGTAAGATAGAACTTAAATGATTTTTAAAAAATAACATTTATTCTCCTTTTCTGACTACTAAAACAACATGTCCTCCGTGTAGAAAGTTTAAAATATAACTTTAAAAAAATCAGAAAATCAATTGTAATTATGATTCCACAACCAATCAACAGTGGTAAAAATTTTTGATACATTTTTCTAACTTTTTGACTATGTGTATATTCATCAATTAATTCAATCAACATATAAGTACTAAATACCTGATACTGTGAAAGGGAGTGGTTAGTTTATAATGAATAAAATCAATATGATTTTTTTTCCACCAAAAGCAAGTCGTCCTGGAAATACTCTTGTAAACAGATGTTTTCACTTAACAATATATAGTGATCATTTTTCATATTATGAACAGTAGGTATCCTAATTTCTTTATCCAAGTTTTCAAGATTTCTAAAAGCACTTTTAGGAACATCCCTAATAGCTCATCTGCATTTATCCAGGAAAGCTATATGGTAGAGCAGCAGTTCTCAACCTGTGGGTCGCGACCCCTTTGGGGGTCGAATGACCCTTTCACAGGGGTTGCCTAAGACCATCGGAAAACACATATATAATTACATATTGTTTTTGTGATTAATCACTATGCTATAATTATGTTCAATTTGTAACAATGAAATTGGGGGTCACCACAACATGAGGAACTGTATTAAAGGGTCTTGGCATTAGGAAGGTTGAGAACCACTTTGGTAGAGAATCAAGAGCACATGTTTTACAATAAAATTTGGCCTCACTCCTTATTGGCACAAAGCAAATCACTGCAAATATTTTATGATTTCATTTCCTGATATGTAAAGTTGGGATAATAAACTCTACCTTAATGAACTGCTATAAGAATATAATTAGGCAGATATTTTAAACAACAGAGCACATAGGAAATGTTCAGCAGTTACAATTAGTTAATTTTTTAAATTCAGAGCATCAATTGTCTTTTAGAGAAACTAATGACTTACATATTCAATATAATTTATAATAGAACCTATTTCTCAAACTCTCCAATTTAAGACATTTAAAATTTGGATTTACAGTATCTTTTTCATTGACACTTCTCTCTCTTCTTTTTTAAAACTGAGATACAATTGGCATATTACATCTTATAAATTTAAGGTATACAACGTGATGATTTGATACTTTTACATAATTGACACTTCTTTGACTACTCAAGTTGTCTCAGAAAATTAAATGAAGCAGAAATTGAGACATAAAGAGGAGCTAAGTTAAAGGGATGTGAATAGCATGTGCAAAGGTCCTGAGGTTTGTACACTCAGAAAAAGAAAGGCCTTTATTTTGCTGAGGCATGGAGTACCTGCAGAATCAAAGTGAAAGACTAAGATGGAAAGGTAGGTGAGACCCAGGTTGTAAGGTGCTTGAATGACAGCAAATGAGACTCTACATCCTGGGCCACTGCAATTGCTGGGGCCTGGAAAAGCTATTGCTGGGCCACACAGACCTAACAGAAGTCATGTCAGCTCATTTCAGGCAATGATGATGCAACTGATTTATTGGGAAAGTACTATCACTCAAATTCATTTATTCATCCATTTCAGTATTAAACAGATATTTATCAACTAGCTTCTGGCACTGTTTCAGGCTAATAAGACATGTGATATACACATAAAAAATCATTCTCTAATGAGAGGCTTGAGCAACAAAAATGGTAGAAAAGTAGAAAGTCATCTGAGGTTTTAAAGAACACTAAGACCAATATTAACAGAGTGGCATCAGAGAATTCTTGGAGGAGGACACTTCAGTGTGGGGCACCAGGGAAGGCCTCTCTGAGGAGGTGGCACCTGAGCCAAGGCCTGAAGGATGGGAATGTGCCAGTGTTCAAAGAAACCTACCTGGGTCATTGTCGGTAGTAATAAAACAAGCACTGTACAGGCCCAGTGCCAGGGGAAAGAGGTGGTATTTTCAAAGCACATACAAGAGCCCAGAGTGGCTTGAGTTGGGTGTGAGAAAGCTGTGTGGCCTGAAAAGAGACAGAGAGGCGGGGAAGGGCTCGATTGGACAGGACCTTTAGGTCTCTACATAGCCTGGAATTTATTTTGAGAATCATGGGGCTCCTTGCCATTGAAGGAGATTAAGGATTAAAATAAGTTCTTATCAGGATTCTGATAAGAGACACCAAGGCTTTGTCTGAGTGGAGAAGGTGCAGATGGAGGGAAAAGCAGGGACTGCAGACCTGTTGTGGAGATGATGGACTGGCTCACAGAGGAAAGGAAAGGAAGGAATTAAGACAGCACTTGGTGTTGGCCTTGAGCAATTGGGTGGTCTGTGGGCACAGTTACTGGGACTGGGAAACCTGGGAAAGACAGGTATTTGGGGATGTTAAAAGGGAAAGTCATCCCCTCTATCTCCTAGGTTTGATAGCTGGCTCTATGAAATAAACGGACAACAGGCAGATTAACAGCAGAAAAGGTATACAAATTTATTTTTAAAATTCACATGCATGGAGGCAT
>NW_006300372.1:4717542-4728613 GCF_000327345.1 Myotis davidii | reverse complement strand
CGGGGGGGGGGGGGATGAATACTCAAAAAGGCAGTGAGATTTGAGAGCTTACATACCATCTTAATAGGGGAAAGGAAAGAGGGAGGTAGGCCTGTTGGAAGAAAGCCAGTGGTTTTTAGGAAAGATGAATGAGCCCTTAGGAAAATAGATGGGTGATGTGATCATTTGTGACAAAGTTTGTCTGGGTGTGGTGTCTACCTCTAGTCTTTTTTTCTGCGTAAAAGTCCATCTTCCCTGGCTGATAAAATTCTGGAGGAGGGAATTTGTGACAGTTGAGTTCCTTTCGGAGGATCTGCCTTTAGGCAGGTAATGGGGGAATTCAGAGAAAGCCTCTCTCTGCATTTGCTGTTTTACAAGTGCTCTCAGCTCTAAATCATCAATGTACCAAAACAGCATATTTTGGGGTGGCCTGTCCTGAACTCCTTCCAGGAGAAAAATAATGAGCTTTATTTTGAGCATATTCAGGGTAAAATGGTAACAAGATAGTCAGGTGTAAATGCCCAGTAGGACATTATACATATGAGTGTGTATGCTTCAGAGAGAGAACGTGAGATGGAGAGAGAAACTGGGGGAGTGGCGTGGGCATCAGCACATAGATGGTACTTGGAACCAGTGAGCTGGACATGGTCACCTACGTCATGCAGACCATGTTGGTGTGCAGCCAACAGACCACTTGTCCATGGCTCAAAGCTTTGAGTATTTTGCTGTGGTTGGGATCGTTCACGTAGTTTAATTTTTGGAAGACATTGGAAAGGTTTACCATGTGCAATTCTTGCAATTGTTTTGCCTAGCATGTACATTTCACATAATATATGATTTTATCTCATGAAGTTTCATACTATGTCAGCATAGAAGCACTTTACATGATAGAAATTGCCCACTCTGGACATCATACAATTTCTTCAGATATGGTGTATGATTCTGCGCATGGGAAGAAGTCAGAATTATCTGATGGGATTTGGGTGGGTTGTTTTGTGTTTTGTTTTGTTTTTCAGCTACAGCATATAGTCTTTACGTTTTTCGGACTACAATTCCGCATTCTGCAGTTCTTCCATATCTGTCAATACAGTTCATGTCTTCTTAATTGTAGGAAATAACTGTGATATGCATTCTGTTTTGCTCCATGGGCATAACCTTCTTTTCTCCCCCTCCTGCTTAAAAGATAAATCATGTCCAGAGAAGCACATGGCCGTGTATTGATTCAGTTCTCTAATGAGAGAAAAATATCAATTTGGTTGTGATGTGAGGTACGTGCTGTATACCCTAAACTAAAAGCTGATGGTGGTGAGTGGCCTCCTAGCGAAAAGGAGACCTCTACTAAAACATTTGCAAGGCCCAGGTGGCATAGCTCCATGGTTGAGTGCTGACCTATGAACCAGGGGGTCATGGTTTGATTCCTGGTCAGGGCACATGCCCGGGTTGTGGGCTCCATCCCCAGTTGGGGGCATGTAGGAGGCAGCCTATCAATGATTCTCTCTCATCATTGATGTTTCTATCTCTCCCTCTCTTCCTCTCTGAAATCAATAAAAATATATTTTTAAAAAAAACACAACAAAACATTGGCCAAGCTATCTGACGTTTCAGAAATGCGGGGATATTTTCGCTTTCCTTCCATGATTATGACTCTTTGCCATCACCAGAAAAAGAAATAGATGGATTGGGTTGTCTCAAAGCAGCGTAAAGACTATCACCTTCTCATTTTATAGAAAAAAGTCAGCGACTGACAGATAACCTTTCTTAGAAGTTTATGCTACATAAGTGGCACAGGGTGATTTAACTTCACCCCACAGATCTTAGACTGAGAGATGGAGGGTGGAGTCAAGCTTGCCTCGCTCTCACTGAATGTTGGTGGGTGGCTGTGATAAGAACTCCAATTTCAGGAAGAAAAACTTTTGTTCTGGGGTAGAAGCTTTTTGGATTGACAACCTCAAACCACCAACATAGGGATATTAATCCAGGCATTAATTTGAAGTCAATTTATCTCTAACTTTAAATTGGGTTCAGAAACCCAGTTAGTGACCTTAGGTCACCAAATGGGTTACAAACCTTATTGTGCATGTGACTCACCTGGGGAACATGATAAAATGCATATTCCCAGGGCCTATCCCTCGAGAGTCTGATTCAGGTCTGGGATGGCGTCAGTGAGCTTGCTAATTTCACAAGCATCCCAAATAATCCTAACGCAGGCCGATCCAAGAGAGACAGCGAGAATTTCTGTTCTGTCTTTCCTTACATCAGAGGGCTGTGCGCGAGCAGAGCCCGTAAAACATCTGAGCCCATTTTGAGTGCCTTTAAAGGAAACCAGGATGCCAATGAACACAAGGTACTACCCAGCCCGATTCTGGGCCCCAGGCACGGAAGGGGGTGAGAGCAAAGCTTTCCTCTGCGTGTCAAAAGGAAGCCCGCAATCTCCTCTTCCCATCCTGTTGTCTACAAAGGGATTTCCCAGCCACTTTCCTGTGTACAGGGCTCCAGTCCGCTAGAAGCAAAATTGGTCTGATTATGAACAAGTTGCCAGGAGATGAAAGCATTTCTCTGGGCTGTGGTGGAGGATGTCTTGCTACGAGAGCTGCGGGCTTGCTGTGCTCTGAAGGTGGCCTGGTGGGAAGTGTCGGCATGGGAAGCTGCGGGGCTCTGTGGCGGGGAGAGAAGCAGGTTCTGTGCACGGCACTGAGGTCAGTCATCCTGTTCTCTCTGTAAGCTTTAGGAAATTAAACGTTTCTAAGCCAAGGAAGAGAAAAGGTTCCACGGCTGTTTATTTCACCCTGGCCCTAATGCCAATCACTTGAAATGTGTTTGATGAGCAAATATTTACTAGTATGGAGGACCTACTATGTGCCAAGCACCAGATTGGGTGACACTGTTGCTCCCTTCCTGTAAGCATTTACCTTCTTCGGAGGGATATCAACAAGTGGATGCCAATTACAATCCAGTGTGGGTGTGGAAAGTGCTAGAAAAAGAGTAAGCCACCCAACCCAATGCGCAGCGGGCTGGGGCAGGAACTGAGGAGGCCTACTGAGTAACTGGCAGCCAATTCGAGACCTAAGGGAGAACTAGGAATTAGCCAGGCTTTTTAGGCCATGGACCCAAGTTTTATTTAGGGCTCAATTGTTCCTTTAGGCAAATTACTCATCATCCCTGGGCTATCTTGAGATGATGTTGAAAGGCTTTGTGAATAAAATCATTGAAAGAACTAAACAATACCTGACCATGGTAGAATAATAATTTTGATAACTCTATTTCCTCAAGCATCACTGGGCAGATTCCATACACATAACTTTTAGTGTATCCTCTCATTTCATTTTTTCCCAGTGGTAAGATATGAGACAACTTTACCTCATTTTACAGCAGAGGAAATTGAGGCTCGGGAAGTTTAACAACTCACCCCAGTCACACACCTGTCTGACCTCAGCATTTCCCTTCTTAACCATGGTGACAGAACATTCCTTCAAAATAGCCTGGCCCAGAGTAAGGGCTCAGTGAGTATTTATTGAATGAATATAGCCTTCAGTAAGTAAGTAATGTCAACAAACTAAAAAAAAAACACACAACTATCATTAACACAATAATGAATGTTTTCCTAGAGAATAAAAGAGCTCATTCAAGACAATACATTACAAAACATACATAGCACATTTCTGCTTTTAGCACATGTGGGTCATTCATGTCTTATAAGCCCCCTGGGCGGTAACCAGAGCAGGTTTATAACCCCACAGTGCAGATACAAAAGAGATAGTTTCCATATCACAGATAGTAGGTAGGTTAGTCCTCACGGAGACGAGGAGATTAAGATATATAGAGATCGTTTTAAATTGTCCAAGGTCTCATAGAGAACAGAAACCAAACTTTTGGATCAGAGACTTTTCTACTGGGGACCTTCCACTACACAACATGGATTGATGGCTTTGGGATGGGGAGCACTCCATTCCAGAAGCACTGACCGGGAATTTCAAATGTGGTGGGAAATGCAGGGCAGCTGTCACAGGGCCCCGATCACAGAGAAGTCCATCACTCAACATGCTTTCAGCTGCAACACAAAGATTCATCTTAAAATATCTGGAACAGCAAAAGAATGATCATCCCTTCCTTCGTTCCACAAATATCTCCTAAGCATCTGCTGGGTGCTAGGCATCGGATGTGCAGCAGCGGGGAGAGTTAGACAACAGATATATAAATTAGTAGAATATAAAATATAAAGATGTAAATGCAATGGAGGAGACTAAGGCAATAGGGGGTGCAGGAGTGTGGGTGTTCTCTTAAATAGGATGGTTGAGACTTCATGCAAAAAAATGCTCAGAAGCAGTGATATGAAAAAGGCAAGAGATCAAGTCATATTGGTATCTTGGGAAAAGAGTTGCAGGTAGTGGTAACAGACAGTGCAAATGCCCTGAGGCAAGAGCTTATCTGGTATGTTCAAGGACTAGACATAGGCTAGTGGGGCTTTAGCTGAGTGAACAAAGGGAGAAGTTGTGAGAGAGGCAGACAGAAAGATGATGGCAGGTGGATGCAAGGAGGAGCCTTACAGACCATTGTAAAGACCATTGCACTTCTACCTGAGTGAGGCAGAGAGCCCCTGATTATAAAACACTCTATCACGAAGCAGGTCGATCATGAATGATAAGGAACCAAGGTCAGAAGCAAGGAGCCCAGCAAAGCAGTTATTGCACTAATCCAGTTTTTTTATATAACTCTTGAGGCAGGGAGCCCCCCGCAAAGCTGATGAATTTCCTGCTGTAGAACAGCATGGAGGGCTCAGATTCTCTCCACCTTCTTGCCGTGCTGGCTTTGGGATCTCAACTTTGCTTCAAAACAACCACAGCCATTGTGGGTATCACACTCAGACACAGCAATACCCAGGGAAGGGACATTGGGACTTAAAACAAACAAACAAACAATACAAGGAACACTCCCCGCCCCCCGCCCCCGCAGTGTCCCCAGCAAATTTCTTTACATGTCCCCTTGACCTCAGTCTGGGTCATATGCCCACCTCTAAACCAACGTTGACAAGGAAGTTAGGATTAGCCGAAGTGGCTTACACACATTGGCTTGCATCCAAGCTTGGTGTAGGATTGCCATCTCTGAGTGGAGGATACCACAGTAAAATCTGGGCTTTGCAGTCAGAAATGGGAAGCAATCCCCAGTTGTCCAACAACAGTGTTCGCTACAGGAAGAGGCACAGGTGGCTTAACCAAGGCTATTGCTAGCACTGAGCAAAGGGAGGCGGTTCATTGGCTTGCTCTACATAGAACATCTGGCTCAGGCAAGCCCATTGCCAAGCTTCCCTGGACCGCCTTGAAGCTGGGGTCTGGGGGTGTGAGATTACTTGCTTTTTGTTTTCTTTTTACGGTGCTGATTAAGCAGGCTCAGCATCATCCCACTCATTGCCCATGTTTTTTGTTAATGGAATTTAAAAGCTGAGAATAAATAATTAAGCACATGGACGCTGAGGGTGGTTTCTGGTTTTGTGCTCAAGGTTTCAAGTAAGTGGTATGCCTTTTTCTCCAGCATGTTTATTTTTAATTGTGTGGAGCTTTCTTTAAAAAAAAAGGAGAAGGTAGCTAATAATGTCCCTGGGGTAAGAATACGGAATTTCACTTATCCATTTATTCCGTGAATATGTATTGGGCGGTGTTGGAAACACTTGAAATCACCAAGGTCTCTGACATTCTAGTGGGTGAGATGGGCAATGAAAAACACAAGCTTACAGAGGCACCAGGTAACTTCAAAGGGTGACATGGGCTATCCTATATAATAAAATCCCAGCGACCCAACGGCAGAACGACCAGAACGACCGGTTGACCAGTCGCTATGATGCACACTGACCACCAGGGAGCAGATGCTCAATGCAGGGGCTACCCCCTGGTGGTCAGTGTGCTCCCACAGTGGGAGAGCCGCTCCGCTGACCAGGATGAGCGGCTGCTCCTGTAGTGGGAGCAGCCGCTTAGAGGGTGGATCCACAGCCACTCGGCTGACATGCAGGTCACACCCCCCACCAGTGCACAAATCCTGTGCACCAGGCCTCTAGTAAAGACTATAAATGTGGTGGCTGAGCAGGGGATGGGGGATGCTACATTAGACAGTTGTTCTGAAAAGCCTTTTCCAAAGAGGTCGCATTTGAGTCAGGACTCAAATAGTGAGTAGAAGCCAGGTTCAAGAGACTTGGAATAGTGTTTAGACTCAGTAGAACAGTAAGTGCAAAGGCCCTGAGGCAGAAGCAATATTGGCGTGATCAGGAGGGAGGCCAGAATGACTGGAGTGGTGAGTAGACAGATGAGGGTGCAGAGGGAAGCAGGGGCGGGCTCGGGTGATGCTCTACAGGCCAGAGTCAGTTATTTGTGTTTCATTCCGGGTGCAATGGGAAACCAATAGAGAGGATCTCAATGAAGCCTGGAGCACCCTGATGTTTTAAGAACAAATAGTAAAATGGAGGACTTGGTCATTTGACACTCAAACAGTAAGTAGCCTAGGGCATTTCTCCTCCAGGGAGAACTTCAGTAAGGTAACCTTCCTTAGAGTTGTTTTGTGAAAAATTAAACCTCTCCTTTAAATTCAGACTTTTGTGCTGTTTGATTATTCTGTGCTTGCTTCCAACCTAGACCTCATCTCTTATAGTAAAAAATGAAAATAAAATTTAAAAATTGCATGTGGTCTGGCGCTCACCGTGGTATCTTTGCCCAGGACCACACCAGGAACTTGTAAAATTTTATTTTGAGTCCGTGCCAGGCATCGTCGGGACCACTGACATTCAGGAGCCCATGGAACTGGCAGTGTCCTTCCAGTTGTGGTTTGGAGAACGTGGCATCTATTTTTAAAATGTTACACTTCACCTTGGCATGGCATTTCCATAATTTTGTCAGCTTTTTTTTAAAAAAAGAATCATTATTACCTATTATTGTTTCAGGACTGATGTTTTTTATTACAATTGAAAGCAAACTTTCCCCAAATTATGGCACAAGCCATTTCTCAGGGTGTGCTGCTTCTCTCCATCATTCATCAGATATGCCAGGGAGTTTCAGTGCTGACAGATCTATACAAGCGACAGTTAAACAGTAATGGTTTCCACATACTGATATGAAGCGCCCATGAAAACTGATAGCAGTTTTCTACAACTTACCACTACATATGCTTCCGAATTTACATTGTTGTTCTTTATTATTCCGTGAGCCATGTAGAGTGCAGCTTTGCATCAGATGTACCTGAGAATGTGTCTTAAGTAATTTTCACCTGAAGATAAGCTATGTTTAAAAATATACTGTTATTTATTAGCAACTTCAATAAATTCATGAAACTAAAACTGAAAACCTAATTCACAAAATTTATCCCCCAAAAATAGTATTACTTTATGACTTTATGTGAAAAATCTTTAGCCTTATGTGAAAATATTTTTCACATAGTCATACTTTTAAAAAAACATTTTTATTGATTTTTTTAAAAGAGAGAGAGAGAGAGAGAGAGAGAGAGAGAGAGAGAATGGTGTGTGAGAGCAGCTGCTTCCTGCACACCCCTACCCGGGATAGAGCCTGCAACCCCACATGTGCCCTAACTGGGAATCAAACCAACTGAGCCACAAGTCATACCTTGTAACCCCTATTAGAAACCTGAGGGCACCGGGAAGAACGAACTTACCGTAATTAAGAGCATCACCTCTGACCAGATAGTCTGGGTTTGAATCCCAGCGACCACCACTTGCTATGTCACTTTGAATAAATCACATACCTTATTTTGATTTAACTCGAATTTCCTCCTCTGTAGCATGGGGGGAAATAGTTTCTCCTTCGTAGACTTGTTGTGAGCAAACACAAAAAATCCACAGAAAGTGCAGAACTGACACAGAGGAAACGCTAAGTAAACATTAGCTATTCTGCTGATTGAAGGCAGAGATTACAAGGAAATGAGATTAGCCTGTCACTCCACCTCCCAGATGATTACTTCTTTTTTTTCTTTATGGATTAAGGTATTACATATGTGTCCTATCTCCCCATTGCCCCCCACCCTCCTACTCATGCCCTCACCCACTTGGTGCCTGTGCCCATTGGTTGGGCTTATGCATGCATACAAGTCCTTTGGTTGATCTCTCCCCTTTACTCCCACCCTCCCCTGCCTTCCCTCTGAGGTTTGATGGTCTGATAACTTTTTAATGTTTAATATTTGATAAGTTTGATCAATTTGTTTCAAAAGGAGTTTAAAATGTCCAGCCGACCCGTGTGTTTACTAAAAGGGTTATCTACACCTGAGTGCGAAGACAAGCCTCATTTTTGGAAGAACAATAGACATCTATAGAAGATTCTAGGCTCGGGTTCTACAACAGAATGCAAAGCAGTTGAAAGAAAATTGTAGAGAGCTAATTGCCTCTACATCATCAACAAACATGAGCATTTATTAATACTCATTACTCCCAATCAAAGTATTATTTGTCCATATGATGTTAATAAGAAAATGATAAACTGTGTGCTTTGAACATTTACATTCATAGCATGTTGGATTTGAAGGAAATTGGAAGATTATTTCTAAACTCCCCATTTAATAGATGGAGGAACTGGGGTACAGAAAGGAAAACGGACACAAGGAAAGCTTACTCATCCACATTACCACGCAAGGTCTCTACCACCCAGGACCCCCTGTGACGTTGTGGGGTTACATCGGCTCCCTGATATCCCTATGAGTTAAAAAGTATCGTGCCTCTGGGGCCCCTGCCCTTTGGCCGCCACACATCTGTTAGATTTCTCTGACTGCATTGTATCAGCCTGTTTTCTTTCACCCAGATGCTGAAATCCTTCCTCCTTGCTTATGAATAGGTGCATAGGTATCAAAGGAAGGAAGGCAGCCCCCGTCCCCCCGCACCCATCCACCCAAAGGCTTCTGTGTGGCTCTTGTCTGACACTCAGGGTAATGGCATTGGTAGTGTCGTTCAGTGCTCCCGATGACACGCTCCTCACCCATCTTCAGCATCTTCTCAAATATCCCACTGACATGCCCCAACTTCTCATGGGCCGGGGTGGCTTGGCAATGGGAAAAAACCATGCCCAGGAATGGTTTTCCTGAACTCCAATGAGGGCATTGGGAGAATGGCTGTCTAGCTTGTTTGCCTAATAGAGTGCCTGGCCCTTCTTGAAAATCTGATAAATTGCAAAGTGCATAAAAATTGTAGCCAGCACCAGCACATACAATATCCTAGGCTCAAGGTCTGTCAGCTACCTTCTAAGACCTCACTTCTTAGAAGAGGCAGCATGACGCAGTGGCGAGGAGCACAAGTTCCAGAAATGCGCATGCAGGTTGGCACCCCATGTAGTCTATCTGTGCCTCAGTTTCCCTATCTATAACATAGGAGCAATCATTGAAGCTACTTCAAAGACACTTGTGAGCATGAAAATAGCTAATATATATAGTATTTACAACACACCATGGAATCTAATTGGCATTCAATAAATGCTTGCTTTCTCATTATTAGTACTAGGGCTCGTTTAATCATTATACCAATTTCATGAAGGAGGTATTCTAATACTCAAATTCTGGCTGAAGAAATCGAGATTGAAAAAGCTTAAATGATTTAGTGATTCTTTCAAAGCTATCGTTAGTAGCCAGAAGACCTCTGATTTAAACCCAGAAGGTAAACACAAGGGTGAATTCGTGTTTATATGTGGTGGTTCAGAGAGCAGACTTGGGAACCAGGATGTTGAATTTGAATCTTGGCTGTCATTACCAGTGTGTGCCCTTGAGCAGGTTATTCTGAACCTTGAGGTACTAAGGATAATAGATCCTGTATCACAGGGATGTTGCAAGACGTAAATGAGATAATGCTTGTTAGCAGTCAGCTCAGGGACCTGCCCTCAGCAGGATCCCCATAAACATTCTTCACTTTTGTTACTAGTAGCAGTGGCCCTTGCCAACTCTAGTTACTTCCTTCAAAAGCCCACCCAGGCACCTTAGAGTCACCCTGTGTCTACCTTCCCATCTTCCTTCAGCAAACATGCTCATCTTCTGTAAGGCCTATGTCATCCTTCTTCCTAAGTAGCTCAGCCTCTTGAGTCCCTTGACCTCTCTCCTACCCCATCCCCACGATCCTAGTTTGGAGGCCATCTTCTCTTTTCTGGATATTGAAGCAGCCTCCTGGGTTTTCTCCATCCTCTGCCTGGTCTTAACCTCCTCCAGTCTGGTCTTCATGCCGTACGTGCAGTACTGTTTATAGTGGGCACACATATCACTTACCTCCCTAAAACCTTCAGTGGCCTTCATTGTTCTTAGGGTATTCCCGGCCTTACTCACTGTTTTCCTTCATGTAATCAGTGCTCCATATTCCTTCTCATGCCATATTCCCTCAACTCCAGCACTACACACGTGTGTCTCCTTTTCCAGGAATATTGTTCACCCTCTCCCTCTCCAGCAAACCCCTACTCATCATGCAGATCTCAGCTTTGGTTTCGCTTTTCCTAGTAAGACTTCCCTAACCATAAACTCTAAGCACGCTGGGCTTCTAGAAAGTCCTGGACACTATCCATCATGGCCCTTGACAAATACATGATAATATCCTTGCTCCTTGTGTGTTTCTTTGACTGGAACATAATCTTCCTGAAGACAGGGCCATATCTAATGTGTCTACCGCAGCTACTTCTTATTACAACTACAAGTTGTATAAGAATCCCTAGTGCCCAGCACAATGCCTGACACATAGTGATACTTGACAAATAGTCATTGAACAAGTGCATGCAGGAATGAATGAACACCAGCTTTCCAATCAGCAAAGACCAATAAGACAGAAGACTCGGGAAATTTATTCTAGTGGCTAGAGTGGCATTTCTTGCTGCTTAGTTCAACTCTCTGTCAGTAAAGTTGACGGGATTCTTTTAAGTTTAAATTACTTATTGCAGAATAATGCTATCACTGTTCAGTGTCCCAGTGTTACTGATTGCCTAAAGACCTAAGCTAGACCAGATGGCAGCAACATTAATATTTATTCAAATATTGATTCATAGGATTCATACACCAGCTCTGTGGGTGAGGTGAGGAAACTGACACATGAAGAATTACAGTGAGAACTTAGTTCTCCTTACTTCTAACCAATGTATTACTTGCT
>NW_006300372.1:4711724-4716933 GCF_000327345.1 Myotis davidii | reverse complement strand
GTCAGAGAGTAAGGAAGAGGGAGAAAGAGAGAGAAAAATCAATGGTGAGAGAATATCATTGATCGGCTGCCTCCTGCATGCCTCCTACCCACAACACTTGCATATGCCTTTGACCGTAATCGAATCTAGGACCCTTCAGTTGGCAGGCGGACTTTCTATCCACGGGTCCAGGGCTCTATTGATTTTTAGAGAGTGAAAGGGAGTGGGAAAGACAGAGAGAAACATTGATGTGAGTGATACATCAATTGGTTGCCTCCTGCATACCCCAACCAGGTCCAGGGATCAAGCCTGCAACCAAGATACATGCCCTTGACCAGAATCCAACCTGGAACCCTTCAATCCTCAGGCTGATGCTCTATCCACTGAGCCAAACTGGCTAGGGCTGCTATATATATTTAAATATGTTTTGTGATTCCCTTAATCTAGAGTAAGTAGGGGGGGAAGTGAATTTGAGTTGAATACAGTAAAAATTGAAGGAAATATAATATTATTTCCATGTTCATAAAAGAGCATTAAGAAACATCTTAGAAGGAGTTACATAGACTGACTAATAAATTGAAGTACTCTTACTTCCTGCCAAAATGTGTACCCCACTCTCATTCCCACAGGTTCAACATTTCCCTGTCCTTCAAAGACTATCTCAAATGCTACCACCTCCAGAAGTCTTCTTGGAATCTGACCCAACGGCCCATTCACTCTTTTATCTCTTACCTCCCCGCTCACCTTTATATGCTGTGCCTTCTACATTTCTCCACCCCCATAGTCCCTGGCGCTGTGTGTTAGAAGTAGTAAATCTTCAATGCATAGTGGTTTTCTAGAGGCATTGATAGGTAGGTGCATGGGTTTGGTTAGAATTCCCCCCTTATAATTATACCAGTCACTAGCAAAACTTTTCTTTCAAATAGTTCAGAAGTGAACTTGGCCAGCCCTAATCCAATGCCTACAACTAAGTTCCAAATAAGTAGACACAGACGTGTAGTCTCGTTCCAAGTGCTCTGTCCTACACTACAGGGGACAGAATGTCAAGATCCAGTAGCCCAGCCGAACTGGTTTGGCTCAGTGGATAGAGCGTCGGCCTGCGGACTGAAGGGTCCCAGGTTCAATTCCAGTCAAGGGCATGTACCTTGGTTGTGGGCACATCCCCAGTGGGAGGCTGATTGATGTTTCTCTCTCATCAATGTTTCTAACTCTCTATCCCTCTCCCTTCTTCTCTGTAAAAAATCAATAAAATATATTTTAAAAAAATAAAATAAATCCAGTAGCCCAGAAAGAGCTCAGCGTGGGGGCAGGAGTGAGGAGTCTGCACTGAAATCCTAGCTCCTCCATTGCTTGAACTTGACAAGTTAATTAACATCTCTGTGCAAATTTCATCATATATAAACATAAAAATGATATGTACCTTATTATAAGTTTTACAAAAGGATTAAATGAGATTCTTTACGTAAAGGGGTTAGCAGAGTGACTAGAGCTAGTAAGAACTCAGATTTGGTAGTTACTATTATTAGTATTGTTGCCACCATCTATTAAAATCAAGTCATATTTCTATGTCGTAGAATCTTAAAAAAATAGTCTATTGGCATCTCTTTATAAATTTGTCTCCTTTCTGGAGGCACTGTGAGCGTTAGTATACAAAATTTGGTAGAAAACTTGCTCAGCTTATTTTGTTTTCAGATCACAGTCTTTTCAGTGAGAGCCAAAATGGGTTGTAACCAACTAGGTTTGCTTCTTCCTTTGTTGCATGGAACCATCTGTTTACATTGAGCCCGTTCTTCATCCTCAAAGTTCTTTTTAGTCTTATCTGTAGCTACCCACCTCTTACTTGCTTTCGTTCTATGCCAGGAGAGCTGGCTGAGCGATCAGTCCAGACTGCCAATCAAAAATGTGAATTATTAATATTGAATCATCCCTGCTTTCCTGTGCAAATGCTACTCACAAAATGACTTTGTAATGCACTGCTGGATTCAACTTGTTAAAATTTTATTTAGAGTTTTAGCATTTATATTCATAAGTAATATGACATTTTATCTTCATTCAATTCAGTTATTTTAAACTCTTAAAATGAATTGGATAGCTTTTCAGCTTTCATAAGTTGTAGAAAAAATTTAAAGGCTTAATAGAAGTTCTTTTTGTTTCTAATTGTTTTGTAAAATTAATTATTTTTTACTTGGTTGGTTTTGGGGACCTGGGCTTTTATTACTGGGTTCTAATTTTCTTACATTGGAATTTATTTGAATATTCTTTTTAGCCTTATACATGGTCAATTTTGTGATAGTTCCTATATGTAGTTGATATGTATTTGCTCTATATCTTGGATTCAAGGTTTTATTTATACGTATTTGCCAATTTATTTTCATCTCTTAATGTAAAAACAAATGTGAATCAAATCTCTACTGACCTCTCAGCTAGGTCTGGGGATGCAACAGTGTGCAAGGCAACACATCTGTGTCCCACCGAATTTAGAGTAAATCAGTGAAGCAAATATTAAGTAATTATTGCCGTAGAATAATGAAATAGTTAATTAAATTAGAAGAGGAAATTACTCTGAAGGTAAATTGCAGGCTGTGGTGGGTTGAATGAGGAGACCAAAACCATTTCTTGGCCAGAAACTGATATTTCAAGCCTCAGCTGCAATGTCTTCTCAGAGCAGCCTTTCCTGACCATCCAATCAGAGCAGTTACTCTCTACCACATCCCCCATTTTATTTTCTTTTTTCGACTTATTTTTTTAATTGAGGTATACTTGACATATAACTTGATATTAGTTTCAGGTGTACAATATAATGAACTGATGTCTGTATATATTGTGAAGTGATATCATAATAAGACTAGTTAACATCCATCATTATATATAGTTTTCTTTTGTGATGAGAACTTTTATCTGTTCTCTTAGCAATGTCCAAATATGCAATACAATATTATTACTTTTTTGAAATTCAGAAAACATTTTTATTGCTTCTTAGTGAGAGAGGAGAAGGGAGAGAGAGGGAGGGAGGGAGAGAGAGAGAGAGAGAGAGAGAGAGAGAGAGAGAGAAACATTGATTTGTTGTTCCACTTATTTATGGATTCATTGGTTGATTCGTGTATGTATTCTGACTGGGAATGGAACCCACAACCTTGGCATATTGGGACAAGGGTCTAACCAACTGAGCTACATGGCCAAGGCTGGACAACACAATATTATTAACTATAGTCACCATTCTGTACATTACATAGCTTATTTATTTTATAACTAGAAATTCATAACTTTTGACCTCCTTCACCCATTTTATACACCCCTCACACCTGCCTCTGAAAACCACCAGTCTGTTCTCTGAATCTATGAGCTTGAGTGTCTTTGTTTTGTTATTGTTTTTAGATTCCATATATAGGTGAGATTTTATCGTATTTATCTTTTTTATATATATTTTTAAAACCTTGTCTGAGGACAAGCTTAGGGAGAGAGAGAAAGAGGTAGAGAAGAAGAAGAAGAAGAAGAAGAAGAAGAAGAAGAAGAAGAAGAAGAAGAATTTTTTTTAAATATAAATTTTATTGATTTTTAGAGAAAGGTGAAGAGAGAGAGAGAGAGAGAGAGAGAGAGAGAGAGAAACATTAATATGAGAGAGAAATATCAATTGGTTGCCTTCCGTATATGCCCCAACTGGCAACCTTTCCATGCACATGACGATGCTCAACCAGCTGAGCTGCCCCAGATGGGCATATGGTGTTTGTCTTTCTCTGTCTTATTTCACTTAGCACAACACCTTCAAGTTCCATCCAGATAGTAGCAAATGGCAGAATTGTATTCTTTTTAGTGGCTGAATAATATTCCATTATATGTATGATGCATTTTCTTTACCTATTCATCCATTACTGGACCGTTTTTTTCCCATATCTTGGTTATTGTAAATTATGCTGCCTATGTTTTTGAGTTAGTGTTTTTGTGAGTTTTTTTAGATTAATAACCAGGAGTTGAATTGCTGGATCATTATTTTCTTTCTACCATCTGAAAAAGCCTTGCTGATGCAATGTTTACTTGTTGACTGTCTAAATCCTTTTTGTAGAATATAAACTCAATGAGCTAAATGTCAATCTATTATTTACCGCTGTATCTCCAATATCAAGAAGCAAGCATTTGATAACTACTAAAAATGTAATGTATGAATGGGTGGAAGAACTCACCAAAACGAGGCTCCTTTTTATCCAGATCAGAATGTACCAAGTTGTGAATTTCACAGCCTGGCTGGAGAGTGTGGGGAGCATGATACAAGTAATGTCAGAATTCTCCTGTTCAGTTCGACTCCATTCAACCCGGCACAGAGTTATTGATTCCTATTGTGCACCAGGCAGTGAGCCTCACACTCAGGAGTCAGCAGAGAAAAATCAAAGTTCTGCCCTCCTGCCACGTGGAGTCCCGCATGGGAATTATATTCTTACCAGCAATTAGCAAAGTATTTGAATAGTATTTACGTCACACAGAATTCTAAGCATTTTATTTATTCCTCACCACAGCCCGATCTGTTAAGGATGATCGCTGTACCCAAAGAAGAAGATGGGTATTTATGGATCTACCTGTTTTACTATGTATTGTTAGCATCATGTATTTCTTTTATATTTTTGTATATGGATTGCTTAGTGCCTGGCATAAGTAGATGCTCAATAAAAAGATTTAATAATGAATGAGTGTTTTGAAAGGGGGGGATGGTGTTTGAGAGTTTGTAGCAGGGGGATATGACCCATATCCCAAGGCATTAAGGGATTCAGAAGTATGCATTGGTTGTTACAGAATAGTCATGGGGATGTAAAATAGAGCAAGAGAATATAGTCAATAATATTTTAATAACTAGGTATGTGTCAGATGGGGCGAGATTTAGCGGGATGATCTCTTAGTAAGTTATATATTGTCTCATCACTGGGTGTACATCTGAAACTAATATTGTGTGTCAACTGTAATTGAAAAGTAAAAAATGATTTAAAATTTAAAGACAGAAACTCCTCCCTGAAGATGTGAGATTTTATTTAAGACTTGAAAATGAATAAAAATTTGCTTTGCTTTGATGAGAGTGTAGCCTGGGCAGGCTCATCCTGACTGATCTTAAATAAGCTACAGTTTTCCCCCCTGGGATTTAGTTGCCTTCTTAACAAAATGAAAAACTGATGATGAAACTTCCCCAAAGGGGGTTGTGAGAATGTGGCAGAAGGGAACTGATCAGAGTAACTTTCTTAAGAACCAG
>NW_006300372.1:4708025-4711681 GCF_000327345.1 Myotis davidii | reverse complement strand
ACCAGTGGGAGGGGCTGTTGGAAGGCGGTGATGCCTGTGGCCTGGGGCAAGGGCTTCAGCTGGGACTTTGAAGGACAGAAGTGATTGCTTATGATCTCCCAGGAGGTCAGTCTACAGAAAGGCTTGGAACAGCCTGGTCCATAGTGTAGCGCTCAAGGATCTCCCTTTTTATTTTTTCCATTTGATGTCAGAACCCGGCATGTGGAAGTCATCTGGGAAATTTTTGTCTCTGGGCTCCACCCTGCAGACTCGAGGGCCCTTCTCGCATGGCACCTAAAGTGGGTCACCTTTATCTCTCCCTCCTCCTAGGCTTCTGGTTTCCCTTTCAGAGGCCTGGTTGTGTTCTCGGGCCTCTCTCCAGACCCTCTTGCCATTGCCCGGGAGCCTCCTTTCTCCTTAGAAAGATCCTGCCTCCCTGGGGCCTGGCTCCGATCTGGGATGGCATTAGTTATATGAGCGTCTCATTTCAGTATGGGGGTAATGACTGCTAACTGTTCGTTTGCTATACCTCCCAGTAGGATAATTGCCTTCTAACAGGAGCTTTTTGTAACTAATGCCTAATGCAAAAGCAGGGCTCTCTGGCAATGACCTTTCGGGGGCTCTGAATCTTCAGAATCTCTTCTTGTTGCCCAGACCCTCTGATGCTGTGTTAAATAGTTCATTAGTCCTCCTGTTTTCTGGAGCCTGCACTCTTTTAGAGCAGGGAGGGGGCCTGATATCCTCTGTCCCCGTCACTTAGCCTAATGCCTAATATAACATCAGGGTGGCTACAAATGGGTGGACACAAGTGGTGAGGCAAACGATTTAGGACAAGGATATTTGGAAAACTCTGTTACCCTGACACTTCAAGCCAAAGCATGACATTAAATACCTCCCCCCAGAGATTCTCTAACTATAAAGTCCAATCACGTGGGTTGTTAAATATGCAGATTCCTGTCTATCTCCAGAGAAGGCTATGAACCTGCATTCTTTTTTTTTTCTTTATTGATTAAGGTATTACATATGTGTCCCTATCCCCCCATTGCCCTCCCCCTCATGCCCCCACTCCCCTTGTTGTCTGTGTCCATTGGTTAGGCTTATATGCATGCATACAAGTCCTTTGGTTGATCTCTCCCCCTTACCCCCACCCTCCCCTACCTTCCCTCTGAGGTTTGACGGTCTGATCGACACTTCTCTGTCTCTGGATCTGTTTTTGAACCTGCATTCTTTACAAGCTCATCAGCTGAGTCTGCAAAAACACTGGACCTCCTCTGTGGGATGTTTGTCTTGGGATAAATGATCATATCCTCTTAGCCCATTTTCTCTTCTGTAAAATGGGGTTGTTCAGAGAATCGCAGTGAAAAAGGTGCAGAAGCACACTGAACCAGTAAAAACGGGGCAGGGCAGCCCATTTGCACCAGAATCACCTGTCCGAGGAGATTTCCCATTTGTTTTTTTCTCCCCTTGCCCATTCTGCATCCAGGTAGATGGGTACTGAAGCCTGGCACTAACTCTGTCATTTTAAGTTGGCATTGGAGAAGATGTTGTCATTGAGGTCAAGAAGTACTGGCTGGTTTGGAGTGGCCCTTTGGGAACTGGGTGCTAGTCCCATTGTTCTTTACTCTCTAATGGAGGAGAAAGGTGTTTTGTTTTGTTTTTAGGATTTGGGGATTTTTTTCCTGAGTTCTTTGAAGATAATTGTGGGCAGGAGCATCAGTGATTTTTTTCCCCCCTCAGGAAGTATTTATTATGCGCCTACCATTGACTCAGAAGATATTCACTAAATGCCTATTGGTCATCTAGGACTGAAATATGCAAAGTTGAAGAATGTGTATTCATGAGTTCCATAACTTTGCTTGAATGATATATTATTTTTGCTGAAAAGGACGTCCACAAAAGTGCAAAGCATCTATCAGATGCTGTCTCCCATATGTTCTATTCATTCACTCATTCAATCACTTACTCATTCAGCCAACATTGATTGAGTACCGAATTTGTGCCAGGTTCTGGGGGAGGCACTTGGGGTACAAAGATGAATTTAAACATTGATGACACTCCCAAGAAGTTTACACTTTCATTATTTGGACAAGATAGGTGAGTAAATGCAATTAGATACTGTGACTAAGGGCTGATATTACTGTCCCAGACAATAGCAATTAAAGGAAGCACTTACATTATGCTAGGTACTATGCTAAACCCTTCATATGAACCATCTTACTTTCCCCTCAAAATATGGTGTAAGATTCTATTATTATTCTTATTAGAGATGTAATGAGGCTTAGAGATGGTAAGTAAGTTGCCCAAGGTTACACAGTAAGTCAATATGAAAGGCAGGCTTACCCCCTGGCTAATTGCAGCACCACCCTCTCAATCACACCTTCTCTTTCCTGTACTGAAGTTGGTGTATGGCCATAGCTCAGAAAAGGCCAACAGCAGTAAGAGCAACATTGGTGGTGACAGTTTATCAGGTGTGTGCAAAGTGCCAGGTGCTCCATGTGCTTATTTTCTCACTTTACCCAAAAGACCATGAGGAAAACCTTGTTGTTGTCCCCATTTTATAGATGCAGAAACTGAGGCTCACAGGCATTAAAGTTTTGTTCATATCTACCCAGCTGATAACCAAATGCATTGGGATTCAAACTTGGGTCAGATTGACCCCGAAGCCCTCACTCCTACTTTGATTGCTGATCAGAGGTCGAACATTCAGCATCTCTCAGAAAACACCTCTGGTTGTGCTCTTCTGTCATGAGTTTGAATTTACACAACCAAGCAGACCACTTAGGCATTATTTAAACAGCACCTTATTTGGGATGGCCCACCCTTGCTAGGTCTTTGGATCTATGGAAGTGATGAGTTACATGATTATCAATGGGTTAAATGCCCTCTCCTTACCAGCAGTTGTCATCATATCACAATGGTCCAGAAGTGAGAGAGAGAGAGAGAGAGAGAGAAAGAGAGAGAGAGAGAGAGAGGAGAGAGAGAGAGAATGAATATTGGTGGAAGAGTTAATTTATATGGCTCGAAGTTCTTGCTCTCTTAGGCAGACCAACACATGCGATACTGGCAAGTATTTTTGTAAAGAGCAGATACCATAAAGGCTTACAAATTATTAAGATTTCAAGACACACTTTTTAATTAAATCTTATTTTTAAAAATCCCACTCCAGGGAATATTGGTTTTCTTTTACAGAACATTTACATCATTTCCTTGGGGCCCTAAATGCGGCACAGAAGACGTTTGCCTCTTTCTCTTCATCATATACAGCAGGGTCTTTGACAGCACTTATAAATCCCAAACCCGAGGGAGCCTCACGCTCACCTTCCAGTGGTGACATTCCCAAAGTCATTACTATCTCATGGGTCAAAACCAAACCTGTTTCCCAATCCAAATTACTCACATTTGGTGATGGTTCATGTCCTTTAATATTCTCTCTCTCTCCCTCCCTCCCTCCCTCCCTCCCTCCCTACCTCACATATTTGCAATCTCAGTGGGAGTCTCTCTCTCATTTGCAATCTCAGTGCGAGTTTTGTTAAAGTTGTGTAATCCCTGATCAACTTACTTTTTCCATGTTTCCATGCGCCATCAGGGTACTAGGAGTGTGTGCAGGGTCAGTTCTCTTGGGTTTAGTCTCTATTGTTGTGCTGTGGCTTTAAACTTGCACAGCAAATAACCCAGAA
>NW_006300372.1:4700923-4707754 GCF_000327345.1 Myotis davidii | reverse complement strand
GAAGAAAAAAAAAGCCGTAGTGGAACACAGAATCTGTCTGTGTTAGCCCTCTGTCACCGGCTACTCAACCCAGCTTTCGGCTTCACCTAAATGATAAATGGTCCTATTGTTTGGGTTTCGTATTAAAAAAAAAAATAGAGCTAAATCTAGATTAGGCAAGGACAGAGACCCATTTCATTGCACTGTACTTTAATATTCCTGAGACCCATGGCATTGCGGTGGCTCCTTTTAACAGCCATCCCTCTCCAGGGCAGAACACTGTGCTGTCTTTGTTTCATCTGATCTTCCCGCTAAATAAGAGATGGTCACTTATCCTCACGACTCCCATCTCCTGCTGGATTTCTATCGCTAGAAGAGAAACTGACCACACGGGGAAAGGTAGAGGCTTCAGGCAGGGCAGTTCCGCGTGTGTTTACAGGCAGCACTGACTTACTCAGCAAATCCTGCTTGCTCGGAGGAGCTGCGGCCAATGAAGAGCCTATATCCCGGCTTGCTTGGGGGCTTCTGAGTTTGAGCTGCATGCAGAAATGTAAGGCAGTGCTTCCTGGCGCTGATGGCAAAATGGGACCCAGCTCCAGTCCTTCCTCGGGCTGCCCAGCTCTGCAGATCTGGGAGAGAACCTACCTACACATATTGGTGATGTAGCCAGCTTTAAAGGCCAGCGGAATCCTGATGGATTCAGGAGACTGGTTTGTTCTTTAGCTTTTTATTTTTTATTTTGTATTTGGTGGAAGATGAAATGCTTCTCTCGTTACCTGCCTTACATCTTCAGACCTCCGAATACCATCCTCTCCTCCAGCTGCCACACGGAAGGTACAGACCAGAGAGGGAGAGTGTCTGGGTGGGTGGGAAAAGTGGGCTGGTGTATGACTTCCCACAGGCTCTGCCGATGCCGTTTTCTGTAGCTACTAGATGACTGTCGTTCCTGGCAAAAGCTGGGAGCTGACAGCTTAGATCTGCTTCTAGAATCACTCTGTTTTCTTACGAGGAAAGGGGAGTCTTTTCTGAAGAGCAGGATAATGTTGCAAAGGTGATCTCAAAGCTGATACACCTGATGAGAAAAATAAGCAGAAACATTTTGCCAGTTTCCCTTGTTCTACTTAACATGCAAACAAGTAATTGGAACTAATGTTAAGGGGGGGAAATTTGCTGTAGGTACCGCCACGTATGTTTATCCAAGCTCTCTGCTTTTGTCACTGTCTGTTTAATAACTTGGTGCCTGCCCAAGAAAGCAATTAGCAAAATAGAATTAGCTCACTCCATGGCTGTGGAGTGCCGATTGTCAGATTGTCAGATTGGTTTGCTGTGAGTCTGTACTTGGGTTGCAGAGCAGGGAGAACACAGCTCACTTTCAGCACTTGCTGGGAATGTGGTTTGTCGGGGAGGGAGGGCGGGGGTCCAGAGTTAGGGCCTTAACATGAGGATGAACTGAGCCTTATGCAAACGGTCCCCCGTCTCTCTCTACCTTGTATACATTCTGGCCACTCGCCATGCTTTGAGCACTGCAGTTTTCAGAATTTCTAGAGTCATTAGCTGCTCGTGCATCTTGTGTATGTGATTTGCCTGTTTCTTTTGATCTGGCACATCCCTGGGAAAAGAGCAGTTTTAAGATAAGCAACTGGCTGGCTGTTTTTCAGCCGTGAGGGTTGTCCTACAAGAGGTACTGGATTGAAGAGGACGGACCCGTGATGGTGAGGGGCTGCCACACTCCTCCGAAACTGAGCTCGTGGTTGTCATCCACAGAGCAGGAGCCTGGGGTTGGGGGCTGTGTATATAAAGTGAGAGGAGCATTTATTATACCAGAAGGTGATTTTCAATCAGTACCCCCAGGAAAAGACAGTAGACATTTGGGATCACCCTTAAATTGAGGCTGAAGATGGTATTTCATAAACATTGCTATTGCATAGATTTTTTTTTCAATTCGATATTTCCCTTAAAAATGTTATTGGTGTCTAAAGGAAATGATCCATTGAGAGATCTTTCTTTCCCCCGTGGAGAGGAACTTAGTAAGTCCCTATGAGTCTTGGGGAAAGGTAGGGGGTGGTAGGGGTAGAAATCTCCAGGGGAGCTTTCCAAATACAAAAGATCTAAACTCATGTAGGGAGCTGCCTTGATAACTTGTCTGCTGTTTCTGATCAGTTCCCTGTCCTGTCCTCCCAGTGTAGACACATGGTCTCCTCAATTGCTATTTTGGATATAAACCAAACTAAAGATCATCCCTCATAGAGACAAAAACACCACAATAAGAACTTTCTTGGACTGTTTTTCAATCATATTTAATTGATTTATTCCATCAAAATAAAAATTCCATTTTATTCATGTCAAAACAAACAACCTCTGATTCAACAACTATTACCAGATTTAGGAGTGGGAAGTGAAGGGACATGTCTTCAAATTTGTTATAAACCCAATTAAGGCTATAGGAAAGGGTAATAGCAGCTGTCAAACACTGACATCATGGAGGAGGCCTGGGCTTAGTGGAAAGGCATGAGTTAAATACCAGGCAAGCAGGGCCAAGTCATGTAATGGCTCTGCCCAATTTTATCCATAAAATCGAAATAAAAAGACCTACTCCTAGGATGCTGAGAATTAAATATGATAAAAGTTCTCCATAGAGCTCATCTGATAGAGGCTACCTGTTTTTAAGTCCCATGCCCCATGCATTTTCTTAGATATCTGTTTTCTTTATGTATTACACTATCTTTAGCAATGAGTCATTTTCTCAAATACATCACAGTGTCACTAGAAACTAGTTACACTTACTTAGCATTTGTCTGAGGAGGAAAATATATCAAAATGAATCTGAGTTTGCATTTTTCTTTTCATGTTATTAGCAATCTTGTCGCTGTGTAGTCTATGCTGGAAAAGTTATGGCTGTGAACTTCATATTTTATTTAATTGAAGAAGTGGAGAATGATTTGCATATATCCCTGTGAAAATTAAATAAGTACAAATGACTCAAACAATCTTAAAAGTAATTCTAGAATAATTTTAAGAGCTTCCACAATTCCTGGGTTTCTTAGGGGCTGGAACATCCTACTTAAAAGACTTGGGTTGTCCTCTCAGCTTCGTCTTGACATTGTTTTTTCAACACAGCAAGATTACAGGCTTTGAATCCTAGCTCTGCCACATACCACCTGAGTGATGGTCAGCAGTTATTTACCCTCTCTGTGCCTCGGTTTTCCATTTGTAATACATGGGTAATCATACTCCAGTGGGTGGTTGCAAAGAAACACATTCATATTTGTATGACACAGGGTGATGATGGTGATGATGATGATGATAATCAGCCTTCACTGTACTATATGTACTGTGTCCAAGACATGATCTAAGCATGTCATATATAGTGACACATTTGTACGTAGGGTAAATCAACAATATGGAGTCTATAAGCATGAGTTCTTTTTCTCAGCCCTCAAGCCTGTTTCCTCATCCGTCAGATACAGAGTTGGTTCTCCATATTGTCGTCAAAATAATTGTAATAACATAATCATGCTACCACCTCAGCCCCTCCAACACACTTGCATTTAGCACCTCCCCATGGCTTCCCATCGCCTACCAAGCCCTGCATATTCTGGCCCCTGCCTGACTTCCTGCCTGGCCTCCAGCCACACAGGCCTTCTTTGGTTTCTCAGTACTTTCCCTCCAACCACAGTCTTTGGAGATGCTCCTCTCTTTCCGGCAGCCCCATTTCTTGTTAATTGTAGCCCTGATCTCTTAGCTCAAGCTGAGAAGCCATCCCTGACCCTCAGCCGATCACAGCTCTTTAAGAACTGGGTTGCTTACTTCAGAGGACCTACTCTAGTTTGTTGGTTATGAATAGACTCATGTAACTGTTTCATTAACATCCATCTCCCTGCTGGACCAAAAGCTTGATGGGAGCAGGACCCACATGTAAATTTGCTCCCTCTTGTGCCCCCAGCACTAGAACAGCACCAAGTAGTTCATAAGCACTTCAGACATTTTTATTGAATGAGAAGATGACGAATACCAAGGCTGTGGGTAGGGAAAATTTAAAAACAAATGTGAGAAACATTCTGCAAGATGTTAGCTCCCACATGAGTGCCAGTTGTTTCAACCATTGCTGGTTGGGAACTTTCTGAGGCCGTACTGGAGGGGACTGGTTTTATCACCATGCTCTATTTTAACTTGAAATAAAAAGATGCAAACAGAAAAAAAAGAAAGGACAACTAGATCCTGCTAATGCACGAACAGGGCTTTGGGAAGACATTTGGCCTTGTCTTCCTTCTCCGTGGACTTCATTAAGGGAGCACAGAACTTCCGCGTCCAGGTGGGGAAGGATTCAACCAGCAAAATGATTTCAGGATTCAAAGAACAGCCAAAAGGGACAGGACAGAGAGGATGGGGAACCCACAGCAACAAGAGAGCTGTGAAGTCTGAGGAACCTTGCCTGATACTGACCAGTGGGCCTAATTTGGCACCAGACCTTCTTGCGGGCCAGCTAACAGATGACTAGAGGCACTTTCTTGTCCTAAAGGGACAAGGGTGATGTGCCTGGCCACGTGCCATTTCCTCTCCCTGCATTATCTTTGCTGTGTTTCTATGCTGTGACCCCCTACTCGACCTTTAGAACTCAGCTCAAGCCTTTCTAGGAAGCCTTGCTCTGCAGCGCCAAAGATGGAGTGTTTGTGATGAGTCACACAGTCATAGTGGGAAGAAGAAATGTGAGGGAGAAGCAGAGAGGCACCACCAGGCTCATGGGTCCCTGGCTGTGGGCTGAGGGCCGTGCCTGTGCAGTCTCATCTGCTCCTCACACAGTGTCATCTGTACCAGATGCTGTCATCTCCACGTGACACACCTGACTTGCCAGAGCCACAGTTAGAAAAGGGGCAGAGGGAAGGCTCAAGTCCAAACTATCTGAATCAAACATCAATGCTCTTAACCTTTATGTTGAACATTTATTTCTGAGTATTACTGTGAAAACAGCCTTCAGATTATATCAAAACAGTCTATTTACATGTCTGTCTCCTGGTGGCCAGGAGCAGCTTGGGCCCAGGGATTCCGCCCTGTGGGTTTTCTGTTTCTACATCCTGCTTAGCACAGAGCTGTATTCTGCACAGATGCTCAAGACATTCTTCTTAAATGAAGGATTGGATGAGAGAGGGAATACACAAACTCATCTGTCTCTATCAGTCATGTTCCTTCCAGGGGGGAAACTTCTGGAGGCAGAATATTTTCCAAAGACACCCAAGAGCAGCCTTGCTGGAAGTCTACACACACACACACACACACACACACACACACACACACACACGGAAAATACACATTTTTCTAACTCATTATTATGCATAAATAATAATGAAAAATAATAAATAAAGCTTACAATGCTCACTATCTGCTAGGCACAATTGCACTGTGTGTATGTATATATGTTTCTCACAACAATCCTGTGAGGTCAGTACTGTTATTATCTTCATTTTATATATGAGGAAACCAAGACACAGAGAAGTTAGGTAACTTGTCCAAGGTCACACAGCTGTTAAGCGCAAGGGTTAGGATTAGAACCCCTGCAGTCTGGTTCAGAGGTAGATACTAAGAAAGAATTTATGACTATATTTGTGCTTTGGTACATGTTTATGGAGTTCTTATTTTTCACATTTTTTTGAATTCTCTACTCAAGCCCTTCCATGTATTTAGAACCAATCTAGTATTCAGGCCCACGTTAAATGCAGCTTCACTCACAGCTTTCCTTGATTACTCGTTTTCTCATCACCACAAACATACATCAGCATTTAAGGTCTTTCCTAATGCACATCTGTCACATGGAGATAATATTATACCACTGGAAGGGTTGTTGTAAGGATTGAGACAAAATCTTACATTGTCTGACATTGCTTTACATTTGCTTTTTTTTTTTTACATTTTTATGTACAATAGATTAATTGTCCCTACTTTCATCTAAGGCCAACCCTCCACTTATGAGCTGGACCTCACCCCTGGACCCCTACTCAAGCCCCTCACTCTGCAATTGATCCTCCCCACCCCTGTCTCTGTTGTCACCAAGTCTTTCCTCTCTACAGAATCATTTTTGCAATCCACAAACGTGTATATCTTCTCACTGTAAATACTCATGCTATGCTCCTATGTCTCTCTCCAGCTACTGCCATTGCACCAATGATCACTCTCGTCTTGTTCTTGAAAGAGTTTCTTGTCTTGGTCTCAAGGCCCACACTTTCTCTGTTTCCTTCTCCCTAACTGGCTAGTCCTTCTCAGACTTCCCTGCTGATTCCTGATCAGCTTCCTGAATTGTAAATATTAGAGCCCAGGGCTCAGTCCTCTCCTTAATCTCTGCTTGTTCCTAGGTCAGTGGTCAGCAAACTGCGGCTTGCAAGCCACATGCGGCTCTTTGGGCCCTTGAGTGTGGCTCTTCCTAAGCCTTAGGAGTACCCTAATTAAGTTAATAACAATGTACCTACCTATATAGTTTAAGTTTTAAAAATTTGGCTTTCAAAAGAAATTTCAATCATTGTACTGTTGATATTTGGCTCTGTTGACTAATGAGTTTGCCGACCACTGAGGTATACCATCTAACAGCGTGAAGTTAAACAGTGGCCCACAGAGACAAAAAGAGCGAGAAGGAAGCCAACACCCCTGCTCCCTTCATCTCATTCTTTCTCTCATATCCTTCTTCCAATCCTCTGGCCTAATATAAACATATCCAGAATCCAGTCATGTCTAATCATATCCATCACTCAAATTTCCCTTTATCAGAAAGGCCTTTCTTGGCCTTCCTAAATCCAGTCATGTCTAATCATATCCATCACTCAGATTTCCCTTTATCAGAAAGGCCTTTTTTGGCCTTCCTACCTA
>NW_006300372.1:4680757-4700905 GCF_000327345.1 Myotis davidii | reverse complement strand
GCTCAATCCCCGGTAGGGGTGTGCAGGAGGCAGCCGATCGATGATTGTCTCTCATCACTGATGTTTCTCTCTCTCTCTCTCTCTCTCTCTCTCTCTCTCTCTCTCTCCCTCCCACCTCCCGCCCTCTCCGTCCCCAGTTACTTTTACCCTGCTTTATTTTTACTCCATAGCATTCATCTTTACCTGACATGTTGTATATCCATTTACTTATTTGTTTCCTATAGTAGGTAGATATTTTAGCCAGTACTTGACTATAGGAAAATCATTAAATTTCTTGGGCTTTAGCTTTGTCATCTATAAAAAGAGGAATAAAAATGATGCACATATCAAAGAGTTGCTTTGGTGAATAAAAGTGATCATTTATACAAAGTATATAGTGTAGCACCCAGTGCAAATTAAAAGCTCAAAATGATAATAGCTGTGGGTATTCTAATGTGATGCTTATTAGTGGAGGCCCCAGAAATCAACTTTTGCCTTGTGTACTTTGAATGCATTTATACAAAGTATATAGTGTAGCACCCAGTGCAGATTAAAAGCTCAATATAATGATAGCTGTGGGTATTCTAATGTGATGCTTATTGGTGGAGGCTCAGAAATCAACTTTTGCCTTGTGTCCTTTGAACGCTTGGTGATGGAAAGAATCCTGGGCCAGTCAACATATACCTAGATTCTGGTTCTCCTCTGACATTGCTATACCTTGGGAAACTGTCTAATCCTGCCTGGCCTTGAGTTCAATGAGAATATCATAAAAGCCAGTGGTGTTGGTGTGAGTTAAGTGATAGTGCCTCCTGATAGTCCCCTTCTTGAATTTCCCATATTAAATCAGAAGCTGGGCGGGATAATCCATTTTTAGGAGGTCCTAGTATGATCTGTAAGGAACTTAGCAGCTGATAAGACATAAGGAGGACAGAAAATAATGTTGAAAAGAGTCAACTGAGAGCCAAGCACTGTCCATGCATTATTACCACCCGGGGTTCATTATAGCAACAATGCTTCATGGTCGCAACCACAATTTACAGGTGAAGATACTGAGAATGGACTGGAGAGACAAAATATCTGGTTGGAAAAGACTTTGGCTTGGGAATCAGATAAACCAGACTTCCAAATGTGACTAAAATGTTTGTTTTCTCAACTGTAAAACGGAAGTAACACTGCTTTGTGTTCATGTTTATTGTATGGATTAAAGACATTGAGTGGAATGGGCCTAGTAGCCACTAAGTGAGTGGTATCTTGTACTTATTGTGATAGTATCTTTGTCCTGGTCCTACAGTGGTAACACCAAGCTGGACTGGTTGCAGTTCCTAGTTTCCCCACATTCCATCATGCTCCTATCAAAAAGACATTGTGTTTTTCACTTTTGATTCTTTCAACCTCTATCACCTTTTCTGGTGCTTGCTCATAATATGCACTGGTCAGTGATGCTCTGATTTGTGCTTCTGAATTTATTGTTTGTCTTGGGTACTTGTGCCCCAAGGCAATTCCTTCATTTTGACTCAATTTTAGAAATCTAATAGAAAAATCACCGGCAGTGAAATCATCAGCATCGTTAGAGAGACTGGCCCATTAGTTTTCTGAGTCATTGTTTCTTCACTGGCAGATGGAGCTGGGAGAAAAGATGGGCTGAAATGGCCAGGGCCTTTATGTTCACGAGTGTCTGCAAAAGCAGTTAATAGGAAGAGCATCCTGGTTTCAAAGATGTGCATGAACACCTCTGGATCCTATTGTTGATACATGGGAGTGTCACCTTTCTAGAATTTTTAGGAGCCAAGTGAATAGTCAGTGAACCTCCTTGAAAGAGATGTTATTCAGGTATTCAAAAAGTACACACCCTACAGAACATCTCTATGATGTATCAGATATGGTCTAGGCCAGTGGTTGGCAAACTGTGGCTCTTTGGCCCCTTGAGTGTGGCTCTTCCACAAAATATCGACTTCTGCGCATGGGCCACGAAGTTTCAATCGCACTGTACATGTGCACCCGCACATGGTATTTTGTGGAAGAGCCACACTCAAGGGGCCAAAGAGCTGCATGTGGCTTTCGAGCCACAGTTTGCCGACCACTGGTCTAGGCAATGGAGTCACCAGTGGTCAAAATAGATATGGTTCCTGACCTGCTGGAAGACAATTAAGTTAATCAAGTTAATGAAAACTCGCTGGTCCTGCAATAGAGAGGGCATGATATGTATTAGGACAAGGCCTGAGAGGGTTTGGGGATGACTATGAAGGTCAGGACGTCTTCTCTGAAGTGTCATTTGAGCTGAGAGCTGAAGGATAACTAAAACTTAACTGGGCAGAATGAGAGAATTTTCCAGGGGAAGGAGAGGGTGTTTGCAAGGCCCTGTTGCCAGGGGGTTATGGTGAATGGTAGGTCCTCAAGGAGGCCAGTGTGGCTAGAACATGAGACCAGGGAGTACAGTGAAGAATCAGGCTAAAGAGTGGTGTGACCCTGCATGTCCCTGTGATATTAACTTTGGAGTTTGGTCTTAATCCAAAGAGCAACTGGAACTTATCGAAGGGTATACATTTGCAGAAGAAACTGACCATATTTGCAACATGAGAAGCCCCTTCTGACTACTATGAGAAGAGCTAAGAGGTGGATGGACATATTTCACCGAGTTGGCCACTCAAAGCAGAGCTATGTGGTTGCTAGAAGCAGTCCTTATCATTAAACTGCAGCAGACTCATAGGCGGCAGAGCTAAGTGTGCCCAGAACCCCTCAAGGTGTATTTGCATCTGAATAGAACCATCTTATAAGCGCTAAAACCTGTCCATTGTTTTGACATCCAGACAAAGAAATCTTTCTTCTCAATGAGCAATGGCAGGAACCATTTGCGCTGTTTGGAGGAGGCAGTAAACATTCCAGGCTTTGAAAAGTAGAGTGAGTTTGCTCTTTCAGGCAGAGCACTTGCAAAACACGATATTTAGAAGGAAAAGAAAAGCTTAGGACAAAACCACTGAGAATGCTTTCATCTCATGTTTATTTGGCAAGAAATAGCTGCTGTATCAAAGCATCTAGATTGAATGGTACATATGCTCTGCGGTGTATATTCACATATAAGCAGCAAAGTGGCCCTGTCAGGAGAAAGTCAATCAAAAGTCAGCCTTATGAGCAACGGTTAGGAAGCCATGTGCTATGTTAATTACTAATTCATTTTTTTTCAGGGTTCTATAATCTATGTCTAAGCAGGTGGGTGGGAATCTCAAATGTAAAACCCTGTGGAAGCCAAGCAGGTAGCATTGTCCGAAAGAGCATGATAGTGGCTATCATGAAATTGTGTGTGCCTAAAAGTGGCACAATTCAGTTAAAGACATAGGCTACCTGTGTCCATCCTATGGGAAAGAATCATAGAATTTCTATCTGGAAGAAAACCTCTGAAACCATCTCATCCAGGGTCCGTAAAACCCCTGGCAACATTCCTGAACAAAATAGTGATGGAGAGCTAGCTCCCTGCCAAAGGTGGCCATTCTCCTTCCAGACAGTGCTGACTGTGCCTAGATCTTGAATCTATTTCTTAGAGTCACCACATCATAAATCTGAGGCTTTGTCCTCATAACAGTCTTAGATGTGTATGAGAATGGTTTTCATGCCCCATGTAGAGTCAAGATCCCAAGTTCCTTCAAGCAGCCTCTTACGACTTCACCGACAGCCAGGGTGATAATAAGGAACATTGAGGTGCCAGGCCCCATTGCTAAGTGTTTTAATGTATTAGCTCATTTAGTTCTCATAGCAATCCAATGAAGAGGAAACTTCCATTATCCCCACTTTACAGATGCAGGCAGTGAGGCCCAGAAAATGAAATAACTTGCCCCAAATCACACGGTTAGTTAGTAAGCAGCAGAGGTAGGACTTGAACCCGGGTAGGCTGGCTCCTCTGATATAGAGGGAAAAGCAAAGGCATTGCAGTCACAGTCTTGTCTTTGAATCCAAGTCCCAAATCTTCCCATGGCCAACTGATTGCTCAAGACTAAGCTTCCATGTCTTCATCCATGAGATGATGATCATGGACCCTACCCCAGGGTTATGAGGAGAGTAAATAAAATAACGTATGCAAAGCAGTGCCTTGCACATACTACACTCTCATTTAAGACTCAGGAAGTCCATGTGTGAATAAACCAAGGAAGACTTTCTGGGACTGACTTCCCTGGCAAAGCTTTCTTACTCTTTGCCCCAGCTCTCAAGGAAAATACCTATTTTATGTTGCTCTCAGGAGGTCCGCCAGGAACAGGGAGTCACAACATCAACAAAAGACAATCGACTGAAATAAAGATAATAGTATAATATTTTATCACCACAAAGCATTGCTTCCCTCCCTCCAGTCCAGAATCTAGAGTATCCTGCAGCCTAGAAATAAAGCAAACAAGCTACTAGGTAGTCGTCATGTGAATTATGTGACTTCTCTGTTCAAACCACTCCAATGGTTTCCCATTTTACTCAGTAAAATCTAAAGTCCTTCCATGGCCAACAAGTCCTAGGGGATTATCTCCTGTAACTTTCCTCTTCAGGAACCACAGTGGCCTCCTCACATTCCTCACACACACCAAGCACATTCCCCTTGGTCCTTGTTCCCTCTGCTGGGAATGTTCTTCCCCCAACTACATGGTTCTCTCCCTCCCATCTTTTTAGTCCTTGCACAGAATTCATCCTTCCCCTGGGCCTCCCTGCCTACCCAATTGGAAAGGGCACACCTCCCAGCACTGCCCACCACCTGGCTTGGTGGATTTCCTCACTGCTTCCTGTGTTCTGTATCTGCACTTGTTTCCCCTCGCTGGACAATAGCCCCATGAGAGCAGGTGCTTTGACTTTTTGCTCTGTACCAGGGCCGTAATAGGTGGTGACACATCTTTGTTGAATAAATGGTGAATGGTCAAGATTAATAGCAGCAGCAGGCAAGTGGGGTGACCCACAAGAGTTTTGACTTCTCTTAAGACGGTGGTTCCCACGTGTTAGTATACATAAGGATTATCTGAGTGTTTGGTTTGAAATGCAGCTTTGGGGACTCACACACTGTTCCCTAAAACCTTTGATCAGTACACGCTGGGCGGAGCTCAAGATCACCCACTTTCAAAGCACCCCAGCGCCTGTTGAGGAAAGAACACCAAGGGCAGTATTCAAGAAACACTGTGCTAGGATAGCAGAAAGTCAACAACAGAGCAGCAGCAGCAGCGAATTGTGCATGGTTTCCTCAGCAGAAAGTCAACAACAGAGCAGCAGCAGCAGCAGCGAATTTTGCATGGTTTCCTTCCTCCCTCCATGTCTAAGATGTGGGAACTCTAGACTTAGCATCTGAGAGCGATGCTGATGGAGATAAGGCGTTAGGTGCACTGTTCATAAACACCCTGGTCCTAAGTCTCCAGTGGAGATGGTGTGGCTGCAGATCTGGGAAGGGACAGGTCCTAGAAGTGAACTCAGAAGCAGAGGGCACCATGAACTTCCGTCCTTGCCTGTACACAGAGCAGTTTTCCGAATGGCTGCTGCCGTCTGTGAATCCAGGAGGACACCCCTTTGGTCCTGGGGATTTGCATCAAACCAGAGAGCCAGAGCTCAGTGAGGCACTGAAGCCCTGCTCAGAGCCCCGCCCTGCATCCTGCAGAGAGATTAAGTGAACTGCGGCAAAGCACACAGCTAATGGGGTAAGGGCTGGGCCTGAAACCCAGCCTGTGGCTTCACTGGGGTGTTTTGGCCTCACAGTCTCTGAAAGCGCTTTGGCTGTTCCTGGCAATCCTGTGAATGTGTTCCAATGAAATGCTGGCCTGAGTGAAGACTTTCTAGAAGTTGGGGGAAAGCCCTCAAGGACACATTGTGAAGAGTTTGCCTCCTTTGTGCTGCAGAGTCTTGAATAGCCCTGCGGACAGAACCAGCTTCCAGGTACTTTTCAATGGCTGAGCCAAGTATGTGCAATGGCACCATTATTTTACAGTTTTTAAGAGAAGCTCATTTTTCTTTGAAATTGGCCTTAGTTACACACAGAATGTGCTTAAAAGACTCTTACCTTGTATTAAACCTTCACAATGTTCTCATAAGTGCTATCTTTCTCACACTGGGTACCTAACAAGGTAATTGAGGACCAGGGTATATGATATGCATTTCCTTTCAAACTGAGATGATAAATTCTATAGGTGAAGCAGTAGCCAAGGCTTTAGTTAAGATTCTCTGTTGATGCTCCAATATGTGCTGGGCAGCACACAAAGTTATGTATTTTATGTATTGGGTAAGTACTATCAGGTCATAGCACAGAGGTGATTAACGTTCGAGACTCCCAATGATACACAACCTTCATTTAAAGAACCACTTCCTAGCAAAACCCAATTTTAAAACATGGAAGAAGAAAGGCATTGTCCACTCTATAGAGATTTTAGCTCCTTAAAAATTAAGCTCCTAAAGTTTGTAACTTCACAGGGTAAACAAATGAAATAAGGTACATTCCAGGCAGCTGAATCGGTGCCTAGAACTTAGCAGGAACTCAATAAATATCTGCTCCATTCTCTCTTTCCACTGGCCTTTGTCTACAGACACAACTGAGTGTTGGCTCCTTGTTTTTTGTCTACAGACACAACTGAGTGTTGGCTCCTTTGTTCATTTATTAAATTTTTCTTGAGTACCTACTATGTGTTTAGCATGAGTCTAGATCTGTTTAGCATGGGTCTAGATCAGCCGTGGGCAAACTACGGCCCGCAGGCCAGATCCGGCCCGTTCGGCTGTTCTATCTGGCCTGTGGAGCCGAAAGAGCCGAGGGTTCTCTTGCTCTCCCCTCCGCTCCTTCACCAGCAGCAGCGTTAACATGGCAACGTTGGGAAACACGGCTGCAGCTCCTTCTTCTGAGTCCAGTTTAAGAACCCATTTTCCCACCCCTGGTCTAGATACTGAGTATTCGGTGGGTATGAAGACAGGTGGGTCCTTCCTCTAATGGACCTTATGTTCGGGTGGGGGAAATAGGTTGAAAGATTTCTGAATAATCTAGTGAAAAATAATTTCCCCAAATCTTTATGATTTGGGTGCCATTGAAGTCCTTAAAAATTTTAAGTGTAACTTAGCAGAGGCAGCCCTCATATTATCCTCATTTAATTGATTCTAGGCTCTGGACAATGCTTTCCCCAGGGAGGTGGTTGGGACTACAATATATAAATAACGCTCCTCCATCATTCTTTTTCTCCATCTCATAGCATTTTTCACCACTAGTCAAATTATACACTTATTTATTATGTTGCTTAACCTACAAGAATGTAAGCTCTCTGAGAACAAGGTTTGTCTTCTTCCGTGCACCATCCCCAATTTTTTTAAATAGTGTTCAAACCATAGAACCCAAAAAATACTTATTGACTGAATTATATGTGTACACACACCTAGGGAAATACCAGGGACCAGGATGCTAATGGGTCAAAGAGCCTAGCTTCTAAAAATAGCCCCTAATTTTAATGCAATCTGAGTTGTCAGCTTCTCCATGACCCAGGGGAGCAATGATTCACTGGGAGGATCTGATCCAATCAATACAGAATATTGCATTCATTTATTATTCATTTATTCATTCAACAAATATTTACCAGGTCCTGACTCCATGCCAGATAGCGTATTAGATGCTGGTATACACTGGTGAATAAAAGCGCCACGGTCCCTACCCTCAGAAGTTTAGTCTTGTCATTAATCATTCTAATTCTTTTTTAAAATATTTGTATTGATTTTAGAAAGGAGTGGAGAGGGGGAGAGAGAAGCATCAATGATGAGAGGGAATCATTGATCCACTGCCTCTTGCTTGCTCCCTACTAGGGATTGAGCCCACAATTTGGGCATGTGCCCTGACCAGGAATCAAACCATGACCTTTTGGTTCATAGGTTGATGCTCAACCACTGAGCCACACAAGCTGGACAGTCATTATAATTTTTATAAGAAGTATCTTATCACCAGCTTCAGCAATTCGTCTTTTTATGTAAGTCTGAAGAGTAGAGCGTAGAGAATACAATAAAACCTTCTGGTACTGCGTCCATGAGTGGGCAGTTAGGAAATGCTATCCCCTGCCTGACTCATCCCTCCTCACACCAAACCTGGGGACGGGTGGTTCGCAGTGCAGTTCGACAGATGGGGCACATGAACATCTCCCCATGGCACACCAGGCTTCCTCTCTCGCCCTGCACCCACGTGCACGCATGTGAGCACAAACACACACTACCCAATATAAAATTCTCCTTCCATGCCAAAAACCCATCCTGAAGAACTGAAAATACAATCCCAAGAGGCACAAGGAGCCTATGGTAGATAGGAATAAAAACTTGCCAACCTTGACACCTCTTCCCAGCATGCAATATCACTCCCTCAGTTTGCCTGCTGCTTGTTTGCAAGACAAACTATTGTGTTGAGGATGTTTTTTATTTTAAAAAGGAGGCTTAGGCACCTTCTGCACAAGGAAATGTCAGAGTGTTCAGTGGCAGAGGAGCTGAGTTCATATATATCATCTCCCAGATTCAAGGATAAATTCCCATTCTACTTAGGCTTTTGTGGACAATTTACTCACATGGAGCTCAGTCCCTTGGATCATGATGTCAGGAGTTACTCTTTCTTGAGTCTGGTCTGATTTTAACCTAAGTTAGCCTGTGGTATAAACTCGTTTAAACTGTTAATCCCACAGCCCCTTTCATTGGGATTTAACTGTTTCGTGCATGCCTTTATATTGTTTCCCCAAAGAAACTGAAGGTTCGCTCAAGACATGGGTGTCAGCATGCTTGGATTCTCAAGTTAGACTGGCTGGGTTCATCTGACTCTACTATAAGCAAACTTGAACAAAGTTACTTAACCCGTATGACATATGGTTTGTTCATCTATAAAACTGGGCTCATAATAATACCTTCCTCAGAAGGCTGGTGTGGGATTAAATGAGCTAATTAACAGAAAATGGTTAACAAAATTCCTGACACAGTTAATTTGCCTAATAATATCTGCTAATGCTCTTTTTGCTATTTACCTTCCATTGCATCTACTGCTGGCTGATCGAGACAGAAAGTAAGTCATCACTAAATTGTTACTGATTCAAAGGACAGCCTTCCTGATGATATGATGGATTTTAAGGTTGAGTTGGATCTTCCAAATACATCAAAATAGCCACTTTTTATATTTTTAAAAAATATATTTTTATTGATTTTTTACAGAGAGGAAGGGAGAGGGATAGAGAGTTAGAAACATCGATGAGAGAGAAACATGCACACCCCCCACTGGGGATGTGCCTGCAACCAAGGTACATGCCCCTGGCTGGAATCGAACCCGGGACCCTTCAGTCCTCAGGCCGATGCTCTATCCATCAAGCCACACCGGTTTTGGCATCACTTTTTATATTTTTATACCCCTAGATATTAATGAGAACTAAAGTATTATTAAAATACTTTTTTAAATTCTTCAACATGATCATATCTTCATGATGCCAAAATAACCAGATAGAAAATTAAATTAAATTTTAGCCAATTATCTAGATATCTAAACTCTCCATTTTCTTCGGTTTTTACCAAAACATTTCAGACTGCATGAGGACAGTCCTTTATCTTCCTAAGATTTTTCTTAACTTTTTTTTCTCTCTCCCTAGCCTCTCCTATTTCAAACTGAACACTCCTTGACAGTATGTAAATTAGTTTCTACTTCACATGTAATTTTGTTTTGGAAAGCAGAATGAATTGGTCACGCTAAGCCCCAAGATTAATTGGTCAAGCAAAGTCAGCCTTTCTGAACTCAAAGCCTTGAGAGTCCACTAATCAGAGAGTTTTCTAACCAAAGAAGAGATTCACAGACAATGATCTGACTTTGGTTTGTCCTTCCTTCTGGGGATGATGTTGAACTAGCTGAGTTCAGAGTTTGCTACCAAAGTTTTATCCTGTCGTTATGATATGGGTTGCATTCTCTCTCTGTCTCTGTCTCTCTCTGTTTTTCTTTCTCTCTTTCTACAACAGTGACAACCATAGAATTGTTCCTTGGTTCCAAACCTCACACTGAATGGATTATTATATGGATTGTAATAGCATTTAATACAGATGGTTGATGTAATAAATAAATGTGATAATCCAGTACATTGTCTGGCACCAAAATATGTTAAATCATTTTTATTACATGAAGTTAGTAATAATTCTGTAAGAAGAGAGAGAGCATAAGCAAGGGAGAAAATAATGGGTTTTAAACTTTACTTGCTCTATTCCTTTTTAAGTAAAGAAAGAATAAACAAGAACTCATCCCAAATAAATAACATTTGAAACTGCAATGGTGTGAGAGATTGAGAGCATCTCTCTTTAACGCATACATTCACTTAAATATCCCACAAATAAGTAACAAGCACCTACTGTGTGGCCTATATTATTTTAGATGCTGGGGAAATGGTAGTGAGTAAGACAGACAATCAAAAGAAAAAAAATCAAATATGTAAGAACTGTGGAGAAAATAATATAGGGCAACGTGATCATGAAAGGTAGGGTGGTCAGGCAGACCTGAGTCTGGAAGAATGTGAGGTCATCAGTCGCACAAAAACCAGGGAAGAGGAGCCTCCAGACAGGGAATATCAAGCAAAAGGGACCATCGCAGCAATGAACTTGTGAGCAATGAACTTTCTCCTTACCATAAGAGAAAGCAAGGAAATGTGGTCAGAGCCTAATTAGCAAGGGAGCGAGTGCTGGGACCCACTATCATAAAGGAAGGCAGGGCCAGACCATGTACAGTCGCCAAGGCTACGATGAGGAGCTTGGTTTTATTTAAGTGTAATTTGGACAGTTTCAACAGGTCAGGGACATAATATTCTTTGTTTTTGGCGGCTCTGTGGGTCATATAGGAAGCCTATCACAGTTGACTAGAAGCAGAGGAAAGAGGCTTGACTTAGGAGGCAGCAGAGGTAATGGAGACAAAAAGAATAGATTTGGAATAAATTATGTTGGAGCTAGAGTTGGTAGGGTTATTGATAGCTTGAGTAAGTAAGCGGAGTGTCAACAAGAGGGCTATCTGAGTGGCATCCCTATAACGAATGTTGACTTGCTGTGTAGGATTTCGTGCAGCAAAGAATGAAGATGAAACATTAAACCTCAAACTCACAGCCCTTCCAACTCCACTCTGGCCAGACGCCATCTCAACAAAAAGAGGCACAGTGTAGCTATGGATATCTTCTCCCATTCATTCTACAAATAGCCACCCAGGCTCTATTACTATGTTCTGGACCAAGCTATGGGTACTGGTCAAACATAGACATATCTCTGTTCTAATGGAACTTATGTTCTAATGGGAGGAAATAAACTATTAATAATAAGTAAATATAATAAAGAATTGGATATCTAAAACAACTGCTGATAAAATAAGAACAGAATGATGCATTAGTAACTATGTTTACTGTATTAGAATAATTTTTTTGGGGGGGGCAATATTTATAGATTGTGCAGATGAAAGACCGCAAAAGAGACCGAAACAGCCAGACTTAAAGGTAAAAACAGGCGATTGTGGCATGACTGAGTAGATAAGCTGAGCCCTCTCCCCCATCTTCTTCCCTCTAGCCCTTCATCTTCAGGGAATTCCAGATAATGACTTTGCTTTTAATGTATACAATGGAAACTTGGGTAGGGTCCAGCATTGTGACCCTGCCCTTTGCTGATGTAGGGTGGTACCCTCGAGATCAGAATTCATCCAGCCCAAGTCATCTAGATGAGTAATTGCTTTGCTGTTGGAGGCAGGACAAGGCCCTGCATTGTGGGAGCTCTGACATAAATTATGATCTCCCCTCTTTTAAGCCAGTGGACATCTGAATCTGTGGTGCCCTCCGAAGCTGGCAGAGAGGTATCTGATATGCCAACAACATCCAAGTATCCCAACCAGGCAACATAATGGGCTCTTTTCTAGAGGAATACAAACAACAAGGGAAAGCTTCTAGGGACAGTGCAGCTATGCAAAACCTAGATAATCTCATACTTCTTGTAACAACACAGATATTATAATGATCATACATAGGACAGATGGGTTGGTGGAGGTTGAAGAGGAGAGGGAGAGGGGGAAAAAAGGTAAATTTTGAAGTCATATCATAGCAACAGATGAAAATATTAGGCTAAAAGAATAAAGCGTTCAATAATTCCAGTGAAAAACTCAGTTAATGGATTTAAGAGCCACTATACTAGTGCAGTAGAGCTGATAACTGCTAGGAAGTCAGGTCAATAACAATAAAAAAAATATCCAGACTTAAACAATTAAGTAAAAAAGTATGAAAAATAATAAAATAACCTAAAAGATACATGAGACATGGTATTTCGGTTTAACATTTATAATTGAATTTCAGAATTTTGAAGAGAAAGTGAGAATGGGCACATGCAGTACTTGAGAAGACACTGGCTGAAATTTCTCTAAAATTTATGAAAGTCATTGGACTACAGATTTAAGAAGTATTATTAGCTGCAATAAAAAATACAAATAAAACATTAGTTAAATACATCACATTTATTTATTCATTAACTTGGTAGATATATGTGTTATTTCCAGTTTCTGACTATTTAGTGACTAAAGCTACTGTACAACTCTGTTACAAAAGCTTTTTGTGAACACATGCTTTGATTTCCAAAGTAGCGGTATCATTTTACACTCTCATCAGCAGCATATAAAAGTTACAGTAGCTTTACATACCGGCCAACACTTGCAATTACCAATCTTTTTAATTTTAGGCATTCTACTGGCTGTGTAGTAGTAACTTACGGTGGTTTTAATTTTCATTTCCCTAGTGGCTAAAGATGTGAAGCATTTATTCGTGTGCTTATTGGCAATTTGTACATCTTTGAGAAATATTTATTTAAGTAGTTTGCTTATTTTTACAGCCTTATTGCGGCATAATTGACACAATTAAATATGTTGTGACATGTATACAGCTTGAAACTATCACCAATGAAGAGCATAGAAATATCACCCCGAAAAAGTTTCCTTGTGCCCCTTTGTAATCCCTCCTTTTCTCTGATCTGCTTTCTGCCATGATAGGTTAGTTTGTACTTTCTAAAATCTTATGTATATAGAATCATAACTTTCTGGAATTTCATGTATATAGAATCAGACAGTATGTATTTTTTTCTGGTTCCTTACAATCAGCATCATCATTTTGAGAATCATCAATGTTGCTGTGGTATCAACAGTTCAATATTTTTAATACTGAGAACTGATCATTCTATGGATATACCATACTTACTCTACCTATTGATGGATATTTGAGTTGTTTCAAATTTGGGATAAAATAAAGCAGCCATGAACATCTTCCTATGGAGATATGCTTTCTTTTTTTGCTGGCAAATACCTAGGCATGGGATGGCTGGATAGAGCAATAGGAGGATAATTTAAGAAACTGCCAAATGGTTCTATAAGGTGGTTGTATCATTTTATATACTGCTTATCCCATCAGCAATATATAAAAGTTCCAGTTCCTCCACATTCTCCCCAACACTTGGCAAAGTCAACCTTTCTAATGTGAGCCACTCTGATAGGCACCGAGTGGTATTTCACTGAGATTTTAGTTTGTATTTTCCTGATGACTAATGAAGTTGGGCATCCTTTCAGATACTTTTGTCATCTGTATATTTTCTTTGGTGAAGTGTCTGTTCAATATTTTGCCCATTTTTATTAGATTGCTTTCTTATAATTATTATATAATTCTAGATACAAGTCTCTTATCAAATATATCATTTGCAAATATTTTCTCTTAGGCTGTGGCTCATCTTTTGATTCTCTTAACAGTATCTTTTAGAGGACAGAAGTTCTTAATTTTTATCAAGTCAGTGTCTTTTTTTATGACTTGCAATCAGGTACGGTTAGTCTTCCAACTTTGTTCTTCTTTTTCAAAATAATGTCCTCTCTTCTGGGTCCTTTGGATTTCTACATGAATGTTACAATCAGCTTGTCAACTTCTACAGCAAAGGCTGCTGGGATTTTGATTTGGTTTGTAATGAGTTTGTAGATCAATTTGGAAAGATTTCACATCTAAACCTATTAAGTCTTTTACCTGTGGATATGTCATATTTATTCAGATTTCTTAAATTTATCTTGCAAATATGTTTGCTGCAATTATAAATGGCATTTAAAATTTTTCTATTCTAAATAATTTTTGCTAGTGTAAGAAATAAAATCAAATTTTATGTTTTGACTTTAAATTGTGAGCACTTGCTAGATTCACTTATTAGTTCTACCAGCTTTTTGGTAAGTTCCTTAGGGTATTTTACACTTACAATCATATCATCAGGCAGAGACAGTTTTATTATTTTCTTTGAAATCTTTATTCCTTATTTCTTTTCTTTCCATATTGATCTCTTTTATGATGTTAAATACAAATAGTGAGAGTAGATACCCTAGCCTTGTTCCTAATCTTAGAGAAAAATATTCAATATTTTACTATTAAATGTGATGTAAACTATAGGTTTTTGTAGATACTCTATTCTTTGAGGATATTTTCTGCAATTCTGAATGGTTGTTAACATGAATAAATGTTGGACTGATCAAAATGATCTGTGGATAAGGCTTTGGTTGCTTGTTTCCCTTCATTCAGGGATTACAATTCTGTCTTATTTAATTGTTTGATATTTAAAAACAGTTGTTTTTTCCTCAACATTCTGTCCAGGTTTCTAGTTGTTTACAGTAGAAGGGCTTGTCTAGTATCAGTTGCCCAATCATAACCAGAATCCAAAGTCAGAAATTATTTTTTAGCTCTGTGTTTGATAACATATACTTCTAATTCTATGTGCAGAAGGGAGTGCACTGGTTTTGTGGGGACTATAAGAATGAATAAAGATATGGCATTAGGAAGATTATAATACCCTGGAAACTTTTAGTTACATAGCCTTTTCTAAACTCTCACTTTTCATGGGAATTTCCTTGGTTTGGTTTAGTAAATTTCTTCCTCCTTCAGTTAGGAACACATATGTCTGAACTTCAAAGATATGACTAATATCAACAAGGCATCAGCGTAGAATGATATGACATCATTACTTGAATCATTAGGAATGAAAATAAGTGTATTAATACCAATTCTGTAAATATGACCTATGAGGTCTTCGTTGTATTGATTGCACCTTCTCTCTCAGTCTCTATCAAAACTCCATAAGCAAAATGATATAATTAAGTAAATTTATAATACTGTTGGCTTATTTTTATCTTTCTTCTATCTCTCCACCCTTCCTGATTCAAGGTGCTAGCCCTTGAATTTTCTGTGAGACAGAATACTTTGTTCCACCCTCTTCGATGCAACCCCCAAATCTTTCATGATGTTATGATACCATCACTATTTATTTTATTCATGTATTTACTGAATAAGTAATTTATAAATTACTTATAAGTAATTACTGAAGTAATTACTTATAAATTACTGAATAAGTAATTTATAAATCGCTTATGATTTTTCAGGTTGTTTGATGGGTTCTAGGAATAAAGTAGTCATGTTTCTTATCCCCAATGGAAATCAAAAGTCCTATGAGAGGAGAACCATTTATCAAATACCTATGTAAATAAAGTGACCAATATGATATGTGCTTTGAACAGTACTTTGAGAGTTTATCACTGTGTATATCAGTTTGGGTTCTCCAGGAAGCAAATGCCAAGGTAGATTAAAAATGTTAAGAGATTTATTAGGGAAAATACTTATGGAGGGGAATGGAGAGAGATCATTGGAGTGGGAGATATGTAGATAATGATGCAAACCTGACACCTTTACGAGGAGGGAGTAAAGGAATGAAGATTGGATAGAAAGAGCATGAGACTGTTATGAGCTCTCAAAAAGCCTTGACCAGATTAATGGGAGCACCAGTGCAAAAATTGCCTTCTAGAGGAATCCTCTTTTGGTTGAGAATGAACAGATATAGTACGCATGTTGTGCCTGGTTATTGGTTGGGAGCAACCCAGGGATATCATGGCTTTGTGTTGATGCCATGTTGGATCCTGAAGGTGAGGAAGTTGGAGGATTCAGCTAACTACCTGCCTCACAGCACATTTTCTCTGAAGGAAGATCTGGGCAGACCACTCTCATAGCTGCCATACAGCACAACTGGATGTAGCCCAGGAAATTGAAGAGGGCTTCTCTAGGACATTTTAAAACAATGTTTAAGTGACAACATAAGGTCACATACTGAGAATGTTTCTTAGATTGGTTGTTGAGACAAGAGCCACTTTGTTGGATCTTGGTGGTAGACTTTGAATTTAAATCGCTCTGTGCTTTTGGTGTATCTCCTTTCAAACTAATGGACAGATAAAAAAAGTAAAGTGAACGTATTTAGATCTGACTTCACCAGCATTAGACATAACTTCACCATGTTTGTGAAGTTCCATCATTTTAGCCATCGTGAAAGCTAAATCTTCCTTCTCACCCATCCCCATGTTAGTGACAAATACCTTTAGGCATACATCTCATTCCAAAAATATTCATTGAGTAACTAATATATTACAAGCATTATCTTAGGAGCTTTCTCTTGCTTAGGATGCTAGAACAGAACCCAGAGATAATTTACTTTGAATCTTTTCTGTTTTACTTGATTTTCTTGACCTCGGTGGTGACATTTGCATCTTCCCACAGCCACTGTTGTAAGTAGCTTTGACTGTCGAATAGCAGTTATTTAAATATTTATGGTCATTCTGTTCCAAAACAATATTGAGAGCGGTGGTGCACAGTTTAAGAAATACATAAATGTCAATGGGGAAAATTTATGAATCAGAAGATCTACATTTCTAACTATGTGCCAGATTTCCCATTTATAATTCTTGCAAATGAAACACTTTGGGTAGTCATAAATACTGACCTCTCTGAACCTTCCTCTGTGAATTATGGTCTTGCGGTAATAAACAGAGCACAATATTTGATTTGTAGGCTGAACTATACAAAGCAAGAATGCAATGCTGATGCCTCTGATCATTGTAATTAATTTTAACTGGCAAGGAGGGAGATGCAAGAAGTCTTTTACAGCATCGTCACCTTCTGTTCGGAGTGTGCCTCGTGTCTGCCTTGACACGTTTTCTCCACAGTAGTTGTCCCTGGAATTGTGTCTGGCACCAGGAGGACATCACTAAATATTTCTTTATAAATCTGATAGTCTGAAGCCAGCATGGAACTCTGCCTAATTCAACCCACAACCTTGGTTCTCCTTCAAGGAGTCCCATCAGAAATGAAACACACTCCAGGTCCCAAATACTTTAGTTAACTGATCTGTTTCTTTTTTATCATCATTTCCACATTTACTGTGGAAACTACATTTACTGTAGTCTCTAGAATCTAGATACACGGGATTTCCTATTCAGAAGGGATCTTAGAGGTAACAGAATCCAGGATGACAACTCTCCCATCCACACTTGTCTTGTATACTTGTTTCGTCTATCTCCTTTCGTTCATCCTTTCTGTATGTCCAAACCATCTCAACATACCTTTCTCAATCCTCGACACTACAGCTGGTTGGAAAAATACAGGTAACTTTATGCTTCAAGTGGGTACTTTTGTCAACCGCGTGCGATTTGCAGACGCAACAAGCATTAAGCACTGCACAATGAGACTGCTGACTGACTGGCTCACTCAACTCGTGCATGAATCACGCGCGCTTCCCCCGCGCTGCATATCCCGCTGCCCACATGTGCCACGTCTCCCTACCAACTGACACCCCCACTTCTTCTAATGCCACTTCTTCAAAATAGACTCGCCCAGGCTGAAAACCAACTTCTGCACATGGGCCACCAAGTTTCGATCGCACTGTACATGCGCGCCCGCACGTGGTATTTTGTGGAAGAGCTACACTCAAGGGACCAAAGAGCCACTTGTGGCTTGCGAGCCTTGTTTTGCCGACCACTGTGCTAGATGCTTCTCCTCTCTCACTGTCATCTGTTACCATTCCATCATCTTTGTCAAACAGCAGGCCTCACCCTTTCTGGCTTTTCTCCTTGCTTCCCATCTGATTTTAAATGCTTTTGCCAAATCTAAGAACCACTAAAAGTCTCTATCTTATTTTTCATTGCAGCTGTATTGGACACTGTTGATCAGTGCTTCCTTCTTGAAATTTTTACTCCCTTAGCTTCAACAAATTTATTTTCATTTGATTCTTCTCTCTCTCTCTGTACATCCCTAATATGCTTCCTCTGTGGGCCCCTCCTCCTCTACCTTTTATGCTGTGTTCTCCAGGATTCTGGGCTCTACATAAACTCTACCTTTGAGTGAGTTTATGCACTCCCTGGTTAACCACACTATATTCTGATGACACTAAAATGTTATGTGCAGCTCAGATTTCTTCCCTAAGTTTATGACTATGTGTACTGATGTTCCAGGGTGACTAACACCAAACTCATCATCTTCCTCCCACTTGCCCAGCCCCTACTCTGCTCCTTGTCATCAATGTCCGGTCTCAGTGATTGGTATCACCTTCTTTCTGCACAGTCACCCGAATAGAAGCCTCGGTTCCTCCCTCCTCCCTTCTACTCATCAAATCCTACTGATTTTATTACCTATAGGTTTTTATCCCATCTTCTCTTCTATTGCCTGACTTCCTGGTTAAGTGGTCCAGTTTATAGCTCAGAGTTTTTCAATAGCCTCCTGACCTGGGTTTTGGTTTTTGTTTTGTTTCTTTGATTCTGGTGTTCCTCAGGTCTAGCCTTTACCGACAGCCAGAGAAATCTCTCTAACACATCAATGTGATCATACTCCTTCCCCATTTGAAATCCCGTAGAGCCCCCCTTAAGGTGCAAAATATAGCTCCCGAGGTCAGTGCTGAGGGTATTCCACGATTCAACTCACAACCCTCTAAATTTATATTTTCCAATTCCTGCCCTGGAATAGAAGCTGGAGTCGTGCCAAAATGCTGTAGAATCCAGCATACATCATGCTGTTTCCAGTCTTTTTATCTTTGTGTATGCCATGTTTTCTGTCTGGATGGAATGCCTGTCACTTTTCTTGACTAATTTTCACTCATTTCTAATAGTTTAGCTCAGATGTAATCTCCTCTAGGAAATATTCCCCAAATATCACAAAGGATTAAATATTCTCCCCTGTGTTTCCACTGCGCTCACTATGTATATTAGCTCTACAGGGTATCTGTAGATGTGACTGTTCCCAGTGGCAAGGGCCACATCTTACTGAACTTTATCTTTGCCCTTGAACTTTTTTTCTTGGGCTATTTTAGAAAGGTGCAGGTTGATATTTTCCTAGCTGATGAATTATTTATATACACTAGGAAATATAATAAGAAAACCGAATGCTAGTGAGCTTCAAATTCTATGCTAACAATATCTGAGGAATAAAATAACTTTGGATAAGAATGGATTTGCTTGCTACAAAATGATTGCAAAAAAAAAATGCTGTCATCTCTTTAGCAAGTATTTCTCCTTTAACTTAGAGGACAAAGTTATGGTCTTGATTCTCATTTGACTCAACAAATATTTACTGAGTACCCAGGTGTATGTAGAGGCAAATTAAATATTTATTCTGTTTTCAAAAAGCTTACAGTTTAGCAGGGGAAAAAAGCATAACTGTATTTCAGTGAAGAAATGATGATGCTGGTGATGATGATAATAGGTAACATTTATTGAGAAAATCTGACTTATTTCCATTATCTTATATAACCTCATAATCATACTGCAATAAGCTGCTACCATCCTCATTTTATTATGAGAGAACAAGACTTAGAGAGTAAAGGAACATGCTCAAGGCCACACTCAAGAATTTAAAACTCTTAAGCCTTTGTTGTACTCTTCAAGATGAAGTGATATGTCATGAGAGTCAGTCAACAGTAAGACTCAAAGAAAGGTGAGACAGATGGCTTTCTCCTGGAGGGAATCAAAGGCTTCATGCAGGAGATGGCACTCAATCTAGGCAATGGGCTTTGAGGTAAATTTGGACTTTCTGAGAGGCAAGGAGAGGACATTGCAGGCAGAGAAAACAAGAGTGGGGAGAATATTAACTGAAATGGTAGTAGAAGGTCACACTGTCCTTACTGTGCAATGTGAACTTCCTTTTGGAGCCATAGAAAGCCAATGATAATTTTAGAACATAGCATGATATGAGATTAATCCCACCAAATCCTTTAAAATTGGTTGGAATAAAGAGGGTCTGGAGACGACTTATTGATTTATTCAACATTTATTAAGCACCTTCTATATAATAGGCATATCAGTGAACAAAACAGATAAAAATTTCTGCTTTCATGGAGTTCTAGTTGGAGGAG
>NW_006300372.1:4666894-4680552 GCF_000327345.1 Myotis davidii | reverse complement strand
TAAAATTTTATAGGGTGGTGGGTAAAGGCCTTACTAGAGGATGACATATGAACAAAGACATGAAGTAGTTGAGAAATTGAACTGTTTGGAAACTTGGGGGTCAACTCATTCCAGGCACAAAGAACAAAATCAAAGTGCATGCACCTGCCTATCATATTTACAGTTTAATAGAGTCCAAGTGGCTAGAATGGACTGAGGAAGGAACAGTATTATGAAAAGTGTTCCAAGAGGTTAAGAAAGGGGCATTGCAATAACTTTGCCTTTCTCTCTGAGTGAAATGGGAGGCCAGAGGAGGCTGCGGCTGGTGGAGACTGTTGGGTGGAGGAGTAGCATGGTCTGGTTGGCTTTTCTCTAAGACAGTTGTTCTCAACCTTCCTAATGCCGCACACTTTAATACAGTTCCTCATGTTGTGGTGTCCCCAACCATAAAATTATTTTTGTTGCTACTTCATAACTGTAATTTTGCTACTGTTATGAATCATAAAGTAAATATCTGATCTGCAGGATGTATTTTCATTGTTACAAATTGAACATAATTAAAGCATAGTGATTAATCACAAAAACAATATGTAATTCTATATGTGTTTTCCGCTGGTCTTAGGCGACCCCTGTTAAAGGGTCATTCCACCCCCAAAGGGGTCGCGACCCACAGCTTGAGAACCTCTGCTCTAAGAGTATCCTGGCCTCTGTGTGGGCATATCTGAATGGGACAAGGGCAATGGCAGGAACTTTAGTTGCGAGGCTACTGCAGTTGTGGAGGTTGGTAGCTTAGTCCAGGGTGCCAGCTATGGAGTTAGTTGGTGGTGACCAGATGTGCTGACCAATTGAAAGTGGTGTGAGTATGAGAGGAAGAAAGGAGTCCAGGATGACTCCACGGAGTCCATGATGACTTATTTGTTTTTATGTGTTGCTGGATTAGTGTTGGTGTACATATGCTTTTTATACACCACACTTATAGTCTTTTATAATAGGCCACAAAATTAGAGTTTCCTTCTGACAGATAAATGAATACCCTAGCAAAGTGTGTGCTTATGAATAAATACATATGGCATGGCTTTTGACTAAAACTTTTCACTTTGCAAAGTGCTTTCTCGTCTCATTTTATACTCATAGCATTTCGGTATTAGGATGGCTACACTGAGTATAAAACAAATGCATGAAATTACCTCCAGATTCAATATCTTGAACCAAAAGAGTGCACAAACAAGCTTTAGAAAGTTAGGCAATAATTTCATACTTGAGGTAGTTGTTAAATTGGTAGTTGTTAAGTTGGCTGTGCCTATATATGCCAAATATTGAGATGCAGCCTTAAAAATCACCTGTACAACATTAAAATTAGTTGGAAACATGCAGATCAATATCTTAAGATTTTCAGATGTTCTAAAATATTGGGTGTGGCTTACATGTCTTTAAATATTTCTTGAGCTGTTTCCACTGTTCATCTAGATGTAGAGAGTCGATACCTCTACCACCAACTTTAATTTCACCTTTCCCCTTGTAACACTTCTTCTTTTTCTCCTTTAAAAATGCATACAAATACTAGCTTAAGTCAAGTTCTAGCTTAATTATTGGAAAGTCAAAAAATATCTGCTTTCAAGGAAATATTCATTATCTAAGGATCTATCTTACCTATTTTATAAAAGGATTTAAAGTGTCTTATGGGAAAAAATGGTAAATAAATGGAAGTAAAAATAAAAAATAAAGTTAGGAAAATAATGTGAAACCAGGAGTAGAATCAATATAAAAGATGCACACCAAAACATTCTGTACAATGTTTATTCAGGGCTTTCTCTCAGCCCGGGCAAAAGAGAAAAGAGGACAGAATTCACTGCCACCAACAAGATGAAAGCTCCCCAGTTGCTCAGCAGAAATACATTTTTTCCTGGTCCTCAGTCATGGGGACAATGTCTCCAGCAGGACTACAGGGACACTGCAGGTTTTCTCTAAGAGCTTTCTGACAGTGATGTAGCAATGGGTTTCACCAGGATCATTCTTACAATATTTCTTAGTTCATGTAGATGGCACATTAAAGCATATATCAGTCAAGAGGCCCAGTGTCATCTAAGGAGACATCCCTTTGGAATCTGACTCAGACGTATAATGTATCATGCTTTTGAGCAGCAAAATATCAAATGTGATATTCTGGGTACAACCTGAGGTTCTGTTATTTTGGTTGCTCATTAAAGTCTGGCAATCCACCAGAGTTGCTTTACCACCAATCAAACAGCAGCTAGAGTTGGTCTCCTCCTACAGAGGATAAACAACGTACCAAGGATGGCGTGCTGGGATAGAAAACTCCAGACTTCTGAGATGCGCTCCAACAGGGACTGACAGTAACAACCACGGGGACATGGAGTGTGGCAGGTTGTGGAGGGTCCTGAGAGCAGGTTATGCTTGAGCTGCCTCTCAGTGGATGAATAGGATTTGGGTGTGGAGAGACAGGGAAGGCCATGGCAGATGCATAACAACTTAGTCAATTCAGGAAGGGCGTGGGTTTACATAGTGTTGGGCACACAGTGGGAAGTCCTATGGGGAGAACAAGTGGTGAGCAAGGACAGGCGTGAGGCTGGAAAGATAGCAGGGATCCAACGTGAGGATACCTGAATGGACACTGTGAGCCCTGGGTTTTCTCATCTGAAAACCCTACCTTCACTTCACCTGGCTCTCTAGAGAAACTGGAGCCCTGCCAAGAATCTGTCAGTTGGGAGCACGAATTTATTACAAGTGCTCACTGCATTTCTAGGAGCCAATGACCGTCCGTGTCTCCTTTATACCAATAGTTGTGTCCCACCACATAAGTGGGAGGATTCTTGGACTCTGCAAGCTACTGGCCATTTATTTTATTGATATTCAATAAATAATGAGCACCAGTCCAAACGATTCATCTTGATTTTTCTAAAGACTTTCATTTAAGATGCTGCCTTTCATCACACTAACCATGTGGACTGCCTTTTAGTAAAAAATGAAATGCAAACTCACAAGGGACAAATTGGACAATCATGAGACACAAGAAGTTGCATGAATGAGTAAATCATATGAAGCCTTGGGGGAAAAAAAGGTTTCCTCTCAGATCTCAAAGAAGTCAGGGTAAAGCTCATCAGAAGGGAAACTTCAGAGACCATTGAACAAGAAGCATTTGCTGATGATCTCTGGCTATACTATGTGCTTTATGGGTGTTATCTCAATCAGGTACTATAAACCTATGTGATCAGTATTATTATTTTGATTTTGTGGGTATGGAAAAATGGAGGCCCAGAGAGGCTTAGCAACTTCATCAAGGTTGCACAGCTTATAAATGGCACAGGCTGAACACTGGCCGCTTAGCTCCAAAGCTCCTTCTCTTTACCTCTACTACCCCTCTGTTGAATGAAACATTAAAAGGCCCTTAGAAGTCCTATAGTTTGGTGGTGCTCACGTGTGGTCCTTGGCCAGTTGGAATTAAAATCAAGTGAATGATGCACCTGATATAGGTGCAAAATATAAAAGGGCACCCAGAAACTCAATAATCAAATAAATGATATTTAATGCAATATTTTTTAAATTAATGCAAAAAGTTACAGCAAATAAGATATCAAAATGTAAATAGAAACAGGATCCCTGGCTTAAAGGATCCCTCCTTGTGGTCCCTCTCTTTGTTAATGGCACCTTTCTCCCAACCTCAATGCAGGGCAGCGTCAGCATCACACCGGAGTTTGGTAGGAATTCAAATTCACAGGCCTCACCACAGAGCTGCTCAGTCAGATGTTCTGGATGTGGGGCTCAGTCTGTGTGTGAACCAGGCCTCCAGGTGATGTCAGTTCCAGTTTAAGAGCTACTGGTCTACCACAGTTTTCTAATCCACTCATCTGCTGATGGGTACTTATGCTGTTTCCAAATCTTAGCTATGGTAAATTGTGCTGCTATGAACATAGGGGTGCATATATCCTTTCTAATTGGTGTTTCTGTTTTCTTGGGATATATTCCTAGAAGTGGGATCACTGGGTCAAATGGAAGTTCCATTTTTAATTTTTTGAGGAAACGCCATACTGTTCTCCACAGTGGCTGCACCAGTCTTCATTCCCACCAGCAGTGCACGAGGGTTCCTTTTTCTCCACATCTTCGCCAGCACTTGTTTGTTGATTTGTTGATGATAGCCATCCTGACAGGTGTTGTTTTGATTTGCATCTCAGATGATTAGTGACTTTGAGCATGTTTTCATATGTCTCTCGCCTTCTGTATGTCTTCTTTCAAACGGGGTCGATTTAGGTCCTTTGCCTATTTTTTGATTGGATTGTTTATCTTCCTTTTGTTAAGTTGTATAAGTTCCCTGTAAATTTTGGAGATTAAACCCTTATCGAAGATAACATTGGCAAATATGTTTTCCCATGTACATCTACACAATGGAATTCTACGCTGCTGTAAAAAAGAAGGAATTCTTACCATTTGCAACAGCATGGATGGAACTAGAGAGCATTATGCTAAGCAAAATAGCCAGTCAGAGAAAGATAAATATCACATGACCTCACTCATTTGTGGAATATAATGAACAACATAAACTGATGAACAAAAATAGAACCAGAGACAGAGAAGCATGGAACAAACTGTACAACCTATGAAGGAAGGAGGGGGTGAGGGGACAAGAGATCAACCAAAGGACTTATATAAATGCATATGAGCAAAACCAATGGACACAGTAGGGGAGGTGAGGGTTTATGCTTGGGAGAGGAGGTGGCAGGGGAGAGGTCAATGGGGAGGGGGGGGAGGAGACTCATGTAATACTTTAAACAATAAAGAATTTTTTTAAAAAAACAGAACCACGGGTCTAGTCTACAGTCTTTATTTGACAGATGAGAAAGTTGCTTTTTCGTGGCAGAGCTTGTGACTTCTCTGTGAGTTTGGGGTCCCTTCTGTTTTACTGCACTGCCCTTAACCATGTGTGGTTGACTACTTCCTCACATGTCCTTTGCCTTACTTGCCAGGATTTTCTGGGAATCTGTTTCTTCTTGAGAGGCAAACCAATCTTAGGGATAACATTGGTATTTTCATATACAAATAGAGAAGGAACTATATAAGGTCCCCTGGGTAGGTGGATAGAGCAGTGGTTTTTAAACTTGTATATTAGAGTCAGCCTAGTACCTTGGGAAAGTACCAATGCCCACCTCACCTCAACCACGTAAACCAGAATCTCTGGGGATAGGGCTTAAAAAAATAAAAATATTTACTTTTTCATGATTGTAGTATGCATCCAAGGTTGAGAACCTTGCATATATATGGAAGAAGCCAAACCGGATCTAATGCAATATTCACTGTCACTATTCATGAACCATAAACTAGACATAATTTTTACCATTTCCCTGGTCTTCATTCTCTATATCCTCTCCATATCTGAGTCCTGTCCACATTAATGCACACTTATCCCTAAATTCATCCACTTCTCCATCCCATCTGCCATCATTTAGGATCAACCCACCATTGTCTCTGGCTCCCAAACTGCACTTCCTGTCCACTCTTGAGCACTTCTTGGATTTGTGCCCCCTAGTGGAATCAGAGAAATCATTTGAAGCAACAATCTGACTCTGCAGGTGGCCCTCCTCCCCCACTTGAAAAACTTTTCATGGTCTTCCAAGTTTTATCTCTTGGGATAAGATGGACTTTTTAAAAAAGATTTTTTAAAATTGATTGTTTTAGAGAGAGAGGAAGGGAGAGAGAAAAATCAGTGTGAGAGAGAAACATTGATCGGCTGCCTCCTGCATGCCCCCTACTGGGGATCGAGCCTGCAACCCCGGCATGTGCCCTGACCAGGAATCCAATCTGCAATCTTTCAGTGCACAGGATGACACCCAACCAACTGAGCCACACCAGCCAGGGTGAGACCGACTTTTAAATATGCGCAACATGGTCCTGGGTGGTCTTGGCCAGCCCTCCTTTCCCCCTGACTTTACTCTGTTTCAGCCACTCTCTCAGTTGGCCATATAATTGCTACATGCCCTTAGCACATGCTGTTCCCTCTGCCAGGAATGTTCTTCCCTCTCATCTTTCCCTTCTTAACCACTAAACATTTAGATCTCAGATGTGGTTTTACATCTTCTGGGAAACCTTCCTTGACCTCGCTGAGAAGGAAAAAATCTTCCTGTCATAATTTCTGTAACTGTGTTGTCCCCTAAAGAACAAGGAAATGGAGAAGGGACTTGACATTCACTTGAGACAAGCATAGTTCTTAGAGTACTGCCTGCCTCCCGTCCCCAATGAACATAACAGTTGTCATCTTACATTTATTTGTGTGACCATTTCATCGTATATTTATCCTGTAATAGAATTTGTGAGGGTGCGGCCTCATCTTCTTTGGTTTCCCATGGAGTCCACAGTAGCTAGCCAGTGTTTGAAACATAGCAGGTGTTTAATAAACATTTGTGTTAGATCACCGAAGGAGGAATACACAAGGCCAGAATGGTGAGGGATTATGAATTTATTCGAACATCCACACACCAGGTGGCTGAGCCTGGATGGCTCTAGCCCCCAGTGACTGGGAATCAGTGGCTTTTAAAGGACTTTTGGGGGAGGGGGAGGAGGTAGCTTTTTCTGGGTGGAGTCTTCTTTATGCATACCTGGAGGGGAGCTAATGGAATGTGGTCACTGCAAGTGAAATGTGGTCTCAACAAAGGGAATGTCCATAGTGAAATGACCTGAAAAGTAAGTTCCCGGGGAGGACAAACAATTTGGTCCAGGAATGGATGAATGAATGAATGAATGAATGAGTGCCTAGAAACTATGCCAGCTGAGGGAATGATTTTATAGCTGAAGGAATAATCGTATAGGCTTGATGGATTGCATAGGAAAGATCTCAGAACGAGAGTTTAACTTTTAATCCAGGCTCTGATTCTTTCTAGCCCTATGACCTTTGACTTTACTTCTTGGTCTCAGTCTTTTGTGGCACTGGTTCAGTGGGTTTAAACTAGGTTTTGCTGCATCCCTCAGGGTCAGTGGGTGATGGAGGAGAAAAAGAGGAAGGCTCAAGAGGCAAGTGGAATGACTCTCCTTTTTATCCATTTCTGGGTAACATTTATTTTGAAGAAAAAGTTAGTTTCTAAAGGAAAAATAGTTCAAAAACAACTGTAGTAGAAAAAGATTGAAGGCCTTCTGGCTGAACATTTTGGTGACCCTGGGGCTTTCCAAGGAGACTTGATTCACACAACATTCTGAGGCAGCTGAGTAGCTGGCCCAGCCAGGTTTCTGTTTTGCTAGGAGGCTGGGAATGTGGGCACAAATACAGGTGGGTTTTTCTTTTCAGGAAAAGCTTGGAGAAAGGAAGCCAGTACAGTCAGTTCCATCTGCCCAAGCAAAACACGGTGGCAGACACAAAGACTGAGTCACTCCCACTTCCTGGGCTGACAATTTAATAGGCTTCCCAGATTATGGGGCTCAATCAATGGTGCTTACTGGGCACGCATTCCTGGGCAGGTGGCTCAGTCTCCGGGCTGCAAAGCTGACTGAAGCACCTGCGTTTTCACTGTGCTCACCTGGTCCCTGGAAGAGCCTCTCCAGGCTGATGTTCCCCTCCCTTCTCCCCACCCTGGGTCTTTAGGGAAAAACACCATCACAACAAAAACAAATTTTCTTTTTGCATTAATTAAAATGCCTGTCCCAGGAATAGGATAGAATTTCCCTGAGGCCTTTGCATTGGGTATGCAATGGGAAGGGGGAATTAAAGCTATTTCCTGCAGTAATGGGCCCTGCCTGGAGCCCTGGAGGGGGGAAGGACAGAGGAGGAGGAAGGCGGGAGGCATGGAGGAGGCTGCTACAGGAGGCGGAGAGCCGAGTCCTTTCATTTCCCTGGTGGACAACCCAATTATCTGTTTTACTTTGGGGATTTCAGTTTAGATTTCAGTTAAATCAAAGGTTATATAGCTTTTAAAAATGAAGAAAAAAAAGAAGAGTAAGGCTTGGAGCCCAGGCATCTAGATGCTGCAAATAAAAAACCAGCACTTATTTGCCTTAATTAACTGAATATCCTGGACCTAAGACTCCTGGGTAATTTCTTCCTTTGTCCATGGAGATGTTGCTAGGTTTCACTAAAGTGGCTCCTTTATTCACAAAAATTAAATTCCATTCATTCTAAAAGTTTTACCGCATTATATTACCGAGTCTGCCTTCAGCCCAAAATAATGAATATATTCATGTATTATTTAGGCATAGTAATACATTTTTCCTTTTTCTCTCCATCTTTTAATTCATTGCTTCTCAAATGTTAGCATGCACCAGAATCTGCAGGGCTTGTTCAAGCAGGGACCCCTGGGCCCACTCCAAGTTTCTGATTCAGTGGGTCTGGGGTGGAGCCCAGGGATTTGCATTGCTAATGAATTTCTAGGTGATGCTGGTCCAGGGTCTACACATGAGAAGCCCACTTTAATTCAAAAGGGTAGTAGAAATGGAGTTGTCAGAACGTGGAAGGCTCTGGTGAAAGGCCACATCCTGGGGGTCAGTGCGCATGCTTGCTCGGTCTTACTCCGAGGGCCCATCCGGAAGACAGGCTGCCCTGAGCAGACAGTGGTCATGTTTGATGCCCTCATTCACCACTAAGTCATCTGTGGATGCTGCTGGTAGACACAAGTGTCTTTACCGGGAGCCAGAGCAGGAAACAGCTAATGAATGGATCTGAGAGTCAGATTGCTCCCCTGAACCCCAGTCTCCTTTCCAGGCTGACCCCTGTGGCTGCTGCTTGAAATCCTGCCATTCCTGCCAAGTTTCTATGTAAGGCACTGCACCTTGTCTGAACACCAGTAGAAAGAGGAGAATGCCCTGAAAGTTTAATAATTTGCCTCCATTACTGGATGCGAGAGAGAGCCCCGAGTCCCAAGAGAACAAAGGTTATATAGGGCTAGTCATTGGGGTGGGCTTAGGTAAGTGACGTGAGTTACGGAGATTGGCCACTCTGGTCAGGGTTTTTCAGCAGGGTTTTACAGCACAAAGGTTAGGAAGTGACTAACACATTCTGAGGTTTGAGCTGTCCCCCACTATAGCCTTATTAGGACCTTAGCTGTGTTCCTGGAGCTTCATTGGTCCACTCAGCTGGTGGCTGGGGGAGTTAGGACATTACGGGCATTCCTGTGGTCACTCTCAGAAAGGGGAGGGGGTTTAGGCTGAGGACCCAGCCCTACAAGATAAAGTGGAGGAGAACTCATTTCTGCTTTGTCCTTTCATGAGCAATTTGGTCCTGGCAGAAGAAGTAATTGGAAAAAAAAATAGAACTCTAGCAGTGGATGCAATCCTGTGTTTCTAATTTGAAAAGGTGGAAATGGAAGTTCAAAGAGGTTGTTTTTCCTAAAGCCATAAAGCCAGACTGTCTAAAGTATGAGGAAAAATAGTTGTTTTTGCAAAAATAGGAAAGGCCTGGAGAGGGAGTAGATTGGGGGATCCAGGAGGGTCTAGGGCAAGGGTTCTCAACCTTCAGGCCCTTTAAATACAGTTCCTCATGTTGTGACCAAACCATAAAATTATTTTCGTTGCTACTTCATAACTGTGATGTTGCTACTGTTATGAATCATAATGTAAATATCTGATATGCAGGATGGTCTTAGGTGACCCCAGTGAAAGGGTCATTCGACCACCAATGGGGTCGCTACCCACAGTTTGAGAACCGCTGGTCTAGGGCTTGTGGGGAAGTACAGTGAGGGGAAGGAGATGACTGGATGGACACTGAATCCTTCCTGAGTCCCCTCTCTATCAGTGACACCGTCAACTTGGCCCCAAACTGGAACTTCTGGGTCAACTTCAACTTGTCTTTCAATGTCTTCATTGAGTTTCTATGTCTCACTAGCAGTCTTCTCCTTTTTCTTGTTGCTCCTACCTCTGAAGTTCAGGCCCTCTTTGTCACTGCAATTCATCTCCATGATCAAACCATGCTTCCATTTAGGGGTCTTCTGTAGCTGCCTACCACCAACAGGCAACAATCTCATCTTCTCAGTATGTGCTCAAGCTGTTCCATTCCCTGAACTCAACTTGCTTTTTCTCTTTAATGTTCTTAAACTCTTCCATGCAAACTATGCCCCTGCCATACCACATGACTTAAGAAGTCCCTAAACATACCCTACACTTCTGCATTCTTGTGTTTGTATAACCTGCCCCCTACAACTCCTACATCCCAAATTCTCCCCATCATTTAGGGCCAAGCTCAAATTTTTCTCTGGGAAGGCTTCCTTAATCTACAAGTTTGACTTCTCTCTTTGTTTCTCCCTCTCTTTGTTGACCTGGATGCATTTTTATTTATGAATGTGTCATAGGCCTAGCATAACTCTCTCCACAATGAGGATATGCTTGTGAGCTCGCCCATACTCACATCCTACTGTCCTTGATCCTGAAAAATAATCAAAAGAACTGCGGTTGTTATCCTACTCCCAGGATGCAGAAAACTCCTGCCCAGACACTTACTAAAATTATCATTGAATCTTTTCATTCTTTATATAATGAAAGGGTTGAGATTTGAACCGTGCCTCAGAGAAAATTGAAATAAGACTTTTGTATTTTGCAATTCCTGTTGCTTATTTATTAGTATAGGACAGTTCTATCCATCCAGCAGTAACATCATTTCTCCCACTTCTATAAAGTCCAGAAGGGAAAATCTTGCCCTTCTGTGCCCCTGTCCATCCTGTCATGATCCCTGACATCTCTTCTAGTCTGGCCTTAGTTCTATCATCTTGGGTATGTTTTCTCTCTCCTGTATTCTGGAGCTTGGAGTCTTCTGAGTAGAATGGACACTGCATTTCCCCTGAGTCCTCAGAAGATGATCCCTGGCATGTAGTAGCTACTCAGTAAATGTGGAGTTGAACGTGTGGGAAGGCTGGTATGTAACCAAGACTATCCCAATTTCCTTTCCATTTGGGGGTAGAGTATAACTATTTGATTTAGTGAACTGGAAAGTGCCTGCATCATTTCTGAATTCAAACCAACACATTCAGCCTTAAGGAATTCATTCTCAGAAGGCAGAGCCCATTACTGGTTCCACCTCCAATTATAGTACCTACTTTCTGTGGCCCCAGCCTCAGCAGAGAGTGTGGCTTTTTCTATAGACTGATCATCTATTCCTTCATTCAATAGATAATGATCGCCACTTCCTATGTGTTAGAAACTGCGCCAAGTACTGGGGACATAATGAGAAGGGCATACACTCCATGTATTTAACATTAAATACTGATTACTATGGAGACATATTGCTGGGAAGTACAGCCCAGTGTGGAGATTCAGAAAAATTTCTTTGTAGAAGTGACATATAAGTGGAGACATGAAGAGTGTGTAGGAGACACCAAGCTGAAGACAGAGGGAATGGTATTCTGTGCAAAGGCAACAGGATTGTAGAAATTTCAGAGTCCAGAGAGTGGTGACTTGAATCACTGAGATACCATGGCCCTTAGGAAGTCTCTCCCGACCCCTCCCAATCCTGGGATGGGGCCCTTTCTGTATGTTCCTAAGCATTCTATACTCCCATCATCACAGGCCTATCACTCTGCATGGCAATCACCTATTTACTTGCAGGTCCTTCCCACTAAGTAATAAATCCACACGACCAAGAATTATGTGTCTTGACCATGAATGTGTCCCCTGCAATTGGCACAGAGCTGGGTATGGAACATCTTGTTGTAAATGCCTGGTACATAGCCTTACCACTCATCACTGCCATGCACACCTACCTGTCTGTCAACCATCAGTGCCTTAAGTGTGGGCAGAGCAGGCACCCACAGAGTTATACACCAAGGCATTAACATTCCCAGAGGCTCCAGCCAAGAACTGTTGGGCTTGGTGGGTAAACACTGGAGCAGTGTTCTTGCCCCTCAGATGGGCTAGCTCAGAGGTATATGTTTTACAGCAGGATTATGCTCCAGGGCCCTCAGCACTAAATTGCTTGAAAATGCATTCTTTATTGACTACCTTTTCTTCCTTTCTTCCTTCCCCCACTTCCTTACCAATGTTTCCTTGGGTCACCTCCCAAATAAGCCACTCACACTCAGATCCTTAGCTCAGGCGGGGCTTCTAGAGGAACCCCAACTAAAATGATACTCACCAAATATGTGTTGAATAACTGAGTCCTCTCCTGACTCAACCACTTATTAGCATTTGCTTTATTGGGCAAGTTATTATCTCTCTCAGCCTTCACCCTTGTCTTCCCTCCTCTGCAAAATGCCTTCCCTCCATCGCCACCTGGCTCCAGTGACATATGGTGCATGAAAGCCTGCTTGAGCTGTACTGAGTTGTTGAAATGGACTACTGCCCTTGCACATGCCTATCTAACCCAGTTAGGCCACAGCAGAATATGAGCCAAATGGCTGGAAGAGATTTTCTGACTACTGTCTTGACCTCAAAAACTCAAAATCTGCTCAGTTATTCCCAAAGTGGGTCCTTACCTAGAGGGTAAACACAGTGCTTTTAATGAGAAGTAGTTTCCTGTGGGTCACACATAGCTTGGGGCCTGTTCCTACCTCCTGGCTTAAATAGAAGCTTTGGGGCTATAGAGGATGGCCACTGACCATCCCAGTGTTCTCACAGAGGGAGCCAGAATTTGAGTAGGAGTTAAATACATGCCAAACTATGGTGTATATTTCTAGTTAGTGTGACAGTGACAATGATGACATTAATGATGATGATAACAGCAAGTGTCATATTTTGAACCCCTGCTCTGTGTTAGGAACTTTGTGTATATGATTAACCTAAAGCCTCCAAACAATCCTATATGGTCATTGTTATTATCTCCTTTTTGCAAATGAGGAAGCTGGGGCTTAGAGTTAAACTCACGTTCTAAATCCCATCCTCCATGTAATCCTTATCAGATTCGCCATCATAAGGACATATAATGAAAAAGTTCCTGGAGACAGAGCTGCCACACCTTTTCTTGGTCTTATTTCAAAATTACACATTATACAGTATTATACATGTGCAGCAAAGGCTGACTGGGAAGCCTAGACTTCTAACCTGAAGAGTCTGTAATGAAGAGTCTCAACATCCCTACTGAGGTGAGAACAGAGAAGGCCGAGGTGGTAATGGGGACCCCTGCACTGCAGGGCCAATGGAGATGTGGAGGAGGCCTGGGATTTCACTCCACCTGGCAGTGATGAGGTCGAGTCGCCCCGCCTCCTCCCCACTGGGGGTGCATCATAGGATGCCTCGTGAAGAGTCCTTCCACAGTTGCCCAGCAGAAGCAAGGCCATACCCTATACACGGTGTCTTTGAAGGGAAGCAGTAACGAAGAACTGCTAGCCTTCCCATGCAGTGGGGCATCATTGGGGGCCTATAGGAGACAGAACCTCCCCAGCTCACCTCCCCTCCTGCCCAATAATAATGAAAAGCCCTCCCTCTCAGCTGTCAAGGAAGGCCCAGTGAGAAACCTAGACTTTTAACCCCCCGGACAGTGCCAAGGCTGTGCCCCCCCTCCCCTTCCAGAGCAATGTCGATAAAAGCCAGCTAGAGCAGAAGAAGATCTGGAGGCTTATGACAAAACACCCAAATCTCTAGGTTTCAATAGAAAACCACTCATCATACAAAGACCCAGAAAGATCTCACACTGAGTGAAAAAGGTACTTTCCACCTTCTAAATGACTGTTGATTCCGTCTGTTCTCCATCCTCACTGCCATCACGCAGGCAACCTTCTTCTCTCTCCTACACGGGACAGCTTCCTCTGGTCTCCCCCCATCCT